>NW_020622270.1:0-363178 GCF_003573695.1 Papaver somniferum | reverse complement strand
TAAGGTTTTGCTTTAGCCATCTTCATCTTTACCCGTGACGAAAGTCATGATGACGTTTCAATCTTGAAAATAGCTTTGATGACGATAGTCGATTCTTTATGTCTAACGACCGTTAAAACATTATAGAAGAATGTTTCAGTGATTGAAATGTAGGGTTGAGAATATGTAACCACCTATGGATGTAAGAATTTAGTGTGTACGCACATTTGTGTATAAATACATGTGCCGGAAACCAAGTGCGTGGATATGTGTGCATGTGGTATTGGTTAAGGAGACAGGTTGGGTATGCGTACCCGTACCCATACCGGATGAAGTTCACGGCCGTGAAATTCTGTTGGGTTTGAAGTTTACGAACTCAAAAAACCAGTCACCTTAGGTACGTGTACCCGTACGCGCACTGGCGGAACTTTTTCACCCGAAAAATTCGGCTGAGTTTGGAAACTAAAACCAACTCAAAATCCGGTAGCTAAGGTACGCATACCCGTACGCGTACCCAAGCTGGTTATTTTTCAAATCGGTAGTTCATGGACTTAAAACAATTATAAGGAATGCAATCTTTGCAAACTATGGGTATATTGTTCATGAATTGATTCAAATGAATCAAACCGATTTTGCTTCAATTGTGTCTATGTATAAAGACCTAAGCAATTGAACAACTCTTGAACTAGTTCTTATGAGTCATTTGAACTAGTTATGAGAAAGATGAATACGGTTGATATGAAAGCACTCATATGGCTAACCATTGGTCAACCATTTGTGAACCAACCAATGTACACGTTTAGGTACGGTTACTCAAACCTAAATGGATACATTTCATTTCTGTGTGACAAGCTAAGTTTCGATCTAATGGTTGAAAGATGTTAGCTTGGATAAATCAGGTTTTTCATCTAACAGTGAATATTAAATGCTTTGTTACCAAGGTAACTTGGATTGCAAACCCTGATTTGAAAATTAATAAGGAGACGTCTAGCAACTGTGCAAAACTAATCCCTACACCTCCTTTTCAATACTAGTTGGTTTGCTAGAGTCGATTCTCCTTTAATCGTAGGTTTCTTCTCGAGACCCTGTCGATTAACGACTGAAAGACTTCATTGGGATTGTGAAGCCAGACGAAACTACTTCTCTTGTAGTTGAGCGATCTGATCTTGGCATTTTCTATCGTATGAGTTCAATTGGAATAATTGACTTGAGATTATATCTCCGATAGGGCAAGATAAAAAGAAATCACAAACATCTTCGTCTCATCGTGTGTGATTCCGCAATATCTGGTTTCGCTACCATACGATTTATATTATTGTGAGGTGATTGATAATACTAGACTTTTCTTCGGGAATATAAGTCTGGTTTACCGATTGGTTCTTATTCACCTTGATTTTTATCAAAAGACAAAACAAAACTTTTAGCTTTATCTGGGGGAGACAGATTTATATATCTTTGTAGACTTTTCTGTGTGATATAGATTTGTTTATTAAAGTCTTCGACTTTGGGTCGTAGCAACTCTTGGTTGTGGGTGCGATCAACTAAGGGAATCAAGTGTGTAGTATCCTGCTGGGATCAGAGACGTAAGGAGCGCAACTATACCTTGAATCAGTGTGAGATTGATTAGGGTTCAAATACAGTCCAGACCGAAGTTAGTTTGTAGTAGGCTAGTGTATGTAGCGGCTTAATACAGTGTGGTGTTCAATCTGGACTAGTCCCAGGGGTTTTTTTCATTTGAGGTTTCCTTGTTAACAAAACTTCTGATGTCTGTGTTATTTCTATTTCGCATTATATTTTGTTATATAATTGAAATATCATAGGTTGTGCGTTGTATCGATCAATAGTGAAATCCAACCTTTGGTTTTCGATTGGAAATTGATTGATCCTTGGACATTGGTCTTTGGTACCGTCCAAATCATCCTTGTATTTGATAAAGACTCGCAAATTCCTATTTGCTTGAGTAAAGATCAAATCAAGTGTGAAAGATATTAACTCCTCGATATACTTTTCTCTAGATTGAGTCTGACTATCTAGTTGATTCTCTAGAAAGTATATTGGAGTTAGTCCATACATATTTCCAATCGAAATATTGGGTGAGGTTGTTAGACCCCCGCATTTTCAACAACCACACCCAATATTTCGATTAGAAATCTGTATGGACTAACTCTAATATACTTTCAAGAGAATCAACTAGACTCAATCTTAATAAAGTATATCAAGGAGTTATATCTCTCTTTCTTGATTCAATCCGTACTCAAGAAAATAGTAATCTGCGAGTCTAATTGAATACAAGAGAAATCACTTAAATGGTACCAAAGACCAATGTTCAAGTATCAATCAATTTCAATCAACAACCAAAGGTCGGATTTCCAATTGATTGATTCTAACGCACAACCTGTGATATTTCAATTATATAAAAAAATATAATGCGGAATAAAAATAACACAGACACCAGAATTTTGTTAACGAGGAAATCGCAAATGCAGAAAAACCCCGGGACCTGATTGAACACACACTGTATTAAGCCGGTACAGACACTAGCCTATTACAAACTAACTTCGGTTTGGACTGTAGTTGAACCCCAATCAATCTCACACTGATCCAAGGTACAATTATGCTCCTACGTCTCAGATCCCAGCAGGATACTACGCACTTGATTCCCTTAGATGATCTCACCCACAACTAAGAGTTGCTACGACCTAAAGTCGAAGACTTTAATAAACAAATCTGTATCACACAGAAAAGTCTATGGTAATAGATAAATCTGTCTCCCACAGAAATATCTACGAGTTTTTGTTCCGTCTTTTGATAAATCAAGGTGAACAGGAACCAATTGATAAACCTGACTTATATTCCCGAAGAACAGCCTAGTATTATCAATCACCTCATAATAATCTTAATTGACGTGGCGAAAGAAGATATTTTGGAATCACAAACGATGAAACGAAGATGTTTGTGACTACTTTTATATCTTGTCTATCGGAGATATTAATCTCAAGTCAATCGTTACGATTGTAGTCAACACGATAGAATATGCAAGATCAGATCATACAACTACGAGAAAGTAGTATCGGTCTGGCTTCACAATCCCAATGAAGTCTTTAAGTCGTTAACCTGTTTTACAAGAAGAAACCTAAGGTTAAAGGAGAATTGACTCTAGCTAATACAACAAGTATCACACAGAAGGTTTGGGGATTAGGTTTCCCAGTTGCTAGAGTTCTCCCTTATATAGTCTTTCAAATCAGGGTTTGCAATCAATGTTAGCTTGGTAACAAAGCATTTAATATTCACCATTATATGAAAACATGATTAGATTCAAGCTAATATCTTTCAACCGTTGGATTGAAAACTTAGCTTGTTACACACAAATGAAATGCACGATTTTAGGTTTGTGTAACCATACCCAAACATGTACATTGTTGGTTCAACAATAGTTAACCAAATGGTTAGCCATATGAGCACTTTCATATCAACCATATTAGTCTTCACCATAACTAATTCAAATGACTCAAATGAACTAGTTAGAGAGTTTTTCAGTTGCAAGGATATCTTATGTAACTACACAAGACACAATCGAAGCAAAAACGATTTGATTCATGATGGTATTTTTCAATGATGTTGTAGTAAGATGATTCGTTCACTCAGATTTATTGAGAATTTGTTTTAAGACTTGATAAAGAAAATAAGGAAAAATATATATACACAATTTGTCACAAGATGAAGAGACGCAGAGACGCGGGATTCCACTACTTTTCATATTGTTATGGTTCAGTCATTAACTCTAGACAATATAACTCAAACAAAAGAAGTTGTGACTCTAGTTCTTTTCCAAGAATAGATTCCGTAAAATATTATTTGTAAGTTAAAAGCATGACGCATCTAAAGTATTTAGAACTAAGCATGCGGCATCTAACAAAATAAAAAATAATTAATAGAAATCATAAAACAATTAAATCTATGCAAAAAGCCAATAAAAGAATTAATTCATTTACCAAAATCATGAAAAGTTGCTTTCTCCGTTGTCCCAGTGTTGGGGTCTAGCTTCGCATGGTGAAAACACACTCAAAGGAATTTTTCATCGCTCAAAAAGGTGTTTACAAGGAGAAAAGGTATAAAACAGGGCCTTTGTAACAGTTATAATTGTTACAGATACAACAATAAACGGTTACTGACGTTGTATCTTCTACGACTGTTACTATGTGTCGCAACCACTGTAGATATACGACCCACGGCTAAGTGTCATTGTTACTGTTGGAAAACGACTGTCCTGGTAAGTCTGTTCTTCGTGTTCTTCAGCTTTGCAGCAGCAGAAATGGAGTTTGTGCAGGTTGATTTTTCGACTCTGTGGTGCTCTATTCCTCTCCCAAACTCTCCATGCCCCCTCTACAACATCCCAGCAGCCCATATATACTGGACAACATCAAAAATCTTCGATCATTAATCTGAGTAATCCTCATTAACTCTGCCAGCTCCGGATTATATTTTTATTCCTTTTTCTTCAATTCATGCATATATTGGAGGCATACACACGCCATACTCGTTGATCCTCATATCAGTCGGAGCAAACATACTGCCTATCCACATGCCAGCTACCCAAAAATATCACCAAAATCCCGAGAATGAAGCCACCGTGTATGACTTCCCTGTTTTACTTCTAACAAATTCTCCAGTCAAATCTAGCTGAACCGAACGACTGTACGACGTCTGTTACACTCAGAGGAACAAACCCAATCAACTTCAGCCGTTGAATCTCCTTAAAACTTCTCCAAATCCAAAACAAGGATAATCGGGTTTTTAAAAGAAAAATACGCAACTCCCTGACTTCTTCAATCTGAATCTCCAGCCAATTATAACTCAAAACGTCGATCATACCATGCCTGTTAAGCCTAAACAGGCCTTCCCATGAAATTTCATCCATTGAGTCTCCTTCAATTCTGCCCAAAACGCGAACCCTAAATTCTGCCATTGATGCACATAGTTTCCCGCCAAACTGAAAACTCAAATGAAGGGGACGACCTCCCCCTAACATAGATGGGGGTGTGAATAGCAGTTGGTGCCCCTGGGGTGTAAATAGTAATTGGGGTGCCCCTTAGTAATTGAGGTGCCCTTTAACCAAAGTGAGAGTCCGCATAGCAAATGTCCTCCGGGGGGTGTTGTAGACAACTTTTCGAGCCGATTTTTCCAAAAATGTTTGTTTCCCAAAAATGCCTACAAACAAATAAAGTACAAAAATTAGTACAAAATTGAGTGCTAACAATATAGAAAATTGAGGACAACTTAGGCACAAAAATGTGTCTATCAAATCCCCCAAACTTATTATTTGCTAGTCCTCGAGCAAAACAAAAAAATAAAACCGAGTTAATCTCGGGAGGGTTTACCAGAGGTGTACCCACAAAACCATGACTTCTAATTGGTCACAAGTATCCAAAGAGCTATGAGGACATACATATTCTCAACTTATCTCCAAGTAACTAGAATGCCAGAGAAATTAAAGGTGTCAGCTCTAAAGCTGACTGAAGAAAAGGGGAGACACATCTGCAACACTGCTAGATAAAGAGATATCCGCTACACATCTAGATAAACATTGTAAGATGCGTCCGCTGCTTTACAGCTGGATAATATTAGGAGAGAGATAAAGATGAGAGGGACATCTGCTACACAGCTGGACTAATTACGTGTGATGAGTTAAACCAGTGCTAGAAAGATCTTGGGCCAGATTAAAAGCAGACTAACAAAGCAACCAAATATATCTTTCTTCGACTCTATCATTGTGATCAGTAGAAACAACGTCTTCTTCGGTCTTCAACTGTTGATGATAAACTATCGAACCTCATAGAGCCTTGAAAATTAACTCTTCTCTTCGATTTCTTGTTTGACTTAAAATTTTCTACTTCCCTATGACCTTATTGAACAAAACGTAACGATGATTTTTTTCATTTTTCATTTTCCAATTTTTTTTTTATTTTTTATTTTTTTGAAACAAAAATAACAAGACAAAAATTTAAATGGCTATGAGAGAAGGACTTTAGAACTTGGATCTTCGCAATTTGTGATGTCTTGGTATCATGAACTTCAACAACTTATATCATTTGCTCTTATAACTTTTTGTAACTAAGTCTTCAACTTTGATTTTTGAGTTATTCTTTTCTATTGTTGCTTCTAAACCTTAAACGTCTTCAATTTTCTTCATAGATTTTGATTTCGCTCCGTTTGTTGATAATGATAAGTTTCTACTGAGAGAAATTAGTAATCCAGTAACTAAGACTACATTGTGAGGTTGCTTTGTCTTTCTGGCATTTCCTTCTTACCTACTTGCCTTTCCATCATGTATGGTTAGGTCCATCACGGTTACCCTCTAAAAGGAACAAGTTCTCTCCTGAATTTCAAGGATCTCAATGTCTTTTTCTCTAATATCTCAATAAATTGTTATCCCTAGCATTCCAATTTCTATCTTTTCGGTGAGAAACAGTATGTAAACTTAGCTAACCGGATACTATGTGGCGTTAGAAGTTTCTCCCTTACCCCCAAACTTAAATCTAACATTGTCCTCAATGTTCTAAAGATAAAATTAAAAACATGAACAAGGAGAAACTATTGCCACTTGAGGGAAAAGAAATAAGGAAAAATATTACCGTGTCGCAAGAATATTGGGTTATCTCCCAAGAAGTGCTAAGTTTAAAGTCTTCAGCCAGACATTGGAAGAATTAGTCACCTCGTAGAATCATAAAGAAGTAGCCGGAATAACTGTAGGTCATCTGGATCAAAAAGTGTTACCCACAAGAAGAGGAAAGTGCAACAGACAAAGAAGATATCGAACATACCCTTGCTTAAGACAACTACATCTAGTTGTGGTTCAGGTTCAGTCTCTATAAAAGGGTCTAAATAAGAAGTTTTCCTGGAATGGATTTCCTCAAAGGAATTCTGAAGATCAGGCTGAAGAGTCTGGAAATACTCAAGTAGGAACTTAGAAGCGCATAACAAAAGCCTGAATAACTGGGGATCCTCTAAGTCAATCAGATTTGACTCACCCAGTTGACCACAATGAAAGAGGTGGTATTCCTTAAGAAAATGTGTCGACCCTAATATCCTAAAGTAATTAGGTTTAGTCTCGAAACTTAATAACCGACACATCTGAAAATCCTAAGTTCCCACAATTGGAAGAAAGGTTTTTGGTGGGAAAACAAAGTCAATCTTGGTATCATATCCTGGGTTCACCACATCAACCAGAGGATGGGTTTCTAACAACTGAGCTCTCTTATGAACACAACTAGGTTCAGGAAAGAGTGTATGGAGATAATTTTGTAAAATGGTTGAGGCACAAATGTCAAGTCCTACACGAGGGAACTTAAGAGTTAAAGGTAAGGCACCGGGAAAGTGATAATCACCCCAAAACTTAGAGTTTTCTACGTCTCTAGATAGACTAGTCACAGTCTCCCTAATTTCTAGGTCATCAGATTCCTAGAAATGGTCAATTGATTCTTCTAAGTCTGGTTTATCCTCACTCATATTTACAAGTTTGTGGTCTTCTAAGATTAGTGTTTCTAAATCGCTAGACTCGAAAACATTATTCTCAGAGTAAACTATTTCCTCTAAACCATCATCACAATCATATAAAGGATTATCAGCGAAAGTTTCTAGTAAAGGCTCATTAACTAAGGTGTTAATCATGGTTACTTCCTCCTATTCACTGATAGGCACATCAAATAATGGATTATCCAACACACTGCAGGCTAAAGGATCATGAACTACATCGTCTAAAACGGTGGTATCTCTAGTCAAATCCTCATCCTTTTGAATAGGTGAATAATTATTAAAATTATTTGGATTTGTACTAGAAGAAACACTACCATTATAAATCTCAATCGGAGTAACAAATTCCTGATCACTATGCCTACATATTTTCATGTTCTTCATCAATACTATATTCATCATAATCATCTTTATAATAACATGAAAAAGATCGACCCTCATCAAAACAGGTAGTGTTACCAATTAGAACCTCGTCATCTCGATTATGTGAATAAAAACTATCCTTATTTTCAATGGTGGTATTGGGAACACTATACTGGAATTTAAGACTATCCTGAGCAAGTTTTTCCACAATCCTATTTGTACTCTCAATAAATTACTTGAGGGTCTCTTCTAGATATAACTTAGTTGACCGCTCTACAGACTCTTCTGGGAGAAGAATATTATAAGTCTCTTTCATAAATAACTTCCGTGTTGACTCATTAAAACTCCTGAGAGACTCCTCTAGAGAAATAGAAGGATTGTTTTGCTCGTATGACCTGTGGGTATGTGGATAGTAATTGGGCTCACAATGGTATGGACCATAACCTTCAAAAGTTTCGCGTTCCCAATCACTATTCACTCTATGGTCATAAACAGGATAATGTCCGAGCTGCCCAGTCGGATACTCATTGTATTGGCTATTATAATACCAGTTCGACATCCTAACTGCAAGGGAATTCTAAACAAACACAAAGAAGGATGACTCGACCACAACAAGCCTATTTTATCTAGCAAACAAAAATCATGATGGCTCCACTTAGATTGTTTCTAGACCAGCTTTTAATCCTTCGAAAGGGAATTCGTTACAATTTGAGAAAACCCCTCTGGAATCAATCCGATTCAAAGTAAGTTGAATAGAGGCGAGGGAAGCTGCGTAGAGATTTGATACCCAAGGCCTCACCGCATTACAAGGCGGCGCAGTCACGCATTCAACTCACAGAAACCATCATGAACTTCGAAGTATGCTTAAAAGAGTAACCAATATTTTTCTAATGACTTTCCTACTAAGCTCGTTACCCTATCGGTCTCGTTCTAGTCCAAATTTTAAGTCTTAGGTTCGCGTAGGTTACGTGTTCCTAAGGCGGGAAAGAAGGAAACGGTGATGAAATCCGAGTCCTTATCTTGATTTGGCCAGGCCTTGCCCTTTACTAGAAAATTAAATCCGATTTCAGGTCCTCAACATATAAGCATACAAAATCATCCAGTAAACCCGCTGACAGGGGATTCGCGGGTGTTTAGAATTCTTACATCCCGTTCCAGACGGGGGATGAACAGTTGAAGTCGACTCGGGCCACAACTCCAATGTCGTGTACGAACCCGAGGGGCCGAGACGATATCGTAATCGTCGTCCTTCTCTGCACACAGTTTATATTTAAACTACCCTTCCTTAGGGTTTTAAAAATAATGTCCAAAAATAAAGTCCAAAAAGTCCAAAAATAAAAAGAAAACAAAAATTACAAAAACAAAATCCTATATACAGTTTCTAAAAATAAAATAAAAATAAAAATAAATTAACTATATACAAAATCTTCTTCTTTAATCCTTTTGGATCCCTTATTTGTTTCCTAATTCAGCTTCGCATTTCTTTTCAATACTTTCTCTCTTTTTCTTTAGCTTAGCTCCAAATCTGAAAGCAAATAAGAAATACCAAAAGGCGTAAAAAGGAACAAAAATAATAAAAAAATAAAAATAAAACCTAAAAACAAATCTATAAACAAATCCGCTTCGGCGGCGCCAAAAATTGATGGTATTTTTAAATGATGTTGTAGTAAGATGATTCGTTTACTCAGATTTGTTGAGAATTTGTTTTAAGACTTAATAAAGAAAATAAGGAAAAATATATATACACAATTTGTCACAAGATGAAGAGACGCTGAGACGCGGGATTCCACTACTTTTCATATTGTTATGGTTCAATCATTAACTCTAGACAGTATAGCTCAAACAAAAGAAGTTGTGACTCTAGTTCTTTGCCAAAAATAGATTTCGTAAAATACTATTTGTAAGTTAAAAGCATGACGCATCTAAAGTATTTAGAACTAAGCATGCAGAATCTAACAAAATAACAAATAATTAATAGAAATCATAAAACAATTAAATCTATGCAAAAAGTCAATAAAAGAATTAATTCATTTACCACAATCATGAAAAGTTGCTTCCTCCGTTGTCCCAGTGATGGGGTCTAGCTACGCATGGTGAAAACACACTCAAATGAATTTTTCATTGCTTAAAAAGGTGTTTACAAGTAGAAAAGGTATAAAACGGGGCCTTTGTAACAGTTATAATTGTTACAGATACAACAATAAACTGTTACCGACGTTGTAGCTTCTACGTCTGTTACTATGTGTCGCAACCACTGTAGCTATACGACCCACGGCTAAGTGTCGTTGTCATTGTTGGAAAACGACTGTCCTGGTAAGTATGTTCTTCGTGTTCTTCAGCTTTGCAGCAGCAGAAATGGAGTTTGTGCAGCTTGATTTTTCGACTCTGTGGTTCTCTATTCCTCTCCCAAACTCTCCATGCCCCCTCTACAACATCCCAGCAGCCCATATATACTGGACAACATCAAAAATCTTCGATCATTAATCCGATTAATCCTCATTAACTCTGACAGCTCCGGATTATATTTTTATTCATTTTTCTTAAATGCATGCGTATATTGTAGGCTTACACACGCCATGCTCGTTGATCCTCATATCAGTCGGAGCAAAACACTGCCTATCCACATGCCAGCTACCCAAAAATATCACCAAAATCCCGAGAATAAAGCCACCGTGTATGACTGCCCTGTTTTACTTCTAAAAAATTCTCCAGTCAAATCTAGCTGAACTGAACGACTGTACGACGTCTGTTACACTCAGAGGAACAAACCCAATCAACTTCAGCCGTTGAATCTCCTTAAAACTTCTCCAAATCCAAAACAGGGATAATCGAGTTTTTAAAAGAAAAATACGCAACTCACTGACTTCTTCAATCTGAATCTCCATCCAATTATAACTCAAAACGTCGATTATACCATGCCTGTTAAGCCTAAACAGGCCTTCCCATGAAATTTCAGCCATTGAGTCTTCTTTAATTCTGCCCAAAACGCGAACCCTAAATTCTGCCATTGATGCACATAGTTTCCCGCCAAACTGAAAACTCAAATGAAGGGGACGACCTCCCCCTAACATAGATGGGGGTGTGAATAGCAGTTGGTGCCCCTGGGGTGTAAATAGTAGTTGCGGTGCCACTTAGTAATTGAGGTGCCCCTTAACCAAAGTGAGAGTCCGCATAGAAAATGTCCTCCGGGGGTTGCTGTAGACAACTTTTCGAGCCGATTTTTCCAAAAATGTTTGTTTCCCAAAAATGCCTACAAACACATAAAATACTAAAATTAGTACAAAATTGAGTGCTAACAATATAAAAAATTGAGGACAACTTAGACACAAAATTGTGTTTATAAATTCACTTGAATCAGTCATAAACTTTATAGCCACAATTTGCATTTTGCATTCCTTAGTTAATATAAATATAAATTCACAAACAATCATCTTTAGATATAACCTACTTAAGACCGTAGACTTAGTTCGCGGAGTTAAGTTCCCGGAAGGAGGTCTCAAACTCCAGCAGATTTTCTCGGGTCGAGAACTTCCGCCAGTTCGCGGGCTGAGTTCACATCCCTTGTTCCGGTTCTCTTGATCAACAAAGTTCGCAAACTTCGGTTCAATGAAAAAGGACTTATACTTATATGTGTTACCACACAATGCTTATATCCATCATTGGTTATATAGTCTAAACTCTCATTTCAATCATTCAAACATTCTTAGAGGACGCTATTATATAGTTGTTATTCACAAACTATTTTTCGTCAAAGTAAGCAATTTTCAAAGTGATTGAAACATAACATGACTTTCGTCACTAGGTAAAGATGAACTTGGCCAAAGCAAAAGCTTACCAACACATATTTCGAGAAATAGATAGGCGAGATCAACTCGGCTCAAAATAGCAAATGTGTATAATCAAAGTCTATATAGCAAAACGACTTTTGTCTCAAAGATAAATATAGATTAGATATACTTTTGAGTAATAGATAAGTCCAAGTCTCCACATACCTTTTAGCCGATGACTTAGCTATAGTAGACTAGAAATCAAGACTTATAGTTTTGATCACTAACATTGACAAACATGGTTGAGATAGCAACATATGCAAGTTCGACCGAGAAATGCTCTAACAATCTCCCCCTTTGTCAATTTTAGTGATAAAACTATCAATACATATGTAATACAAAAAATAAATGAATTAACTTTTGTAGATCCTATTCCACATGCATAATCTTCAACATTACTCGAAATCTTCGTCACTTCCAAGTACTCCAATGATCCCAAAGGTTGTAACTTCAGCATCATCGTTGTTAAAAATCCGTAACTATAACAATGAGAAAACAAGAGTTCTCAATCATTGTTATACAGTGTCATAGTATCATTATATAGTATCAAAGTTCAATTGTACCACAACTTCGACAACAATATTATGGTGATATGTATCACTCCCCTTTAGTCAATACTCCATCTCACATGGAAACCACTCCCCCTTACATAATGATCCGAAAAGCATATGTATTTGTAGTGTGAACTACATATTAATTCTCCCCCTTTTTGTCAATAAAATTCGCAAAGGTACGAAAACGGGATCCTAATGAAATTTCTAAAAGAGACATTTCATGACCGAAAGAAAGCATGTATCAACTTGTTTAGATGAAATTATATAGACGAAGCTAAATGCATTCATCAAGGAGTTTATAAAGATACAAGATAACCCCTATAATATTCCACAACCGCACTCCCCACAAAGATTTGGCAATTAAGCACAAGTTCAATTAAGAACTCTCCCCCATAAAATGTCATTCCCGAAAGAACAACAAGAGCGACCTTAATTTCAAAATAAAAGAAGGATTTCTTTGGACATAACTAATCACATACAAGTAGGAATTTGAATCCAAAATACTCAATTAAATTAACCATATGATTAATTTAATCGTAAATGCTCAACATAAGTGAACTTATGGAGACTCAAAAATACTCAATTAGATTAATCACAAGAGAACCCATAATTAATCTAATCGGAATACACAACTAAATTAATCACAAAAAGTAATCAATTCAATTGGTCATGATCAACATAAGAGAACTTACGGAGCAACAACTAAATAACCAAACGAGGATGATTAATTTAGTTGATCATGCTCGACATAAAGTACCTCATGGAGCAAAAACTAAGCTAATCATAAGCGAATGGATAACTCAGTCGATTATGCTCAACATAAGACATCTTATGGAACAACACAATATAGGCACAAAAATTGTAGACCGGAGGTCGACCAAATACTATGGAATAAGAAAGGATTCATTCTATTTTCCATAACCATTTTCACAATGACATACAATAGACATAATCCTTGTAAACAAAAGATTTTAACCTATTTTCCATCAATAATTGACATAATAGGCTTAACTTTTGTATTGTCAAAAGTTCATTCCTTCTTTTATCAATACATGCATATCGACATATAAAGGACTTAACTTTTGACAAAGTATGGGACAATCACAGTTCATGGACGCAAACACACATATCCCAAAACAAATTTCAATATATAAAACCATAAAAATTAATACTGCAAAAATCATCTTCCAAACAATTTTAGAATTTAAACCAATAAATCTAAAACATGAAGATGAAAACGTTGGACATAGCTATGTGTAATCACAATAATGGCTATCCCAAACTCTAGTTATTCTTCTAAAAAAACAAGAAATATAAGATTTACTAGATGTTAAGATCTTTGAAGAATTCTTTATCTTCCTTGAACTCCTTGTCGTCAACAACCATTGGGACATAAGGTTCATGAAAATAGGAGTTAATATCAATAAACTTTCTTGACTGATGTCGAACCAGGGCCTTCTGAATCTCACGAGTCTTAAACACAAAAGCCATTATTTGATGAATCTCTTTTTGCATCTCCTTCAACACTTCAACAACATCAGAATACTTCTGAGAATTTGAAGGAACGACTTTAGGCTTCCTCACATTCCTTTTTTTTCTTTTCAATATCGGAGCTAACAGAGATTTCTCTTTTTCCTTCATGATTGATGGCTTGACAATCATATTAACATCCTTTCCATCAGAAGACATGGTACTTGGAGCATCCATAGGCGTATGGGTTTGTGATAGGAAATCACAATACCAACAAGTGGTCTTGAGATAAATGAAGTTTCAAAGAAGGAAAATGGAATGTAGGGTTAACCTTTAACATGTTCGTGCACGCACAATTCTGAACCCTAAAGAGAGTAGAATTATCGAGAATAACCCTCCTTTATTGATAGACACAAAACTAACAAAAGAAGAAAAAACTACCTTTTCTTAAAGCCAGAGAGGTGCATAATCTTGTCTCTTTTGATCAGGCACGTACATGAGACAGGATTTACCAATCAACACAATCAAGTTGTGTTGCGGTGAACAACAATTTGTCCACAATTTTTCTCTTGAGAGGAATCCACAGACCTCTGTCTATCAAAACGACTTGACCATACTTTCTTCTCTAATGATCTTGGTTAATTCTTGGAAACTAACTTCTTAGATGAAGATAAAATCCTACATACCTCAGCGGTCTTCTGAGCAAGTTTAAGCTTATTTTCTAATTGATTTGCTCTTCACTGAAGTTTGTTGACGTGCCTCAATTGGTGTTTGTACTTGTAACACTTTGAAAGTTCATGACCCTTTAGAGAACAATACGAGAACGTCAATCTAGGATAAAAATCATGCTTTTGAGATGTGCAAGCAGCTAGACACATGGTGGACCCGAAACATTACATATAGAGTTTCCAAAGAATGGGTCAATTTTTTCTTCCAGATTAGTTGGGTTTTCTTTTAAAGACTATCAAGATTGATGTATGTATTGCTACAATTATCAAAATCAATATTTTCACCAAGAAGTGCAACACTCGATTTCTTGTATTCATTAGAATCATAACTTTCAGACATTTCATCAAGAGTTGCAGCAAGACCTTTGTTCCCAGTGTATTTTCTACGATTTGGGTACTCGTTTGCAAAATGACCAAATCCCTTAAACTTAAGGTACTGAGGCATACCCTCGTCATCAGTTTCATCCGTGTCCCTGTTTTTAGGAGGAATACGATTATGCGGTTTGACTGATGCTTTAGGTTATCGAGAACGATTTTTCAAGATCTTCATCTGACGAATCAGTCTCAGAGTGATCATATTCAGAGATATACACTTTTTTACTTTTATCAAGTAATTTTGTGTCCTTTAGTGCTTTGAACGCAACATCCTTAGATTTGGATGAATGTTCATGATCAAAGATCTTAAGCTTCCAACCAGCATATTTTTGGAGAGATTATCTAGGTTATTCCCCTCAACGATGCCATGCTTCTTAGAATCGTATCTAGATAGCAGCGATCTGAAAATTTTCATCACAATGTCCTTTTCAGGAATACTCTTACCCAATGCAAAAGATGCATTAACAATTTCAGACACTTTGTGATTAAAGTCATCAAATGTTTCTTCATCTACCATACGAAGGTTTTCCCGATCAGAATTAAGGTTTTGAATCCTAGCTTCCTTTTCACTGGTATTACCTTCAAATACTGTTTCTAATATATCCCACGCTTCTTTAGACTTAGTGCAATTTGACACATGGTGCTGAAGATTCGGGGTAATGGCATTCAAACCGTCAGAATTTTGCTTTGCAGCAAGTATCTCGGTAGGGATATATTGACCAATATTCTTGGGAACGTTTACATTTCCATCTGCCACAACGGGAGCATCATAGCCATTAACAACATATACCCATGATTGAAAATAACGTGCTTGAAGAAAAGCTCGCGTAGCAATTTTCAACCATAAGTAATTAGAGCCATCGAAGACTGGTGGTACGTTGATAGAGATAACACCTCTGTCCATATAGTCAGATTGCTATAAACACAAACTTGTAAGGTATTTAAACGTGTTTGCCTGTTATGATACCAATTGAAAAAGCGGGGGTACAAAAACCACACCCAATATTTCGATTAGCAATCTGTATGGACTAACTCTAATATACTTTCAAGAGAATCAACTGGACTCAATCTTAATAAAGTATATCAAGGAGTTGTATATCTCTTTCTTGATTCAATTCTTACTCAAGCAAATAGTAATCTGCGAGTCTAATTGAATACAAGAGAAATCACTTGAACGGTACCAAAGACCAATGTTCAAGTATCAATCAACAACCAAAGGTCATATTTCCAATTGATTAATTCTAACTCACAACCTGTGATATTTCAATTATATAACAAAATATAATGCGGAATAGAAATAACACAGACACCATAATTTTGTTAACGAGGAAACCGCAAATGCAGAAAAACCCCGGGACCTAGTCCAGATTGAACACACACTGTATTAAGCCGTTACAGACACTAGCCTACTACAAAATAATTTCGGTCTTGACTGTAGTTGAACCCCCGTCAATCACACACTTATCCAAGGTACAGTTATGCTCATACGTCTCTGATTCCAGCTGGATACTACGCACTTTATTCCCTTAGCTGATCTCACCCACAACTAAGAGTTGCTACGAACCAAAGTCGAAGACTTTAATAAACAAATCTATATCACACAAAAAAGTATACGGTAACAGATAAATCTGTCTTCCACAGAAATACCTACGAGTTTTTGTTCCGTCTTAAATCAAAGTGAACAGGAACCAATTGATAAACCTGACTTATATTCCCGAAGAACAGCATAGTATTATCAATCACCTCACAATAATCTTAATCGACGCGGCGAAGAAGATATTGTGGAATCGCAAACGATGAGACGAAGATGTTTTTGACTACTTTTATATCTTGCCTATCAGAGATATTAATCTCAAGCCAATCATTATGATTGTAATCAACACGATATAATATGCAATATCAGATCACACAACTACAAGAAAGTAGTATCGGTATGGCTTCACAATCCCAATGAAGTCTTTAAGTCGTTAACCTGTTTTACAAGAAGAAACCTAAGGTTAAAGGAGAATTGACTCTAGCTAATACAACTAGTATCACACAGAAGGTGTGGGGATTAGGTTTCCCAATTGCTAGAGTTCTCTCCTATATAGTCTTTAAAATCAGGGTTTGCAATCAATGTTATCTTGGTAACAAAGCATTCAATATTCACCATTAGATGAAACCTGATTAAATTCAAGATAATATCTTTCAACCGTTGGATTGAAAACTTATCTTGTTACACACAAATGAAATGCATGATTTTAGGTTTGTGTAACCATACCCAAACATGTACATTTGTTGGTTCAACATTAGTTAACCAAATGGTTAGCCATATGAGCACTTTCATATCAACCATATTCTTCTTCGCCATAACTAGTTCAAATGACTCAAATGAACTAGTTCGAGAGTTGTTCAATTGCAAGGAAATCTTATGTAACTACACAAGACACAATCGAACCAAAAACGATTTGATTCACTCGAATCGGTTCATGAACTTTATAGCCACGGTTTTCATTTTGCATACCTTAGTTAATATAAATATAATTTCACAAACAATCGTCTTTAGATATAACCTACTTAAGTCCGCAGACTTAGTTCGCAGACTTAAGTTCCTGGAAGGAGGTCTCAAACTCCAGAAGATTTTCTCGGGTCGAGAACTTCTGCCCGTTCGCGGACTGAGTTCACAGCCTTTGTTCCGGTTCTTTTTGATCAACAAAGTTCGCAAACTTCGGTTCAAGGAAAAAGGACTTATACATATATGTGTTACCACACAATGGTTATATCCATCATTGGTTATATAATCTAAACTCTCATTTCAATCATTGAAACATTCTTAGAGGACGTTATTATATAATTGTTATTCACAAACTACTTTTCGTCAAAGTAAGTAATTTTCAAAGTGATTGAAACATAACATGACTTTCGTCACTAGGTAAAGATGAACTTGGCCAAAGCAAAAACTTACCAACACATATTTCGAGAAATAGATAGGCGAGATAAACTCGGCTCGAAATAGCAAATGTGTATAATCAAAGTATATATAGGAAAACTACTTCTTTCTAAAACATAGGAGATAGAGTAGATATACTTTTGAGTGATAGATCGTGGAGGAAATAACAAGATTCAAAGACTCGATCAACCGCAAGAAACTTATGGAGATCAAAGAACAAACTTCAATAGAGGACAAGGAGGTCACAAGGTAATATGAGAAGAAATCAAGATGCCACCTCTAAATGCAAGTGTGGAGAAGATATGGGAAGCTATAATTTTGATGGAGAATATACCAACTCCATGGAACATGGGAACAGAACCACCCCCAAACCACAAAAGTCATGAATTTTGTTCTTATCATCATTTTCATGGACATACCACAAATGATTGCAGAAATGTAAAGAGAAATATTTTGAAAATGATAGATCAAAGAAAAATAAACGACTTTCTGGTAGGGCATCCGCAATCTCAACCATTACCACCACCGCCATAACATCACAAAGTGAATACGACGAAAAATAAAGAAACATTCTTCATAGAAGTTGGTGCAAAAGCAAAAAATCTATTCTGTCACTCTATCATACATTCATATAAGACAATTGAAGATTTTCATGATAATGTTTTGAGTAGAGTGTTCGCAAGAGATAATAATGGAAGAGAAATTATGAATATTGTGAAAATCTCGCGACTAGAGAAATTGCAAAAACAGACCATTTCTTTTACCACGGAAGAAATTCCTGAAGGAGAAGAGGTGCATGAAAATCCATTGGTAATAAAATTATAAATTAATCCAAAACCGAAAGAAGATGAGGATGATGAAGCTGAAGATTCAAGGGCAATCAATAGAATTCTAGTCGATACTAGAAGCTCTGTGAACATCTTATTTTATCATACTTATAAAACCATGGGTGGAAGAGATGATGATCTTATACCATCAACATATAAGATATATGGTTTTAATGGTACTGCTAACAAGCCTAAAGGGGAGGTTACTATGAAAATTCCATTGAAGGGAATATCTTCTGAAATCTCATTCTGTGTCGTTGATGTAGAATCACCCTACAACGCATTAATTGGTCGACCTTGGCTACATGGGATCCTAGGTGTAGCTTCAACTTTCCACCAATGCATCAAATTCCCTCACCCCAATGGTGTAGGAATAATAAAAGTAGATTGGGTTGAAGGAAGAGCAAACAAGAAGGAAAACTGGCGACACAAAATCAAAGACGTACAAAGAAGTGAGAGGTTGATGGTGGATAGAATCGAAAAGAGAGGAGAAGAGATGTTGCGGAATTAATGCTAGCTCAAAATAAAAAGGATGAACATACCATTACCAAGGAAGCATTAGCAGAAAATAATAAAGAAGAAGAGGATGGCAAAGGTAATAAAAACAAGAAATGTATGAATGATTAAGTTGTTGCGATAATCTCGCAATAAGTAAAATTCTCAAAAATACATTTGATTCAACAACAAAATTGAGATTGTGAAATTCAGATACAGTATAATGATTTGCGAGACTCTCGCAGAGATAATGAATTTTACAGAAAATAATCAGAGAAGAATGACAAAAGAGAAAGAGGCCAACCTTTATGGCGTACACCCTAGTTCGCGAATACAATTTCGCAAGAGGCAAATGTAAGACCTAAAGTACGTCATATTAGGGGGTACCTGTTATATGGCTCAGGGAAAGGCTATACCGCCACCGGAACCTGAGTCATGGAGATTTGGGGTCAATAAAGCCCATCCGGGAGAGGCACCTTGGATTCTCAACTTAAGCATATGACTTAGGTTGGGCGACTAAGGTAATAAGGACTCTCCCAAGGAGTGCAGAATCTGATCAAGGCGCCGAGGTACACGGTTGAGTCAAGAATGCTGGGGGCGTTTGAAGCGTCCTTGCCATTCTTGAAAAGTCTTGGCTCATACTGCACTCGGCCTGAAGAAAACCCCACTTAGAGTGCAGTCTCGTAACCATAAACCCTATAGGTAAAAGGGATAAGAGGCTGCGAAACCAACTAGTTGTTGTTAAGACTAGATGGGAGGAGCTAACCTTGTACGGTAGAAGTACTCCTCCTTGAAGGGGAAACCAGGGGGGAGATAAGGGCGACACCCTCCATTAGGGAGCTGATAAGTGTCTTAAGACGCAAATGTCATGAGGCTTTTTATTCGCAAGGATATTAAGGCTTGTCATATTTGTGCAACAATCCTGAAGAGGCAATAATACAAAAGAAAAGATAAGACGAGATCAATGGGTTTTCGCATGAAAGTGCGAAGACGTCCTGCGATTTCGTCGCAAGACGGCAATGTCATGGGGCTTTATTTTCGCAAGAATATTTAGGCCTGTCATATTGTCGCAACATTCCTGAAGAGGCCATAATACAAAAGAAAAAGTTAAGGCAAGATCAATGGGTTTTTGCATGAAATGCAAGGACGTCCTGCGATTTTGTCGCAATGACAAGAGGTGGCATAATAAGACCTTTAATTAGGAAGGCAAAATAAGACCACACAGGAATGAGATTTTGAAAAGAAACAAAATTCACTTCGCAAAAGTTGCGAAATTATACAATAAAAAATTTATGAAATCTCTCATTTGGATTCAAATAACAGAGGCAAGTATGGGAATGTATGAAATTAGAAAATGTTATTTGTCTCCATATGAGATTTACTCAAAAATTCAAGAATTAATGATTATATTGATTAACTGTATTGCAAAGAAGAATTGTTTTCATTATGCAGGTCAAAATGAAGAAAAAAAGAAAAAAAAAATAGAAAGAAGAAATAAATGTACAAGTATTACAAAGAATCAAAGAAAGAAGTAAAGACTATTTCTTGGTAATCTTCATTATCTTCATCAGACTTGTTTCCTTCTTCATCTGCGTCAGAATTTCATCACCATCAGAACTTCCATCACTATCAGATTCTTCATCGTCAGCTTCGCTATCAGAGATAATCAAACTGGGAGTATTCTGTGGGATTTCTTCTAAAAGACAAGGATAATCAGAATGTGGGATATTATGATCATCAAACCATTTGGATGGTTTGATTGCGAAAATGCATAGCGTCATTCTTAAAATTCGCAACGGTGATTTGATTTGATTCTTCAATCTAGAATACTTGTCGTTGCGAGAAGAAAGATTTTTTGCGAGTTCCTCCTTTTCAGCTTCAAGTTCTTCAATTTTTTCACAATATTTATTTTCAGAATCTGCGAACAAAAGACAACCAATTATTAACTTGATGAAAATTCATAAGAATCAAAAGATTAGTAAAGAAGAGCAATTAGCAACCTTCTCTGTCAGAAATCCTATCCCTAATCAAGGATGTATGTTCAACTTGGAGACTAACATTTACGCCTAAATCTTTTCTAGCATCATCTAAACTTTTCGCAGCCCAGACAAATTCATCCTCACTACTTATGAGAAGACGAGAACGAATTTGATTTTACCTTTTGCGGAGTTCAATATTCTTGCGGTTACCTTCATCTCGCTCAAGTTGAACTTCATGAGAGCCTCTTGGAATTTCTCCAAAGTCTTGGCACCTTGATCAGAGATACGATCCTTATCATCTATGAGACCGCTAATTTTGGTTCTTAACTCATTGGTTTTCTCTTTGGAATCAATAAGGAGACGCTTAAAAATCTGTTGGCTAAGCCTAAACTGGATCTATGATCAATTTCTAAGAGGCGAAATTTCAATCTAAGTTCATTTAGAGAAAGAGATGAAATTCTATCATTTGAGAAGCTATTTAAGGAATTGTTAAGACGTTCAAGAAGGGTATCATTATCCAAGGCATTAGGAAATGAGTGAAGAAGGGTAGCTTCATCAGAAAGACCATAAATGTCTGCAAAAAGGATCATTTAAATAAGATAAAACAACATGATGAATGAATAAAGAGAAAAGAGAAAAGTAACATACCATAAAGCTGATTATTAGCTTGTTGAAGACTAGAAATTTTGTTCTTATACGAGGAAGAATCAATTTCTAATTGTCTATTTTTCTCGCGAATACCTTTAACTTCAGCTTCCAATTCTTCATTCTTTTTGCGAAATTGAAGATTCTTCTTTTCAAGATTTTCGCGTCTTCTCTCTAGATTTGAGGCAACAGCAAAAGAAGCTTTTCCAGCCTGCGAAAAGAAATAAAAAATATTAATATAGAAAGATATTTTGAGTTATAACAATGAGGAAGTAAAAAGATAAAAGTATACCAGACTATTGAGAGAATGAAAGAAGTCGGGAGTCACTGATCTAGAAACTCCACGAAGAGAGCTATCACCATCTAGTAAAGGGACGTCACAAAGGGTGGAGAGAGATTTGCAGGTATTTGCGAATTAGTTATCTCCCATTCCTTGTAGAGAATCAGAAAAGAGGCCAGAAAGCTTAGCCATAGAAGATTCAGGTGGAGAATCTTCAGTTGTAGCAAGGTCATCGTTATCCTCATCACCCTTGTTACTTTCGGAATTTTCGTTAGGGAGAACATTTGAAGGAGAAGAAGAACGAACTTTTCTTTTCTTTGGAGGAGGACCAGTTGATTTTTCCCTGCGAAGAGCACCTTTACCTTTATCACCAATCTTCGCAGCATCAGCAGATTCTTCTACTTCAGTAATAATCTTCACACACAGATAGAAATAAGAAATCGAAGCATGGAAGTAACAATACTATTTATAGTCATAAGAGAAAATTTCTTACCTCATCTGTGTATGAGCGAAGAGCTAACAGAGTACTAGATTTCCCAGTCCTGCTATAACTATCCTTTAGTTTTTGGATCTGCGGAATGTCGCAAGAGTTAGCGAACAGAATAGTAAAAATCAATAAAGAAATATAAAATGAGTTAAAGGGGAGAAACATACCTCTTTCTCCTTCTCGGGCCAAGAGAAAACCCAAGGTTGATATGCAGCGAGATTCGCAGGAAGAACGTTTGATCCAGCAATATAGGGTCCCTTTAGCATTAAAGGAAAAACACACCATTTATCATCTTTGGATTTGCGAGGAGTTGTGTTTTTACCAGAATGCAAGTCAATATCTTGCATAAGAATTTTGGCTTCATCAATGTTATCTTTCCTTCTTAATCGAATACCCAGCGAGTATTCTCTTTCTTCATGGAGATAAGTTCGTAGTTTTCAATGAAATTCTCCACTGTATACTTCTCAGCAACTATCTCTAAGTTTGCGAATTTTGGATCCCTAAGTTCTTTGGAGTAAAGAGATCCTCTACCAGCACCGCGATTAGAAAACTCTAACATCAGACGGATGCAGTCCCCACTTAGTTGGAAGATGGCTCGCGAAAATCCTGAATGAGCGAGAATTTCATAAAATAAAGGAAGATCTGGGTTATAAAGAGGAATAGGGAGACCTGCGAGAATATGACCTAGTGAAATTATGATTGATTGATCATCACAATTTTGATTAGAGAAAAGCTTGACAGAAAAAATTGATTTGGCATTCTCACCAGGAATGGTGGAGAGTGTAAAACCTTTATCAACAAGATTTTTTTGGACATCTTGTAAATTCTTCTCATATCTATGACAACTTGGATCCATGTTTTAATATAGAGTATGGGAATGTGTGGAAAGTAAAAGGATTGAAGGAAGAAAAAATTACAGCAGCAGAATTTGCTGAAGAATAACAGAGTTGCAGAGATGAGAGAATAAAATTAGAAGAGAAAGTAAAAAAAAAAAGTGGAAAAAGGGGGGGAGAAGAGTATATAAACAAAAATTTTTACTCGAAGAAATAAACACCATTAAGACGAAGAGACGTGAGCGGTTGAAAAGTAGCGGTTACAGAAGACGTGTCAAGAAATAAATGGAAAAGAGAGTACGTGTGATAAATGTGGAATATGAAAAGATAAGCAGCTGCGGAATTTCTCACATCATTCTCTACTTTGTAGAGAAAATATGAGAAGAGGCAAGATGTAGGATCAGAATCTCGCAACAAATATGTCTCGGCGAAATTATCAATGGTACAACACAATAGCGTCGTAGAACAATTTCAGAAACGACGTCAGCAAGGATCATGAGAAAGATGTGATAGTCCTGCGAAAATATGAGAGCTTGCGAAATTAACATTTGTAAGGTTGCGAGAATGTCGCAAACCATATCCGAAAATAAAGGATAGATTAGCTGTCATCCACTATGTATTTCCTTATAAATAGTCATTCGAGTTGTGAAGGAGAGAGAGATCTTTTTTGAGTAAGAAACAAGTAAATAGGAGAGAGAAAGTCCATAGCAGAGATCATTCTTGACTTTTTTATCTTTCTTGTAAGAATATTCAAAAATTAATCAATAAAATTAAGAGTGTAAACCTAAAAATGAGTTGATCAACAATGAAATCATATGAAGGGTGTAGTGTAGGATTTCCTGTAACTACATGCTGAAGATTCATGATATATTTCGTGTTAACATACACCTGATATTACGTAGTATGAGGTCTTGGACACATCTCAATCTGGATTGCGAGGCTTAATTACTCTGGATATTGTATTTTATCCCGCGAAAGAGAATAATGTGAGTAATAACTTGACACTATTGATCCTCCCTGTCAAGGGATGGAAAAGAGTGTATATTTCTTGTATTTTTTTTCCGATACTTGACATTATTCACGTGCTGGTTCGTAGTATTACATTTCACGAAATCAGTAATGCAGAGGATCTAATTGTTAGGAATACATCTCATCAAGACTCAGTCAAAGCTCTTCTGGTAACAGCTGCCAAGAGAAAATCACGTATCAATCACTAGCTTGTGTTACGCTACAGATTGATAAAGATTTATTGCAAATATATTCTCTATAATTGTTAGCTTATGTTACGCCAAAAACATCTCTGTAACCCTTGTAAGAAATGCATGTAATCTCTATATATTTGTCTACCTTTCCACCAGTTGAAGTGTGGATCAATTCACCAAAATATTGTATTCTGTTTTGGTATCAGCAAGAAAGATCCTAAACCACGCTTTCTTCATTTTTCCGCATCAATGGCAGCACCAGAAACATCCACTCTTCAAGCAATTCATATTAACCATCTCATCAACATCAAACTCAATGATACCAACTATCTTTTATGAAAGACACAATTCAAGCCACTACTGAAGGGCTATCGTTTAGAAGGATATGTAGATGGTACTTATGCAAGACCATCACCAACCATACCAAACACACAAGCTGATTTACCACCATTATCAAATCCTGCATATGAAAAGTATGAACAGCAGGATCAGATCCTACTAGGCTGGCTGCTTTCATCCCTCACAGAAGGAGTATTAGGTCGTGTATCTGGTTTAACAACTTCAAAAGAAGTCTAGGATGCACTTGAAAAAAGATATGCACCCAAGACAAGGGCACATCTGATGAATCTAAGAAGGCAACTAATGAGTTTGCGCAAAGGTAACATCTCCATGTATGATTATTTTGCAAAATCTAAACAATTATTTGATGCCCTTACAGCATCAGGGAATGCACTTTCTGAAGATGATATGCAACAATCAATCTTGAGTGGGTTGGATCAAGCATATGATTCAATTGTCACTTCGCTGAGCACTGTCGAAAAGATAGATATGGATGCATTTTATGCATATCTGATCGCATATGATATGAGACTTGAGCAATAACTAGCTTCTATTGAGCAACCAATGGAAAATATTGCCTCTTCATCTACTGCACCACCATATCAAAGACAAGAGAAAGGAAGGTTTCCCCAGAATCGATCTCAACAAAATCAAGGTTTTTGTCAGCAAAATCAACAGAATCGACAGCCTAAAAGAGATCAAGGACAAGGTCCTTGTCGGATTTGCAATCGCAAAAACCATAATGCAAGTTTCTGCTGGTTTCGCAAAGATAACAATGCATCACAAAGAGGAGAACCAGCTGCATATCTTTCTTTACCTGGTGGTCCTGCTGATAACAATTGGGTGACTGACACAGGAGCAACTCATCACTTAACTGCAAATCTCAACAATCTGAACATCATGCATGAATATGGTGGAACTGAACAAGTTCATGTAGGAAATGGAAATGCTCTACACATTAAAAATATTGGTAATGCTTCTTTTACCCATAATAATCGATCATTTCATCTCAAAAATATTCTTCATGTGCCTGACATAAAAGCAAATATTCTTTCTGTTTCAAAGTTCTGCAAAGATAATAATGTATATTTTCAATTTCACTCCAATTTCTTTGATGTAAAGGATCTCAAAACCAGGACAACACTGTTGCAAGGCAGGAGTAAGAATGGGCTCTACATGTTTGATGATGTTCGAGAGATTACAAATACAACTCCAGCTGCTCTAGTAACCCTATTCCACTGTGGCATCAGCGTCTAGGACACCCAATGATCCGTACTGTTTTCCGAGTCATTAAAAAATTTTCCCTTCTAGTTTCCAATAAGAAGTTTGAGTTCTGTCATTCTTGTCATGTGAGCAAGAGTCATAAACTTCCCTTTCCAAATAGTAGTATTGTAATCGATAAGCCATTGAGCTTACTTGTGTATGATTTATGGACATCTCCTTACTTATCTAGAAATGGATATCGATATTATATTATGCTTATGGATGTTTTCTCACATTACACATGGATCTATCCACTAGTTCGTAAATCAGATGCATTTCCTGTGTTCATTCAATTCAAAAAACTCATTGGAAATCAAACTGATCTCAAGATTAAAGTTTTTCAGTCGGACAATGGAGGAGAGTTTAAAAAGTTCACTGCCTTTCTAAATAGATCAAGAGTTATACATAGATTTTCATGTCCTCATACATCAGCTCAAAACGGTCTTGCAGAACGTAGAATTAGACACATAACAGAGTCAGGCTTAGCACTTCTTTTTCATGCCTCAATGCCAAAATCCTACTGGTTTGAGGCTTTCTCAACTGCATGTTACCTCATCAATAGACTCCCAGCTTCAAAAAATGAGTCTAAATCTCCTTTAGAGTTATTTTTCAACAAGACTCCTGACTGCTCCTCTCTTAGAGTTTCTGGATGTTTATGCTATCCATGTCTTAGACCATATGTCTCAAACAAACTCGAACCAAGATCTTTACCATGTGTTTTTATAGGGTACAATAGTGCTCACAAAGGTTATTTATGCTTACATGTTTCAACCAACAGGCTATATATCTCTCGACATGTCAAATTTGTGGAAACAAGCTTCCCATTTGCTTCCAGGCAACATGTAAATTCTCCTAACTTCACACAGAAATCACTCACTACAAAGCTCTTAAGCTCATCTGTTTTATCAATTCCATCTTCTAGTGCATCACTTGAACCTGTCCAACAAGCATCACCATCCATTGAAGCTGAAGCTGTAATTGATCAATCGTTGTCCTCTAGTCTGCCAGAAGTATCATCTCCAGTCATTGATCAACCCACAGACAATACTAAAGTTGGTACTTCATCAGTAGCAGCTGATAGCACTGTTTCTCAAGCTCAACCACAAATTCAGCAACATCATATGGTCACACAAGCTCGAGATGGCATTAGAAAGCCTGTAAACAAGTTGTGTCTGCAAGCAAATAAATATCCACTAGAGACAACACATATTACTGCTCCAACATCTTATACTGAAGCATCAAAATATCCAACATGGATACCACCCATGGATGATGAAATTAATGCTCAGATTCGCAATGGAACTTGGAGTTATGTTCCATATGAGGAATGAATGAATCTAATTGGCTCAAAATGGGTGTTTCGTGTCAAAGAAAAAGCTGATGGGTCAATTGACAGACGCAAATCCAGATTTGTAGCACAAGGATATAATCAGCGTGAGGGACTTGATTACAATGAAACATTTAGCCCAGTGATAAATCCTAGCACTATAAGGCTTGTTCTCTCAATTGTTGTGTCTCAAAATTGGACGATGAAGCAATTAGATGTCCAAAATGCATTTCTGCATGGTGAGTTAACTGAAGCCGTATATATGAAGCAACCACCAGGGTATGTCAATCCTGACTATCCTAATCATGTCTGTAAGCTCAACAAATCGATTTATGGGTTGAAACAAGCTCCGAGAACTTGGTTTTCCAAATTAAGTAATTTTCTCATTGCACTGGGATTCAAGGGTTCTATTTCTGACAGTTCTCTCTTTATACAACAAGCATCGGAAGGAGTTACATATGTCCTCATCTACGTTGATGACATCATCATCACAGGTTCAAACTCTGCTCTTATCACCAATCTTATTACTAATCTGAGATCTTCCTTTGCAGTAAAGGATCTACTCAAACGGCGAAATAAGTAATCCACCAAGACACTTCAGTGATACTCAGTCAGCAGAAGTACGTAGTTGATCTACTCAAACGAACAAAAATGGATGCTGCTAAACCAGTCTCTACACCTCTTCCAAAAAATGCCAATATCTGTACACACGGAAGTGTGAAATTTGAGGACCCTAATCTGTATCATAGTGTCTGTGGAGCTTTACAATATCTTCATCTCACCAGACCAGACATTGCGGTAGTAGTCAACAAAGTCTGTCAGTATATGCATAATCCTTTTGTTGAGCATTGGGATCTAGTTAAGAGAATCCTACGATATCTCAAACATACAGTGCATTACGGTTTAGTTTTCCGTCCTTCAGCGGATACAACACTTCATGCCTACTCAGACTCTGATTGGGCTGGTAGTTTAGATGATAGAAGATCAACAAGTGGCTACGGTAATTACTTTGGCAGTAATCGTATTTCGTGGAGTGCACGCAAGCAAAAAACAGTCTCTAAATCCAGCACTGAGGTTGAATACAAAGGCATAGCCATAGCTACATCAGAATTGATATGGCTTCAGTCACTATTGCATGCATTGCAGTACAAGTTCCAACATTATGGTGTGACAATCTGGGTGCGACTTATCTGACAGCAAATCCAGTCTTTGACGCACGAATGAAACACATTGAAATTGGTTACCATTTTGTACGAGAAAGAGTTGCAAACAAAACACTACTGGTAAAGTTTATTTCCTCAAAAGATCAGCTAGCTGACATTTTTACAAAGGGTCTTGCTTCTGTAAGATTTGAGTTTCTTAGAGACAAGTTGAGCATTCGGCCACTCATGCACAACTTGAGGGGGGATGTTAGGAATACATCTCATCAAGACTCAGTCAAAGCTCTTCTGGTAACAGCTGCCAAGAGAAAATCATGTATCAATCACTAGCTTGTGTTACGCTACAGATTGATAAGGATTTATTGCAAATATATTCTCTATAATTTCTAGCTTATGTTACGCACAAAACATCTCTGTAACCCTTGTAAGAAAGGCATGTAATCTCTATATATTTTTCTACCTTTCCACCAGTTGAAGTGTGGATCAATTCACCAAAAAATTGTATTCTGTTTCTAATTAGTAAGCCAAAGAAGATTGTATCTAGGAATTCAATAAAATCTCAAGCTAGTGCGTTAATTTAATCTTACTAAACTTTTAAGAAAGATCAGAAACTCACACATTCATACATCCGGTTTCCAAGGTGTCAGCGGTGTAGGGGGTACATGGCTTAAAGGTGGCACATTCTGGAACATTGTGTTCTTGTCAACTCTTGAGCCTCCGCTGGTACTAATGGATGCCAATGCAGCAACTAGTGTTGCATTCCCTACTAATGAAGGTTCCGTGTAATCCGGTAGACCCTTAATATCACGAAACCTATCCTCAGAATGAGGCCCTCCTACCATTGCACCTGTGATATCGTATGGATTGGTATTAGAGGTAGTCATCCACACTCGACCACTGCTGGAACTATACTGTAAAACCTCTCCGGAGGAATACTCCATATAAGAATGAAAATTTTTGGTCCCGATTTGGGCCAGTTATATTTAAGAATAAACTCATATTAGAATGAGTCATAATTTTTTCGGGTCTCATCTTAAGGAACCTACCTCCGTATAAGAATAATTGACATCATATTTTACATATATAACACTGGCCATACATCAAAATTTAAGATGAACAGATTCTTGTAACCGTATTACAAGTTCATTTTGCTTGAAAATGAATATTTTGGTTTTTTGTGCACAACTTAATACGAATATCTTCATACTCATTTGATTTCACTTGTCAATTTTTGATGTGATAATTGTGATGTATGTGAATTGTTTTATGAAAAATATTTGTATATACATAAATATATAAAAAAATCCTCATTTAAATAGTTTTTATATATACTTAGATATATTTTTGTGTTTCCTATACATATGCATGAATATACACAAATACACATACGAAAAAATTTCTTATGGTTTATTCAAGTTAGACCTCCATAGAGAATAACCTCCATATAAGAATATTTTTTTGTGGTCCCTAGGATATTCTTATATAGAGGTTTTACTGTATTTGTGTCCATCTAATGGAATGGAATCCTCCCGATGATGCACATGGAGTGGAAACCTTGTTTCATGTCCCACAATAAAGTTATAGCTATTGGGATTGGCACTCAGTATATACTGCATTTGTACATTAGAAATGAGTAACAAATTAAATACGATCAGTTGGGACTAACTATATAAATCATAAGTCATCTAAAACTTACCTGGGATCTGGAAAAATATCCAGCTCATCTACATTGACGTATTGTGGACCACACTTCCAAACATGTAGTTTTTTTGCACTCATATATACAGCAAAGAGCGACGCAATACATACAGTACTCGCTACATACAACAGATGCCTTCGGCCTCCAGGGTTGAGTATTACCATCCCTCATGCATTAAGTGAAGAATAGAAGAACAAAATTGAAGCTAAGAAACCTCAATAATGATTATAATTGAACTAGGTATCACTAAAAAAGACTACAACTTAGTTAATGTATCACTCAACCTTTCCTTTTATTCTTAAGTGTACATACTTTATTTTATTTTTTTGTAACAATATACTAAAAAAGGTTACAACTTAGTTAATGATATACTTTATTTTTGTATCCAAATACTATTAAAAAAAAAACTTCAACTTAGTCGATTATACAATAAACAACTTATATCATTCCAGGGTATGTACACATATCTATATAACATCAGTAAACACCTAATAACATCATTAATAATAGAATAAGTCTATATTTAAGCACACGGTTCCATCAAAAATATATGTTGAAAAAATATCAATCGCTTGCTTTAATTTTATCAACATCATTAATAATAGAATCAGTCTATATTTAAGCACACGGTTCCATCAAAAATATATGTTGAAAAAATATCAATCGCTTGCTTTAATTTTATCAATATTTATTCGTGGTTATTTTTAAAACCGATCATCATAACTGAAGACCGAAATATAGAAATAAAAAAAAAAAGATGGACCATGCTGGCAACTATAAGTCATATTCCTTCAATAAACAACTAGGTGTTAAAAGGCTCGATATTAACAAAACTCATTGATTAATATGATTATATATAAATATTTACAGAAACTCATTAACAAAGGAGAAAATTTTAACTTTTTTCTTCAGTTTTATACACTTTCAGACCTTATTTGCATATTTGCATTCTTTCTCAATCCCAAGTTTTATCCATGTTTACACTGTATGTAGATGTTTTTTGAATGTTAAGATCCTAAGTTATTGTCTTTTTTAAACCTTTTGTTCATCTTTGTAATAATATCTCCCAAATTCTTCTATTTGCTCTTCAGATCCATGATTTTGGAAAAGTCTCATATTATCATGCTCTTTATGTATCTATTCAGTTACTTGTTTTTGTAGGAATGAGATTACTTCTCCGTCTATTTATTTTAGTATATTTTCATCTTCAAAATATATGGAAAACATAAATTGTTTATTTTTTTAACACTGCAAAGATGTCTCCGCGGTTCTTATGCATCCGACCCCTCATTAGACTCTGAATCTTCTATGAAAGTTTTCTCCACTAATAAGCTACTAGCATTTTATTGTCATGCGACAATAGATGAACTTAAGAATTTTTTCTTGCATTGTGGATTTCTTCAGTGTCACCCAACTCTAAAAATTGGTTAAACGTGACGACATTCCAATCTTTCTCTAATTTTTAGTATTGTCTAAACTTTGTCATCTCATGTGTTTTGTCTTTTCCTTGTATATATATATATACATGATCATATTGTAATGATACTTAATCCAATCTTTAATTTTTAGATTCATAAAACTCGATAGGATAATTCTGCGAAAACGTGGTCTTGTACCATACCATTTACATATTGTTCCAACTCATCTTTGTCATTGGAATTCATCGGTTTTCTATTAAATAAATAAAGGCGTCATGTGTATAATTTATCTGTTGTTCCATATATTTGTTGTTTGATAACGATTTTTTTTTCATCTATTAAACTATCTTGTTGTGGGGAGATATTTTACTCTTTCTACTGTTCTCCAAAACCATATTTTTCTTGTTATCAAACTTCAGTTGTTGTAATACAACAAATTTTTTACGTTTCGGGTTTATGTAGCAGTAACCTTTGTTATTTTGTTGGTTTATATATAATTTTTTTGGTGATGTTGTGGATTCATATGCTTGACTATATACATAATTCTAACTGATTTTCGAAATCGTATAAATTTAGGAAACTATGTAGATTGTTTGATATTTTCTTTTGGGTATTGTGTCCCAATCGTTTTAAACCATAATATTTTAGCAACTAACTCAACAAACACGTGAGTGTGGCTTTTCACTTCTGAAAGCAAGTTTTTCCGCTGGAATTACTGACCTTGTAAGTTAATTTTAATCATCAAAATTTAATAAATGTCACAAAGTTACGCGATAAAAAGTTACTCGATAAATTCCTAAAATAATTATTTATTAAAACCCACACATGGTGTTTGTCTTGGGGAAAAAGTAGATTCATCCAGTTGTGTTGGCTCTGAATTAACTCCTTACCTTTAGTTTGTAATTTTTGTACCTCGAAAGTGTCACATCTTTTTTAAAAAAAGTATTACAAAATGTGATAGGTACTGGCATTGGAACCATGTATTCTCTGTCCCATTGTTGATCGTTCACATGTTTATTAGATTAAAACAACCACCTATACTCTATTGCATTTCTAAATATCCAAGCATCTTGAGAATCTATACCCGGTTATTGTGAACATTGACTTTCTACCTTAGTAAGTCTTATTTGTTGTTGGAAGTAATGACCCTGTAGGAAATATTGACCGTGTAACTTGATAAACAGTTACTTATAGATGAATACCTTGCTACATACCAAGTTCACTAACACTTGGAGATATTAACTTGAATACCATACCTAATATTAAATGTGATAAGTGATGGTTGTAGTAAGCATTTATATCTGGATAGAACTGCGACTGGTGGTCTAAGATTCTGGGATCACACCTGAACCAACATAACATAGTTGTTAAGCAAAAAAATCTACCACATTATGGTCAAAGCTTCTGTCGAACTTCTGATACCATGGTAAACTGTAGAATATTGTCATAAGCTAAATTTTGAAGGAACTGACTATCCTAGGATTTTGTAATAAGCATCCCTGAAAAACCAAAAAAAGTTACTCGATTTTCCAGAAGCATCGTTATTATAATATTTTACTTCAGGTTTCCAGGAAGAACATCAATAATCCTTAATTAAAAAACGATAAACTTATATTTATAATCCATTGAGTATGCCAAATAAAATTATAGAACAATAAACCAACACGCTCTCACTTTAAAATAACTTTTTTTTATTCAAACATTGAGTTTTATTAAGAAGAGTTATAAATGTCCATTTACAGCAGGTTTATCCTTACAAATCCAGTCACTTATATCTTCTTGAAAATTCTCATAAAACTCAAAACTAGTGCTACTAGTTCTAACTTTCTTGGCAATACTTTGTAGGATTACGAATCTAACTGATTTTATTTCAATTGGTTCATATACATTTTTATTCAATGATGAACAATTATACAACTCTATTTTAAACACAATTAGATTCATTTGATTATCTATCATGATTGATTGATCTTTATATTTGATCTAGAAGTGTTGGATGAATGCGGCTAAGACAAAAGTGTTCATATGGCTAATTTCGGTTAACTGTTATTCAACCAACCCAATATACACGTTTAGGTACGGTTACCCATATCTAAATATAAGTATATTTCATTTGTGTGTAACAATCTAAGACTATCGAACGGTGGAGAGATATTGCTTGGTTTTTTAGCAGACTTAGCTTGAACCTTAAATCAGGATTTCATTTAACGGTGAATATTGAATGCTTTGTTACTAAACTAAACCTAGCTTTGATTGTAATTGAAAAGCTATATAAGGGAGAACTCTAGCAACTGGAAAATCAAATCCCGGTACTTTCATGTGTCCTAGTTGGAAACTAGAGTCGATTCTCCTTTAACCTAGGATTTCCCTACCTCTACTAAGTTAACCATTTGAAGACTTCATTTGGGATTCATCAACCAAGATCTAACTATTTTCTCTATAGTTGTGTATTCTGATCTTACTTGTTCTATCATATTGAGTTTTATCTTCTCTAAGATTTACTCGATATTTATCTCCGATAGGTAAGATATAAAAAGTAATCACATAAGTTCTTCGTCTCAGATTTTTGTGATTCTATGATACTTATCCTATTAATCAGTTTGGTTATTCCGAGGTGACTAATATTTCGAGGATGCTCTTCGGGAGTATAAGACCGGATTATTAGTTGGTTCATGTTCACCTTGATTTATCATAAGAAGAAACAAAAAAATAAAGAATAAAATTTCTGTGGGAGACAGATTTGTTTATAAGTCTTCGATTTTGGGGCGTAGCAACTTTTAGTTGTGGGTGAGATCAGCTAAGGGAATCAAGTGCACAAAATCTGGCGTGGCTCTAGAGGCGTAAGGAACACGACTGTACTTTAATCGATGTGAGACTTGGTTAGGACTCAACTACATTCCAGTCTGAAGTTAACTTGTAGTAGGCTAGTGTATGTAGCGGATTAATATGGTGTGGTGTTCAAATCTTGACAAGGTCCCGGGATTTTTCTGCATTTGCGGTTTCCTCGTTAATAAAATTTCTGGTGTCTGTGTTATTTCTTTTCCGCATTATATTTGTTTATATGGTGCTATCCCGCACGACAGTGCGGGGACGATATATAAGCTAGCGGCTTGGAAACCGTCGGATCGTGATGTGTTTGTAATTCTGGCCATTGATGATAAGTGTATAACTGTCAGTGGAAATAATTGCAAACAAGACCCCTTATTTAATTCTATAAAATTAAAACAACCTTATAATTTTTTATATTTCGTTTATAAAGACCTTTGCCTCTTCCTTTTAAGTTTAACCAATCGAATAAATCTGTGTATGTTAAACACCATCCCAAATTAATGGAGATCGTTTAATTGATGCGAAATACAAAGTGTTTGTGAAAATTGAGCATTTAAACTCGTGCATGTTGAAATGCAAACGATTAACGATGATCTTATGTGATTCAGTAATTCCAATTTTAACAGTGTTGATTTTGATAGATTTGGTTAAGATAAACATTGATGTGCGAATGTAATAGTAATGAATAAATTTTAATTAATCGGAACTGAATCTAGATTTGTAATGTTCTTCAATTTTGGGTTTTCTGATGGTGGCGGCATCGGCAAATGGATTGTGCAGGTGGCAGTGGAGATGGTGTTGTCAGTGGAGGTAAAGATGACCATATGGGATCTATAATTTAAACTCAAACTAGAAATGATACTTCTCTTGTACCACAGAACGAGAGATACGTTGATAGGAAATTAGAATTCCTCGGTACACCATTTTATGCGTTTTTATATCACTACTGCTTCTTCAATTATCCAATCTGGTCGTTCCCGATAAATCCTACAAAGTGTACAGCCCGTGAAGTGTTAAGATATATGATTGCAATTGTTATGAGATTGGTAAATTGGATTGTGTTAAGCAACTAGCTCAGTCATCCTAGAGTCAGCATCCAGTTTCAGTCATCCTCATGACTAGCTAACAAATCGCATTGAATGCGTGTAACTCGTTCCATTTTGGTTAGCTATTTTATCGTCTGTTAATCTCTATCTCTGTAACATCTTCAAGTATAAATAATGAATGAATCTCCGCAAGTTAAGTGTGGAAGATATTAAAACCAAAAACCTTGTTCTAACTTGGTATCAGCTTTTGATCCAAGCCACCTTCCGCTTATCAAAAATAAATAAATATAGAACATCAAAAACAATTCTGCACCATCAACAATGGCAGATACTACAAACACCCTTCGCCAAGTACAAATTCACCATCTCGTAATCTTGAAACACACCGAAACAAATCATCTGCTCTGGAAGGCTCAATTTAAACCTATTCTTAAGGGTCATGATCTCACAGGTTTCATAGATGGAACAAAACAAAAACCAGCAAAAACACTTCCTGATGGTGTAACCATAAATCCTAGTTTTACTGCGTATGAATCTCAAGACTCACTGATAGTTGGATGGCTGAATTCAACCTTGACACCTGAAGTCTTAAGCACGGTAGCAAGACTAGACACAGTTAAGGAAATATGGGACAAGTTGGAATCAGAATATGCACCCAAAACCTTTGTTCATCAAATGAAACTCAAGAAGCAGCTTCACAATCTCTCAAAAGGTAATAAGACTCTGAAATCTTATTTGACTGATGCTAAAGCTCTGTTTGCTCAATTAGCAGAATCAGGTTATACAGTATCTAGTGATGAAAAGAAGCAAAACATCTGCAATGGCTTAAATCAAAGCTATGATCCGATTGTCACTTCTCTCACTACAATTGAGGGTATGTACATTGATCTCTTTTACTCCCATCTTTTAACTTTTGATATGAGGCTAGAGCAACAACTAGCCTTGCTGCAGTCACCATTAGCCAATGTACCTGTGTCTACCACAGCAACATATGGCAATAGACAGGACCAAAGGACATATGCTGGTCCAGATTCTCAGTATCAGCAACATACAAATATGTCTCTCAGAAGGAACAACAACAACTATTATTCACAGCGCAATTACCAGCAGCAGTCACAGAATGATACCGGCACAGGACCAAAATGCCAAATATGCAAGAAAAGAAATCATCTTGCAGATAGATGTTGGTTTCGTTATGAGAAACCTAATACCAATCAGCAGCGCCAACCAGCTGCTTACATAGCTCTACCTGGTGGACACCAAGACACACAATGGGTTACAGACACAGGAGCTACGAATCATCTGACAGCAGACATGAGAAATTTGACTATTCCTCATGAGTATGATGGCACTGAACAAGTGCAAGTGGGTAATGGTAATTCATTGACTATTTCTCATATTGGTAACAGTTCATTTACCAAAAATTCTAGATATTTTTGCTTGAATAATGTTTATCATGTACCTGAAATCAAGTGTAATTTACTGTCAGTGTCTAAATTCTGTAAAGACAATGCAGTTTTCTTTGAATTTCACACGTCTTTTTTTGTTGTGAAGGACAAGCACTCGGGGCTACCACTGCTGAGAGGACTTGAAAGGAATGGTCTGTATGTCCTAGATAGAGTCAGTGCGCTGGATCATCCAATAAAACCACAGGCAAATGTTGCTTCTAGTTTACCATTATGGCACCAGAGATTAGGTCATCCCATGTTGCGCACAGTCTCAAGAATATGCCATCAATTTTCCCTTCCTGTTGCTAATAAAACCTTTGATTTTTTTCACTCTTGCCACATCAGTAAGAGCAAGAATTTGTCTTTCTCTCTTAGTACGACTGTTTATGACAAGCCATTGAGCTTGGTTGTTTCTGATATTTGGGTCTCTCCGCACTTGTCAAGATCTGGTTTTTGTTATTTCCTGTTGATAATGGATGTCTTTTCTCATTATACCTGGGTTTTCCCACTTGTGCAAAGGTCAGCTGCTCTTAAGACTTTCATAATGTTTCACAAACAGGTTGAAAATCTCACTAACAATAAAATCAAAATATTTCAGTCAGACAATGCCTTAGAGTATAAGAAGTTCACATCTTATCTCAATGAATCAGGTATTCAACATATATTTTCGTGTCCATACACGTCACCTCAAAATGGCCTGGCAGAAAGTAGAATTCATCATGTGACCGAGTCTGGTTTGGATCTTTTGTTTCATGCACACATGCCTCGTTCCTTCTGGGCTGATGCCTTTACCACAGCCGGTTTTTTGATCAACAGGCTTCCAAAGTCCAACTCGGAGTCAAAAACTCCACTAGAACTTCTTTTTCAAAAATCTCCAGACTACTCTTTCTTACGAGTTTTTGGTTGTCTAGCATATCCCTGCCTTCGGCTTTATAATGCAAATAAACTTGAACCAAGGTCTCTTTCCTGTGCCTTTATAGGATATAGCAGTACACACAAAGGTTATTTGTGTTTGCATCAGGAAACAAACAGGCTATACATATCGCGTCATGTTAGGTTTGAAGAAAGATCATTCCCATTCCAGTCTTCTCGGCAGCGCCAAACTCAATTGTCTTGTTCAGGTAATGTACCTTCCAGTACTAGTGTTTTACTTTCTCATCCTTTTAACCAATGTAACTCACAAGTACATCAGGAAGATGCTCAATATGCTCGAACAGTTCTTGCTCCATCACCAGCTGCATCATATGCTCCAGATTCTCCTGATATGGAGGGTTCTCCTGCACCAACGCTGAATGTGACAAAAACTGTTTCAGCATCTGATTATGTGTTATCTAACACTAGCGCAGCTTCATCAAGGGTTCATTATGAGGAACCTGCAGTTGTGGTCCATCCTATGACGACTCGAGCAAAATCTGGTATTACGAAACCTATTCTGAAGCTATGTTTGACTGCCACGAAGCATCCACTCTTGGAAGAGGACTTCATGGAACCGACTTGCTAATCTATAGCCTGCAAACATCCTAAGTGGAGAAAAGCTATGGATGTTCAGATTAATGCACTGATTCGAAATGGTACATTCTCATTGGTCCCTTTTCAGGAAGGAATGAATGTTGTAGGTTCGAAGTGGTTCTTTCGTGTTGAGCAAAATCCAGATGGCAGTATAAGTCAGCATAAAGCATGTATGGTTGCCAAAGGGTTCAATCAACAAGCAGGAATTGATTATGGTGAGACATTCAGCCCCGTGATAAAACCGCGTACTATACGTCTTGTTTTATCTATTGCTGTAATGCAACGCTGGCCATTGAAGCAGTTGGATGTTGAAAATGCATTCCTCCATGGAAACTTGGAGGAGGAGGTCTACATGAAGCAGCCTGCTGGGTATGTTGATCCTAACTATCCGAATCATGTCTGTAAGCTGCATAAATCGTTATATGGCCTCAAACAGGCCCCACGTGCTTGGTTTTCGAGGCTCAGCAGCTATCTGGTTAAGCTTGGTTTCACAGGTTCTATATCTGATAGCTCATTGTTTATATTAAAAACTCCTGACTATGTCACCTATGTTTTCATTTATGTGGATGACATAATTGTCACGGGTTCCAATGCCTCTAAGATTCACCAGCTGGTAGAGTCTCTTGGTTCTGAGTTTGCTCTGAAGGATATGGGAGATTTATCATTCTTCTTGGGTGTTGAGGTCATCAGGAGTGACAATACGCTGGTTCTTACTCATAGAAAGTATGTAACTGATCTTTTGAAACGTACAAAAATGGATGGTGTGAAACCTGTATCTACTCCTCTAGATGCAAATGAGAAGATTCAAAAAGGAGGCAGTGAGAGGTTCAAGGATCCTACACTCTATCGTAGTGTCATAGGTGCGCTGCAATACTTACATCTTACTAGACCTGACATTTCTGTTGCTGTCAATAAGGTGTGTCAGTATATGCATGACCCGTATGTTGAGCATTGGGATATTGTCAAACGGATTATCAGATATTTGAAAACTACCATAGACTATGGCCTTCATCTTGGTGGCTCTCGTGATTTCTCCATCCATGCGTATTCTGATGCTGACTGAGCTGGCAGTCTAGATGATCGTCGTTCGACAAGTGGTTATTGTATTTACTTCGGTGGAAATTTTATTTCATGGAGCGCTAGAAAGCAGAAGAGGGTCTCTAAGTCTAGTACAGAGGCTGAGTATCGTGGTATGGCAATTGCCACTTCAGAAATTATCTGGATTCAATCTTTGCTTCAGGAACTTGGCATCAACATTGCCCCACCCTTGCTATGGTGTGATAACCTAGGGGCAACATACCTTGCAGCAAATCCAGTTTTCCATGCCCGTACCAAACATATTGAGATTGATTACCATTTTGTCTGTGAAAGAGTTGCAAGAAAGCAGTTGCTGGTTAGGTTCATAAGCTCAAAGGATCAGTTGGCGGATATTTATACAATTGCGAGCCAAGTTGCACATTCGTCAGCTCACGCACAACTTGAGGGGAGGTGTTAAGCAACTAGCTCAGTCATCCTAGAGTCAGCATCCAGTTTCAGTCATCCTCATGACTAGCTAACAAATTGCATTGAATGCGTGTAACTCGTTCCATTTTGGTTAGGTATTTTCTCGTCTGTTAATCTCTATCTCTGTAACATCTTCAAGTATAAATAATGAATGAATCTCCACAAGTTAAGTGTGGAAGATATTAAAACCAAAAACTTTGTTCTAACTGATTGTTCGATGGTTTTTGAGATTCATTACGGGAGAAGGGGTTTGTATTAGCTTATTGGATAATCTTACACGTACTGTAATGGTAGAATTATTTTGTAAGAAAGGATAAGCAGGTAGAGTTTTCGGGGGTTTTTGAAAAAATTGTATGAAATGGGTTCTCTTCCAAATATGATAAAGTACAGTGCTTTGGTGATCAATCATGTAGCGATCATGAAGAAGGTTTCGTGTAGAGATCATGAAGAAGGGTTCAAGTAAGGGAGTTAATTAATAATAAGGACCCTAATAATAATAATAGTTTAAGCTGGAGGAGCTATTAGGAATTTTCAATCTTTAACAGCTAGCACCAACTCTAACTTATTGAAGGAAAGAAAAAATAACTATATCGTGTGTGTCCATTCCACATCCAACGATTCTCAAGCTGCTAGCTCATAAGTCGTCCCCGCACTGTCGTGCGGGATAGCACGATCCTAATTTAAATATCACAGGTTATGTTTTGTTCAATCAGTTGATAAATCTGACCTTGTTTATTGGATATAACTTGATTGACAGTTGGGCATTGGTCTTTGGTACCGTCCAAGTTATTTCTGATATCAATAAGGCTCACGGATTTATATTTGTTTGATTTGTTGATTGTGTTAAGAAATAGAGATATAAGTCTTTGATATCTTTCTTGATTGAGCCACTTTATAAGTTGATGCTCTCGGAATAATATTTGAGTTAGTGCATACAGATTGCCGAACGAAATATTTGGTGGTGTTGTTAGACCCCCCGTGTTTTCATGTTATACATCATTTGACAACATACTTCCTTTCATGTACTACAACATTAATATATATATATATATACACACATTGCAAATCAATGAAAACACGAGTTCTTTTCGGACCGTAATGCTAAACTCCATAAGAGCCTTGATACCATAAATTTGAATTAACAAAAGTTCATGTAGTACTAATTCCATCAACGATTAAATATGTCCACATATGTGTTTATGAGTGAAAACTATATCTGCCGGTTTTGGTAATTTGGGGTGTGTGGATGAGAAATGAATCTAAACCCTAAACAAATGCATTGCACTAGAGTGCTTTTGATTCGAGAAATCAATCTGTACAATTCTGGCCTAAACAAAAAATGGCCGTTCCATACTTGCTTCGGTCACAAAGTGAAGGAGATGGAGTTGATCTTAGGGAGGGAAGCGAAGAAGGTGTTGAGATTGTGAAAGTGTTGGTTGTTTATGACTTGTATCAGAAAGCTGAACTGGCTTGCAGACTGTAAGTTATCAGTTCTGGTGTTTGAATACGATTGTATCAACACTAGGTTTTCTGTCTTGTCTCCTTTCTTGTGGAAAGTGGAGGAAGTGGAGTGATGGAGTAGTGGAGTCGTGCGTTAATGCCACACGACCAGTCTTTCCCACTTCTCCCATCATCACTAACCTTCCATGTCTTCCTGACACGTTCTTGTGATGGCGCGTTGCACGCTGCACGCTGCACGCTGTAAACCGCCAGAACAATACCCCAGTATGTATCCCCCAGTTTGTGACATGCTTGACGTCTCGAATGTGTGGATCGTGGGACCCACAGAAAGTAGCATGTGATGCTAGATTAAATAACTAAGTTATTTAGGAAATCGATATTTATGAAATATCGTGTGTATTCCATGCATGTAATGCATCGAATATATTCAGCATGTAAAAAGCATCGTTGTTTTAAGCTTAACGGAGTAAGTCGCGGATTAAGCGTCTTAAAATAGCATCACGTCCATCCATCTTCGAGCGATCGTTTGGAGGTTGCATGGGAAAGTTACGCTTTGACCGATCACTCTATGTGGAAGAGTAGCGGCCAGTGATCATGGTGATGCTTCATTGGTCGCCTAACTCCTGCCTTAGGATGTCCGTCCAAGCTGGCGAAGTTGGACGGACGAGATGACTTGCGACCCACATCTGCGACCGTCGGATTAGGGTTTAAGAGGTGCACAAGCACCTACTTTCAGCTTGGTCGAATCCATGCATGGGAGATTTTTTTGGCAAGACCGACCGGGCATGCGTGTATACGGCTTTCCGGTGTACACGTCCGTACCTCACTGTCCCATGGAGATGTGATCTAAGCCACTCAATTTGTCCGGCAAGTTGAGTGGTCGAGATCGGTTTGCAATTTTAGCCCTGAACTAAAATCCACCATCTGCATTAAGTCCCCTTCCTAGCACATAATGGTTACACTATTGTGGGGGTAGGTACGAGATGGTGACAAATACATGTGAGAAGAACGATATGGAGGAAGCTTACCCGAAAGAGCTTTTCTAGTGTAATTGTACGTGTGAACGTGCCGGCGGATGCACAAAACTTTTAGGTGGGACTGGTTTCCCCTTTGGGGCATTCGATCTAGGAAAGGAATCCTTCTTCTACCAGGATTCTTCAAGTATCCATGTATATAAAAGGGGATCGACCCCTTTATTTTTTTCACTTTTCTTTTTTCGCTCGCCTAGACTTCCCGTCGAGACCTTGCTGCAGCCATTGCCGGACTTCGCTGTCGCCGGAATTTTCTGTCGACCGTCGTCGGACTCCAATGTTGTCGTCGCTGGACTTCGTTGTTGCATGCGTACGAGGCAGGTACTTCTTCTGTTCTTCTTTGTTCTCATGTTTTTCTTTTTTTTGCAAACCCTAATTGTTTAGGTAAACTCCTTTTGCAAGCCATATCATGATTAGTTCCTCACCGAAGTTGATAGCAAAACCGCCGATATTGCTAAGATTTCTTAGTAAACAAGCCGTGAATCCATGGATATGTTGTTTTTGCTTCTTTTTCCATTGTTGCATGCAAAACCTAGCTTTTAGGTTATAGCATGAAAAACCCTTGGCTTGAATTTCGTAGACACGACTCCCATGAATAAAGAAAACCGTGTTATGATACGTGCAAATGAATGCGGGCCCCACCATATATGCTTGGTTAAACGTCGACCCTATACCAGCCTTGTGACCTCGACCAACACGGCTTCGTGACCTCGACCGGCTTTGTTTGTTCACGTGTTGTGTGCTAACATGGACCAATACCAGCCTTGTGACCTTGATCGTCCTTGACCAATACCGGCCTGACGTGACCCAATACCAGCCTACTTGCGTGACGTAATATTAGTCTTGACTGCGTGACGGGATATTAGCCTTGCGACTAACACCGGCTTTGCGGACTTGACCAACACCGGCCTCGTTTTGCTGACGTGGCTCAATACCAGCCTTGTTTGCACATGACCCAATACCATCCTTGCTTGCTTTGCCCAGCCTAATGTACTTTAACGTGAATGTGTATCTTGCTCGGACGTGCTTATACATCCCATGCATTTCCATACAAGTACTGAGTCCCCTGCCTTCTGGGGATAATGCTGATGCCAAGTAAGGGAGTGTTGACAACTTCAAAGATATGCCAAACATAGACGATGAGTTGTTCACCGTGCCTTTTCCGAACATTAGAAAACATCCTTCTCACAAGATAGTCCTGCTCTCAGGTTCAGAAAATATGGAAGCTGATCCATCCTCTTCTTCAACAATTGTGATGAGATTCTGCCTTCGGAGAAACGAATATCCACCCTCACCTATTGACTTCAATATTTTTCATACTCCGCTGGGTCCTTATGAACGGTGGATGAGACACATGATGAATAGTAAGAGTATTAAAGCTAATTTGATCAAAGCGCAGATCCTTGATGCGGTCATGGCATCCGCCACTCTTCAAATTAAGAAAGATGTCGCAGGATTGATAACTTTCATTTCTCGGTGGCGTCCTTCTACTCATACAACCATATGTATATGGGGAGAGATGACCATTACTCTGGAAAGTGTAGCTGCATTGATGAACTTGCCTGTCGCTGGAAGCTTCTTTTACAAGTTTTCTGATGCAGAATGTCGCGATTATGTCGCTATACTTAGAAAGGCGGCAAAATTCGATGACCTGGAGAAGAAGGATACAAAATGCTTTTACACCTGGTGGGTGTTGGAGTGGTCTCCTGCAGACCCGAAACCAGATCAGGAGTTGGAAGATGAGCCCAGTGATGAGTGCCAAATATTGTATATATTTATCCCTTTTTGTTGGCATTTAACTCATCTTTTATGCATTAATTCTACATTTTATCCCATATTCTGTATTTTCATTGTTTTCAAGAATAAATATTTTTCTTACTTAATTTTGCATTTTTAGGTAATAAATAAAGATTGGATGAGTTGCGGAGCAAAAAGAGCAGAAAAGTGGTGAAAAGCCGGGAGAAATTACGCAAGGAAGCCGCAAAGAATGGAGCGCACGTCCAAAAAGCTGGAAATGGGCTCAAGAAGAAGAAAGTTGCTCTTAAAGAAGAAGTGGGCTCAAGGTTTTCCAAGCCCAAACCCCTTACCCAAACCCATTTTCTATATCCATACCCGCCTCCATTCTCAGCCGTTAGATTGGATCCATCTCATCATCCAACGGTCGCTCCCTTGCTGTGCATCGAAGTTTGATATCTCCGCCTTACACTACAGTACCTAACTCCATCAAGTACCGTTCGTTTCGTCGTATCTCTTCATCCGACGGTCGCTCATCGCCTGCCTCCGCATCGCCGTCAGATCCACCTACCATCTTCCCATCCATCGGTCCAGCTTCGCGAAACATCAAAATCCTCTACACCTGCTCAACACCCTAGTACCCGAACCTTACCACCTAACCAAACACCCCCCTTCTTCCCAAAACAAGTCGAGCCCCTCTCCACCATCTTCCCCCCCCCTCTCGCAACAGTACCAACCATGTCCGTCTCCATCACCACTACCTTCCCCCAAATCACTCCACTATCTTCCCCAAATCTACTCTACCTAAAGCCCATCATCACCATCACGTACTATCTCTTTACATCACTAATTCTCCAATTTCTCATCTCTTTGCCTCACTGAAACCCTAGGTGAGAATGGGGATATAAGTGATGTTAAAGCAACATTGGAGCAGGAGAGGAACGAGAAGAAGCAGAAGAAGAGTGGGTCGACGAGATGGAGAGAGTATCTCATCAACAGAGGTAAATCAATTTCACCTGATTTTCTGATTTTGGGGAAAATTGGGGGAAAACCCTAAATGTGTAATTGGGTAAATTAGTAGTATGTGGTGTGTGTAAAGGTGAGTGTATCTCTCTGGACTAGCCAGTAGAGAATTTGCCACAAAATTTTAATGAATTTCAATTTCAGTTGCTTATTCAGTTAACAGTTGAAGTGCTTATGTTTTTTAGTTATCTCAAATGTTGTGTTGTGTCTGAATTATCACATATGATGATGTTATTGCTTTAATCCATGTTTAGCATGAGTAATAGCACTAAGCTAAGGCTCAGTTGAAGCCTTTGTGTACTGTCAATTGACAGGTTGCTAGGATAGTTCTTTTGTGCCCTGTTTTGCTTGAGCAATGGGAGATACCAATGCACATAGTGCCTGTGATTGGCTGTGCTGTCAAAAGACAGCCAATGCTAGGGGCAGACTATTGAGCAATTTGTATTCTTCATTTCTAGATGTATGCATAGGATCAAACTCAACCTAGAAACATGTCATTTGATTAGGACACAAGGTGGATCTAAGCCTTGGCTTACCCACCAATTCCTCTCAGTCACTTACATTTTCAGTTCTGTGTGCTTTCAATTCAGTTTTTCTTGCCTTTTTTTCTGACTTTAAAGACTTTGTGCACTAAGTCAGTGCACAATCCTCACCTGCCCTTGGCTTCCAAGCCTTGGTTCTTTGCTGCTTTACCTTGCTGTTTCTTAGCTGTTTCTTTGCTGTTTACCTTGCACCCTTGGTTCATCTATTTACCTTGCTTTGCTCACTGCCATAGTGCATTGTCACCATTGTTAGCTTAGGTTTCTCTTGTATGCTCCCACTCCCTGTGGACTGACCCCCTGCTTACCTCTATATCATAACTTGGCCTTGTATACTTGCAAGTTTTTTGTGCTTCTAATTTTACACACCAAGTTTTTGGCGCCGCTGCCGGGGAGTGGTGCTGCCATCTGCTGATTTCCTTTGCTGTCTTTCATCTCTACTGCATACTGCTGTGAAAGTGCATCTTACCTTGCTGTGCTTGAAGCTGTCTCCTGATATCATTGCATTTGTTCACTTGCAGGTGCCACTGAGTTGCTGCTGTGTTGCTGCTGTGCTGCTGTTGCTGAGTTGCTGCAGAGCTGTGTTGCTAGGCCACCTGAGCTGCTGTTGCTGCTGCTGTTGCTGCTGCTGCTGCTGCAAGCCTGCTGCCAAGCCAAAGCAACTGGGCTGCTACTGCTGCTGGGCTCTGCCTTCTACTGGTGGGCTTGTACCTCTGAACTGGGCTTAACCAACTGACTGGGCTTGCCAACTGAGCTGGGCTTGTCTCCAATTCGCTGGGCTTGCAACTTCTGTGGGCTTGTTGCTGTTGCTTCTGCTGGGCTGCTAAACCCAACTGCTGTTGCTGGGCTTGAGCGTGAGCTGCTAGGACGATCCTAAAGCCCAACTGGGCTGTGCAACTAAAGGGAACAAAAGCCTAACTGGGCTTCCCTCCTTAACCAAGTAAGCCTAAACCATGAGTAACCCACTTGGGCCCCATTAAATATTCAATTTGGGTATGTAATAATTAATTTATTTTTAATTTGGGCTTGTAATAATTATTTTATTTTTATTTTTCTTTTATTTTCTTTTTTTTTCTTTTATGGGCTTGTTTAATTATTATTATTGTTTTTATTTTCTTTTATGAGTTGTGCTAATTTATGCTAGGTTTAGTTCAAAATTTTCCAAAGCCCAATTTTAAACCAAAAACAAAATCCCTTTTAAACCAAAACCCATTCAAAACCAAATCTTCATAACCCTTGTGGGCCAAATTGTTTCCGATTGCTCTGTCTGACCAACATGTTAGTTAAGGTACCTACTAGGACATGATTGTGACCTACAGAGACCAGACAAACAGACTTGTTAGAATTAACCCAGACGAACCTATCGAAATTCTAAGTTCTGAGGGAGACAGTCCAGATCAACCAGAAACAATGGGAGAACCCCGTACCCTCAAGGATTATATGTACCCAACTAGAGCCAGTCAACCTTCTTGTATTTGCTGCCCGAGGCTAATGGCCATTATGAGCTGAAATCAAGCACAATACAGATGCTTCCTATTTTTAGAGGTGTTGAGAATGAAAACCCGTACCACCACGTGAGAGAATTCGAGGAAATTTGTGGAACTCTGCGTTTCACTCAAATGACCGACGAAACCCTGAAGTTAAGGCTTTTTCCTTTCTCCCTGAAAGATAAGGCAAAGGCCTGGCTCTATGCTTTACAGCCTCAATCCATCATGACATGGGATGACCTCATAAAGGAGTTTTTCAAAAAGTTTTTCCCGAACCACAAGACTGCGACAATTCGTCAAAGTCTGAATAGCTTTGTGCAATTAGAAGGTGAGACCTTAGCTAGATACCTGGAGAGATTCAATGAATTATTGCTCCAATGTCCCCATCATGGTTTTGAAAAATGGAGACTTGTGCAAATTTTGTATGAAGGTCTAGATGTGTCCACCCGAACAACGGTTGAGTCGATGTGTAATGGTCTATTCGTAGATAAAACTGCTGACGCGTCTTGGGACTTCTTGATTGAAGTAGCTGAAAAGACGCAACAGTGGGAATCCATCCGTGAAACCAGAAAGACTACATCCGAAGCAAAGGCTTTTAGGATTGAAGCGGATTTTGAGGGAAGAGCAAACATGGCATCAATAGTTAGGAGATTAGAAGAGTTAGAACTACATAAAAATTCAAAACCTTCCACCACTACTCTCCGAGAACATGTCGCTTCGTCTGTTTTGTGCTTGTAACGACCCCAACCATCAATTCCAAAATTGTCCAGATTTGCTTGCAGTCCAGGAGTCTAGGCTTGAACAGGCACATGCCATGTTTCAAAAACCAGAGCATAACCCTTATTCACAGACCTACAATCCAGGATGGAGAAACCACCCTAACTTTTCATGGTCAAAAGGACCCACTCAGGAGGACCATCTCAACCCAATCAGAGCTATCAAAACAATCAGGGATATCAGAACAATCAAGGTTATCAACACCCGAGAAACCCTCAACAACAATCAAACTCTCAACAACAATCATATCCTCAACACAATACCGACAAGAGATTATCCACCCTAGAGGAAATGTTCCAGAGTTTGATGCAAAGTCAGAAAAATCTAGATCAAAAGATGGATCAAATGTGTGAGAGAGAAAAGGGTAAACTTCCGAGCCAACCCCAACAAAATCCAAAGAGGATATTTCAAACAGGCACAACATCCTGCACTGAAACCTCACCGATCAATCCATGCCATTACCACCCTCCGAAGTGGTAAAGTCATCGAGAACAACGTGGGCGAACCTAATGAATCTGATACAAATTCCACGCTGTCTCCACAACCCCAGAAAACCAAAGAATCTGAGCAAGTTGGAAAATCTGACAATTCTACTGCTGTGAATGTCCCTTTGCCAACTCATTCTCCTGTTGCCCCATTTCCTCAAAGATTGATCTATCAACAGAAAAGTACCCATTACAATGAGATGTTAGATCTGTTCAAGAGAGTCAACATCAACATTCCTTTTCTTGAAGCAATCAAGCAAATCCCTGCTTATGCCAAATTCCTCAAAGACTTGTGTACTCAAAAGCGCAAGCTCAATGTGCAAAAACGTGCTTTCTTAGCTGAGCAGGTGAGTTCCATCATTCTGAACAAAACTCCACCCAAGTTTAGGGATCCAGGATGTCCAACAATTTCTTGCACTATAGGAGAACACACGGTCAATAAAGCGTTATTAGACCTAGGTGCAAGTGTTAACCTACTGCCATATTCTGTTTATGAGCAGTTAGGTCTTGGGGAGTTGAAACCAACATCTATCACTCTACAACTGGCAGACCGATCTGTCAAGATTCCTCGTGGAGTGGTCGAAGACGTTTTGATCAAGGTTGACAAATTCTATTTTCCCGTAGACTTCATTGTCTTAGACACTCAACCTGTACAAAACCCAGACTGTCACATTCCTGTCATCTTAGGACGTCCTTTCTTGGCTACGTCCAACGCGATCATTAATTGTCGTAATGGAGTGTTGAAACTGTCTTTTGGTAACATGACGGTAGAATTGAATGTGTTCGATATTAGTCAACAACCTGTGAATCTTGATGATGATGATGTGCATGAAGTTAATATGATTGAAGGATTAATGCAAGATTCGTTGACTAACATTCTATCCGTCGACCCCTTTCAAGCATGTATGGAGAACTTTAACCCTGATTCCTATGATGATGCATACTGTAGTGACGTCCTATCTCTGCTCGAATCTGTACCTCAAATGGACGTCACTGAAAGGAAATATGAAGTGGAACCACCCTACTCTCTGATTCCAAGCTTATTCCATCCATTGTTGAGCCACCCAAGCTTGAATTGAAAACATTGCCTAGTACGTTGAAGTACGCATTCCTAGGTTCTTCTGATACTTTACCTGTCATTATTTCATCATGTTTAGACACGGAACAGGAAAGTAAGCTTTTAGAAGTACTTAAGGAACACAAAGAGGCCTTAGGATGGACCATCTCAGATCTCAAAGGAATTAGTCCCACCATTTGCATGCACCACATTAACCTTGAAGAGAATGCCAAACCATAGGGAAATGCAAAGGAGACTTAATCCTAACATGAGAGATGTAGTCAAAGGAGAGATCCTGAAACTACTTGATGCGGGTATCATATACCCAATTCCCGATAGCAAATGGGTTAGTCCCATTCAAGTTGTGCCTAAGAAGTCAGGCATTACTGTAGTTCAGAACGACAAGAATGAATTAGTCCCTACTCGTACAACCACAGGATGGCGAGTATGCATCGACTACAGGAAGTTGAACACAGTAACAAGGAAGGATCACTTCCCGCTCCCTTTCATTGACCAAATGCTAGAACGTGTGTCTGGACACAGTCACTACTGTTTTCTAGATGGCTTTTCCGGTTATAACCAAATTCACATTGCTCCAGAAGATCAGGAAAAAACTACATTCACGTGTCCATTTGGGACGTTTGCTTATAGACGTATGCCCTTCGGGTTGTGTAATGCACCTGCTACTTTTCAGCGTTGCATGATGAGCATTTTTTCTGACATGATAGATAGTTTTCTCGAGATCTTTATGGATGATTTCTCTGTTTTTGGTTCCTCGTTTGACGAATGTTTGAAGCATCTTGCCCTCGTGATATCCAGATGTAAAGAAAAGAACCTTGTTCTAAATTGGGAAAAATGCCATTTTATGGTGAATTCAGGAATAGTTCTAGGACACATCATCTCAGAAAGGAATTGAAGTGGATAAAGCTAAAGTTGACCTCATTCAACATCTACCACAACCTTGCTCTGTGAAGGAGATCAGATCATTTCTAGGTCATGCTGGTTTTTACCGGCGATTCATCAAAGATTTCAGCAAAATCTCCAGACCTCTGTGCAGTCTTCTCTCCAAAGATGTTGCCTTCAATTTCGATGCTGCTTGTGTGAAGGCATGGGAGGAATTAAAAACCCTTCTCACCACCGCTCCTATAGTCCGACCACCCGATTGGAAGCTTCCGTTCGAACTTATGTGTGATGCCTCTGATTATGCTGTTGGTGCTGTTTTAGGACAGCGAGTTGATAGACTACCATATGTGATATACTATGCTAGCAAAACCCTTAATGATGCCCAACTCAATTATTCAACTACCGAGAAGGAATTGCTTGCCGTCGTTTTCGCATTAGACAAGTTTAGATCTTATCTGATAGGGTCTAAGATCATCATATACACAGACCATGCGGCTTTGAAGTATCTTCTTTCCAAGAAGGATGCTAAAGCTCGCCTTATTCGATGGATACTCTTATTACAGGAATTCGATCTCGAAATCCGTGATAAGAAAGGTTGTGAGAATGTGGTTGCTGATCATTTGTCTAGATTAACTTTAGAGTCTATTGATGAATGTGAGCTGATTAGAGAATCATTCCCAGATGAACAGCTGATGTCTATCTCAGACCTTCCTTGGTTTGCTGATATTGTTAACTACCTCGCTACAGGTAGGATGCCCTCACGTTGGTCGAGACAAGACCGCTCTAAATTCCTGGCTGAAGTCAAACATTTCCTTTGGGATGACCCATATTTGTTTAAGTACTGCCCAGACCAAATCATTAGGAGATGTGTCCCCAACACTGAACAGAAAGATGTGATATCTTTCTGTCATGACCAAGCATGTGGAGGCCATTTCAGTGCCAAGAAAACCGCTGCAAAGATCTTGCAGTGTGGATTCTATTGGCCATCATTGTTCAAGGATTGCCATGATTATTGTGTTGCTTGTGAACGCTGTCAAAAGCTAGGAAGCATTTCGAGGAGAAACATGATGCCATTGAACCCCATTTTGATTGTGGAGATTTTTGATGTTTGGGGGATAGACTTCATGGGTCCATTTCCCATGTCTGACAGCAAGTTGTACATCCTAGTCGCAGTTGATTACGTTTCTAAGTGGGTAGAAGCCATAGCAACCAGAACAAATGACCACAAGGTGGTACTTTCATTTCTAAAGGAAACATATTTGCACGTTTTGGTACCCCTAGAGCTATCATCAGTGACGGCGGTTCACATTTTCGTAACAAGTACTTTGAGTCTTTAGTACGCAAGTATGGCATAACTCACAAGGTTGCTACTCCGTACCACCCTCAGACTAGTGGACAAGTGGAAGTGTCTAATAGGGAAATTAAGCACATTCTGGAGAAGACGGTCAACCCGTCCAGGAAAGATTGGTCATTGAGATTGAATGATGCTTTGTGGGCCTATAGAACAGCTTATAAGACACCAATTGGCATGTCCCCCTATCGTCTAGTGTATGGAAAGCCGTGCCATCTACCTGTGGAATTAGAACATCGTGCCTACTGGGCAATCAAAGAGCTGAACTTTCTCTGGACGAAGCTGGAATTCAAGGAAACTTCAACTCAACGAGTTGGAAGAATTGAGAAATGAGGCTTATGACAGTGCCAAGTGTACAAGCAAAGATGAAGATTTCATGACAAGCGTATTCTACGCAAATCCTTCACTCCTGGTCAGAAAGTCTTGCTGTATGACTCCCGATTACATCTTTTTCCAGGAAAACTGCGTTCCAGATGGAAGGGTCCGTACCTAGTACGCACAGTTTTTCCTCATGGAGCTGTAGAGCTGGAGGATGTCTCCAACAAGAACGTTTTCAAAGTCAACGGGCAGAGATTAAAGCCATTCCTTGAGCCATTTCCACCCGACATTGAAACAACCAACCTGGAGGACCCAGTCTATGTGGACTAAACTGGTCCACTCTTTCCCTAAATAACCAAAAAGTTTTCCAAATCTTTCCCTAAAAACCAAAATTTTCGTTTTCCCATCAAAACCAAATGTTTCCCAACAAAACCAAATTTTTTCCAAAAAGTCCAATCCCATTAAAAACCAAATTTTCTTGTAGATAATGTGTTAGTTAAATTTCCTTTTGTATATATTTTGTGCTCATCCATTGTGACTCCTAATATGATGGATTTTTGCCTTGAATAACGGAGTTTTAATCTGCTTCGCCGTACAATCGGGTATTCTCTCTCCTTTTACTCTACTCAGCATGTTCCTCTTCATATATGTTTTATAATTCTTTCCATATTTTGAAACATTGAGGACAATGTTTAGTTTAGGTTTGGGGGTATAGAGTAGATACCATGATAATTTGCCATAATTGAAAACGAACTCCTTTTTTTGAAAAAATTGAAAAATTCCAAAAAAAAAAAATCAAAATCAAAAAAAAATTAAAAAATGAAAAAAATCATAAAAATGGAGCTCATTTACCTTGAAATGTTGACTCTTGTGCAAATATGTATTATTAGGAGTCTTAGTCTAGATATTTAGGCACCCTGATTCTAGCACAATTCACATAGTGATAAGAAATTTGCACGCGCACGATCTACCAATACATGTATGGCCTCGATCTTCAAGGTGTTTGATAGGAAGTTACGATTGCCAATCACTTTAGAATACTGAACGAAACTTGACTAGCTTGTTCTTTGGTTGGTTGGGATAGAAGGTGGAGGTTACATTAAGAAAGACAACCATCGAATTTAACTGGGTGCATCAAAAAGGGCTACCTCTTGCAAAGTGTCATGTAATCTTTTGTTTCCTTTTGTTATGTATCAAAAGTGTTTCCTCCCAAAAAAAAAAAAAAAAAAAAAAATATATATATATATCAAAAAAAAAAAAAAATACAAAAAATCAAGTATTTATCAATTCCATCATCTCTTGTTGCAAAAATAAAAAGAGAGTAGTCAATGTAAATAAGAGTCATGTAAAGAGTCATCTTTGTGTTTTATTGTAATAAGCAAGGAGGGTGTATGTGTATGCCATGATACAACGCGAGTAATTGTGAAATACCTCCAACTCATTCACAATTCTCGTAAAGTCCGGACAGCTAGCTATTTCGACCTTGGTTCTTAGCCTGAGAAACTATCTCTTGGTGATTAGTAGTCATGACTTCAGATCTTTCTTTACACATGTGTAGAGATACACTTTACACTCTTATCACATGTCTTTTTTTGTTATCAGTGCTAGGATTGTGCCTTTGATAGCTAGATTGACATCTCCATTTTGCTGGGAGCTTAACTGTTTGCACATGTCACATTTGATGGAATCTGAGCTTATATTTTGACCTAGAACTTTGTAGGTACGTTTCTAAGCAAACCTCACGAGACTTAACTCGTCCACTAGGGACACTTATGGTTTAAAAGGCTTAGTGCAGACTCTGAAAATGCATTCGAGAGACCACTACAGTGGTATAGTTAGGATTTTCCTTAAGTTTTGTTTACTTGAAGGACAAGTAAAATTCAGGTTTGGGGGTATTTGATGAGTGCCAAATATTGTATATATTTATTCCTTTTTGTTTGGCATTTAACTCATCTTAATGGCATTAATTCTACTTTATCCCATATTCGCATTTTCATTGTTTTTCAGAATAAATATTTTTTCTTACTTAATTTGCATTTTTAGGTAATAAATAAAGATTTGGATGAGTTGCGGAGCAAAAAGAGCAGAAAAGTGGTGAAAAGCCTGGGAGAATATTACGCAAGGAAGCCGCAAAGAATGGAGCGCACGTCCAAAAAGCTGGAAATGGGCTCAAGAAGAAGAAGTTGCTCTTAAAGAAGAAGTGGGCTCAGGTGTTTCCAAGCCCAAACCCCTTACCCAAACCCATTTTCTATATCCAACCCGCGCTCCATTCTCAGCCGTTAGATTGGATCCATCTCATCATCCAACGTCGCTCCCTGCTGTGCATCGAAGTTTGATATCTCCGCCTTACACTACAGTACCTAACTCCATCAAGTACCGGTTCGTTTCGTCGTATCTCTTCATCCGACGGTCGCTCATCCTCCTGCCATCCGCATCGCCGTCAGATCCACCGACCATCTTCCCATCCATCGTCCAGCTTCGCGAAACATCAAATCCTCTACACCCTGCTCAACACCCTAGTACCCGAACCTTACCACCTAACAAACACCCCCCTTCTTCCCAAAACAGTCGAGCCCCTCTCCACCATCTTCCCCCCCCCCCCCCCTCTTTGCACAGTACCACCATTCCGTCTCCATCACCACTACCTTCCCCCAAATCACTCCACTATCTTCTCCCCAATCTACTCTACCTAATCCCATCATCACCATCACGTTAATATCTCTTTACATCACTAATTTCTTTCTCCAATTTCTCATCTCTTTGCTCACTGAAACCTAATGGAGAATTGGGATATAAGTGATGTTAAAGCAACAATGGAGCATGAGAGGAACGAGAAGAAGCAAAGAAGAGTGGGTCGACGAGATGGAGAGAGTATCTCATCAACATTAGGTAAATCAATTTCACCTGATTTTCTGATTTTGGGGAAAATTGGGGGAAAACCCTAAATGTGTAATTGGGTATAAATTAGTAGTATGTGGTGTGTGTAAAGGTGACTGTGTATCTCTCTGGACTAGCCAGTAGAGAATTTGCCACAAAATTTTAATGAATTTCAATTTCAGTTGCTTATCAGTTAACAGTTGAAAGTTGCTTATGTTTTTAGTTATCTCAAATGTTGCTAGTTGTGTCTGAATTATCACATATGATGAATGTTATTGCTTTATCCATGTTTAGCATGAGCTAAATAGCACTAAGCTAAGGCTCAGTTGAAGCCTTGTGTACTGTCAATTGACAGGTTGCTAGGATAGTTCTTTTGTGCCCTGTTTTGCTTGAGCAAATGGGAGATACCAATGCACATAGTGCCTGTGATTGGCTGTGCTGTCAAAAACACGCAATGCTAGGGGCAGACTATTGAGCAATTTAGTATTCTTCTATTTCTAGATGTATGCATAGGATCAAACTCAACCTAGAAACATGTCATTTGATTAGGACACAAGGTGGATCCTAAGCCTTGGCTTACCCCCAATTCCTTCTCAGTCACTTACATTTTCAGTTCTGTGTGCTTTCAATTCAGTTTATTTCTTGCCTTTTTTTTCTTGCACTTTGAAGCCTTTGGCACTGAAGTCATGCACAATCCTCACCTTGCCCTTGGCTTCCAAGCCTTGGTTCTTCTGCTTTACCTTGCTGTTTTCTTAGCTGTTTCTTTGCTGCTTTACCTTGCACCCTTGGTTCATGCTATTTACCTTGCTTTGCTCACTGCCATAGTGCATTGTCACCATTGTTAGCTTAGGTTTCTCTTGTATGCTCCCACTCCCTGTGGACTGACCCCCTGCTTACCTTCTATATCATAACTTGGCCTTGTATACTTGCAAGTTTTTGTGTGCTTCTAATTTACACACCACCCAGCCTAATTGCATTCCCGTCTTTGTGGCTATCTAGGGACATATTTGATGACGGCTCTGGAAGGAAGACCATAAGAGGTGATCTTGTTAGGTTTGCTATCAGGATGGAAAAAGGTGAGGTCCTTCCTCTAGGTGCCTTGTTCCTTGGATCACTGTATTATCATCTGGACGCCTTAGCAATGGACATGCATGTTTCTAACGGGTATAAGAAGGTGGAGTCGCATATCCACATCGCTTTTCTTCAGGCGTTTTTGTGGGAGCATTTCAAAAGCTATGCTCCTGTTGCTGCAACTTCACTCAAGAATTTGTATGGTGGTTCGAGAATACTTTGTTGGCAGAAAATACGTCCCAAAGCCGGTGTGAAGCTCTTGGATGTCTTCGACAATATGAAATCCATAGATTTCCATCCATGGGGACCGATCCACCATTCCATTGTTCAACCAAAGACTTTTGATACTGTTCCTGATGCTGTGTTGCGTACTGATGCCGAAACCACGAGTCTTGGGGAACTTATTTACTTGCGAAGCTGCATTCCGGGATATATCCATCTTTATTTGATGAAGCATTTACCGTGACTCCGTACAACATTGACATGGCAGCACGGCAAATGGGATTTGACCAAGGTGTTCCATTTCTTCGTCCGTTGGAGACTCCAAAAGAACTTTTCCCGGACATTTTTAATGCTGATATATTTTCGTCAGTGCAGAGTCTTCTTTTCTGGCCTATCGGGAGAAACCCAGCGGTAACTGACAGGTACAAGAAATTTTGGAAGAAACAACTGTTAATTTTTCAGAAGTTCTCGGAGGAGGTTGTAACAACTTCCCATGGTGAACCATCTTTTGAAACTTTGGAGAATCATTTTCGGTTGAAGGCGCTCCCTGGTAAACGAACCAGAGTTGATGACTGCAGTCCCCAAGCAGGAGTGAGGTCTAAGAAGCAGGCGTGTGGCTCCGTGGCTTTCAACTCTTCAAATATGCAGGTATTTCTTAAATTTCTTTTTGCTGACTCCTTCATCTTTCCAGAGTAATCTCTTCTAAAGGTGATTCTTGTTTGAATTCAGGGGATCTCGAAAGAAAATGTTTTCATGAGATTGGCACGCATTCATAACTAGGAGTCTGGCAACGCTGATCTTCGTAATGAGAAGTCTGGTGATCCTCTCAAAGAGGGGTCTGGAGACACTGATCCTCTTCAAGATAATGACAAAGATTGTGCAAGCTCGACTGGACGGAGTGCCTCCCCAAGTGGTAATCTTAGTGAGCTTGTAGACGAGGTCGTGATGGAAATTGGCATTCAGAGTGAAGTAGACATTAGGAGGAATGCAGGAGAGGCAACATCTTCTATTGTTAAGGCGGCTCCCCTTAAAGAACTTACTGAGCAGGATCTAACTGATAAAGTTGTCATGGTGACTTCTTCTGAAAGGTCTTCTGCAGCTGACAAGGCTCCTGTGACTGATGAAGCATTAGTAATGCAACCTGTTGTTCCCCGGGCTATCTTCGATCCTCCCTTCGATACCCCCCATGCAAGTCATGTGTTGGTTGGGGGATTCAGTGTGCCGGATCAGTTCAAGGTGTTATACACGGTGATATGGAAGAAGCACGACCATATTGCTACCACTACGAAGCTCAAAAGTCGTCTTGCATTGGTCAACCGCGTCCAGGAAGCTTTATTCTCTATCCATGGGATGAGCGTCACGACTGGTCGAACCGTTTCTGAGGAGATGATTGAAGATGGAAGTGCGATCGAGACGTGTTTGTGCAGTACGACATCAACGCTCCTTGGTTCTTCAAAGGGTTCTCTGAGATCCGTGAGCTTAAGAAATTGCAAGATGAAGTTCCTTCTGCAGACTGTATTGCCCGCCAGGAAGAAGAGGTTGAAAAGTTGTCTAAGGAGTTGAAGCTAAAATAGGCCGCGCTCCAAAGGATGAAAGCCGTTTTTTGCTCAGAAGGACGGGTTGTTGTTGAAGGACTTTCCTTGAAGGATTCGTGCCGCCTACTTGTGTTCTTTATTTAGATGCTTTTTTGAGTGATTGTGAGGATTTCCTTTCACAATTTGATTTCAGGTTTTGAACTAATAGGTGGTTGAATTTTGAATTAGTTTATTTTGAGATAGTTTTGTGAATGATTTTTCCGAAAGAGTTTATTCTAAAATGGAATTTTCATTATGGTTATGAATGGTTGCACATGTCATATGAAATTGTAAATATGCATGAAACGGAATCTTCCCGAGAATCTCTTCAAAGAAGCCGTACGCATTAATTTTTAGAGAGGGAAAGCAACTCTTTTGAATTAAGCTTCTCCTGAACAATGCGCTTCAAGGCATTGCATTCACTGTTAGGGTGATGATGGAATCAATGATAATGGCAATATCTCGAATCTATCACTTATTGATCAGTCGGTTGACGCTATACAGGAGGCAGTTGTACCTCTCCGTCTCGCACCCATGCCTCCAACAACTCCAAGATATTCTTCATTGGGAACGGGAAATGAAGATACCTTGAGTCCATCCTTTCTTGCGTTAGTGGACGTCGTGACGTCTCTCTGTAGCTTTGATGTGGGGCACGCTTCAGAGACGGAGTTGTGATGGTATTTTCAATGATGTTGTAGTAATAAGTTTGTTCAAGACTTGTGAAAGCAGATTCTTAGACTTAATTTTTAAAGCAAAAATAACAAACTCAATTAAAAAGTGTTGTAAAAATTATGAAGAGACTGGGGCAAGGATTTCATAAATTTTTCGCACTCATGTGGTTCAAATATCAATTCTAAACAATAAAAGCTCAAATGATAAAGTTTTATTGACTCTAATTCATTGCCTAAGGTATATTTCGAAAGTAATGGGTGTAAAACTAAAGCATGAGACACCAAAACATATAAGCTAAGCATGACCCATCAATTGTAATCACAAACATTCAATGAAACTCATAAATCAATTGAATAACAATTCAAATAGTCATAACAAGAATTGATAGAATTACCACATTTGTGAAATTTGGCTTGCTACATCGCCCTATAGGATGGCATTATCTTCTCATCATGGAAACACACTCAAAATATGATTACATTGCTCAAAGTGTTTACAAATGATAAAAAGGAGACAAAAATGGTGAAAATCGGGAATTGCAACGCTTGTGAGTCGCTGCAAATACACTGTTACAGTGAACGATAATTGAGAAGTGTTGTTATTACTGTTTGTTTGTTGTCACAAAGACTGTTGCAAAACCAAGAATAAACCACGGTTTTTAACGACAGACTTTGGCAGCGTTTGTTCTTCGTGTTCTTCAGTTATACACCAGCAGAAAAATATCCTGTAACTTGACGATTCTTCACTCTGCTCTCTGCCCAAACTCTCCGTACTCTTCTACGCTCCACCAGTACCCTATATATACTCGTCAGGACCAAAGATTATTTCCTCATAACTCCAAAATATCTTCCATTACTTGACAGTGAAGAAAAATATCTTCGGGAATATTTTCTTCTCCTGAACGCGTCTGTAGTAGTCCAGTTCACTCCAAACTCTCATTTTTTAACTCGTTCACGCTCCACAAGTGTTTCAAACACGCTGAAACTCTTTGTAATCCCGTGACATACTCTTGCAAACTCGTACTTCTCTGTTCTCTTCCACACGTGAATGTAGCCCAAGTTAGACGATTCTATCAACATTACCAACCCTGTTATGATGTACCAGGCTGGCATACATCCAAACCAAGAGAAAAATCCTGATGAATTCTCGTTCGAGTTAATGCCAGAAGAAGTCGCAGATGACTTGGTTAACTTTTCCTTGTAAATGATATTTTTCTGTCCAAATCTATTCCTCCTACATCAATTGAACCTTTGGAAGTAGATGATGATGAAGTTCCTCGTCCTGCTGATAGTGATTATGATTATGAAAGTAGTGCAGAGGATGATCTCTTGGAAGATGAGGAAGAAATTTCTTCTAAGGAAGTATCTGCTGGTGTTAATCAAAATGAGAAAGAAATCTCTCCTGAAGAAGTAATTGCTGGCGATAATCAAGGTGCTGGTCAAGGTGAAGATCAGAACCGAAATGAAGGAGAGGCTTGCGATAATGATAACATTGGCGAAGAACGTCTGTTATCTTCTTCTACTGGAATTAATACTGAAGATTGAGCTTCTTATTAGTTTTATCTTCTTGAATTGTCTTACTTTTATCACTTTTGCGAATAATATTCTTCAACCAACTTTGGAATCAATTTTTCCTTTTAGTATTTTGCTGATGAGAAAGATAATGCTTCTTGTTTATTGATTCCCATACTTGCCTCTCATTATCTTTCTTACAAAAAATAATATGTTACGAATACTTATAAATATTTTGTTTTATCATGTGGTCTTATTTTTCCTTCCTAATTAAATGTCTTATTATGCCACCTCTTGTCATTGCGACAAATTGCAGGACGTCCTTGCACTTTCATGCAAAAACCCATTGATCTTGCCTTAACTTTTTATTTTGTATTATGGCCTCTTCAGGAATGTTATGACAATATGACAGGCCTAAATATTCTTGGGAAAATAAAGCCCCATGATATTGCCGTCTTGCGACGAAATCGCAGGACGTCTTCGCACTTTCATTCGAAAACCCATTGATCTCGTATTATCTTTTTCTTTTGTATTATTGCCTCTTCAGGATTGTTGCACAAATATGACAAGCCTTAATACCCTTGCAAATAAAAATCCTCATGACATTTGCGTCTTAAGACACTTATCAGCTCCCTAATGGAGGGTGCCTCCCTTATCTCCCCCCTGGTTGCCCCTTATAGGAGGCGTACTTATACCATACAAGGTTAGCTCCTCCCATCCAGTATTAACAAAAACCAGTTGTTTTCGCAGCCTCTTATCCCTTTTACCTATAGGGCTTATGGTTAGAGACTGCACCCTAAGTGGGGTTTTCTTCGGGACGAGTGCAGTATAAGCCAAGACTTGTCAAGAATGGCAAGGTACGCTTCAAACGTCCCTGGCACTCTTGACTCAACCGTGTACCTCGGCACCTAGATCATATCTGCACTCCTTGGGAGAGTCCTTATTACCTTAGTCGCCCAACCCAAGTCAGATTCTTAAGCTGAGAATCCAAGGTGCCTCTCCCGGATGGGCTTTATTGACCCCAAATCTCCATGATTCAGGTTCCGGTGGTGGTGTAGCCTTTCTATGAGCCATGCAACAGGTACCCCCTAATATGACGTACTTTAGGTCTTACATTTTCCTCTTTCGAAATTTTATTCGCGAACTAGGGTGTACGCCATAAAGGTTCGCCCCTTTCTTTTATGTCATTGTTCTGTGATTATCTTTGTGAAAATTTTGCACATCATGATCTTGTTTTGATATGAATAATCTTGCATTTATTTTTTCAGAATCCATAACTTCTCAAAGCTTCTTACAGATAATATCTTTTTAAATACAACCTGTTCCATGGTCTGTCAAGTCTATGACCAACATCCTTGCCTTATGGATCCATTGATCAATAATCTCCTGTTCCAACTATCTCCTTAATGATGTAAGGTCCATCCCATTTTTTCGCTAATTTTCCACCATTTTGTCGCTGATATATTGGTGTCTCTCTCAGAACTAAATCTCCTGGTTGGAATTCGCGTACTTTCACACGTTTCTTATATTCTCGGGCTAATCTTCGCTGATAATTCTCCATATGTTGTAAAGATTTTTCTCTTCTTTCTTCTAATTCATCAAGTTTATTTAAGATCAAACCCGCACTAAGATTTTTCTCCCAAGCTTCTCTTTTTGTTGTTGGAATAACAACTTCTGTTGGTAACACCGCTTCAACTCCGTATGTTAAACAAAAAGGTGACATTCCAGTAGCTTCTCTTCTAGTTGTATTATAAGACCATACTGCATTATGTACTTGTTCTCACCATGCTCTGTGATGTCCTTCCAATTTCTTCTTTAATATATCTGCAATTGTTTTGTTTGTTGCTTCTACCTGCCCATTATCTTGTGGATACAAAGGAGTAGACTTTCCACATTTTATCTTGAATGCATTAAGTAACATTTCTATATTATGTCCTTCAAATTGTTTCCCATTATCAGATACCAACTGCGCAGGAATTCCAAATCTGCAAATGATATTTTCGAATATGAATGTAAAGATATCTTTGTCGTTAATATATTGTACTGCTTTCACTTCTGTCCATTTTGTGAAATAATCTGTTGCGACTATTACATATCTTCTTTGTCCAGAACCTGGTAAAAATGGCCCCACAATATCTAAGCCCCACTTTCCAAAAGGCCACACACTGGTTGAAGATGATAAAGGTGCTCCAGGTGCATGTATTTTCTTTCCATGTCGTTGACAATCTTCGCAACGCCTTGATATTTGTTTTGCATCTTCGTTCATGTATGGCCAGCAATAGCCTTGCATTTTTGCTCTATGTGCCAAATACCTTCCCCCGCTATGATTGCCAGCATCCCCACTATGTAACATTTTTAGCACTTTTTCTCCTTCCTCTCGTGTCAAACATCTGAGTGAAGGTCTGTTAAAGGATTTTCGGTATAGAAGCCCATCTCTTAATTCATAATTCGTTGCACGGCTTTTTAACTTGTGTGTTTCTAATCTATTTCTTGGTGTTTCTCCTTTCTCCAAATATGCATGAAGTTCCATTCTCCAGTCTGTGATATTGTTCATTTGTTCTTCTTCTTCATTGTCTATTATCATCACATCCACTTCTTTTTCTTCTTTATTGATTGATGGTGATAGAAGTGTTTGTATTTTTATGCATCTCGCAGTTGGATCTGTCATCATGCTTGAGATGAAAGCAAAAGCGTCTGCGAGTCTGTTATCCTTTCTTGAAATGTGCCTCCAATTTTTTTTTGGGATTTTCGTTGACAATTCTTCAACGAGCTTCTTGTATTTCTTCAAGGATGGTTCATTTGTAGTATATTCTCCCTTTATTTGGCGAATAACTAATTGCGAATCACTAGTGATCCTGGCATTTTCTAGTTTCATTTCTATTGTGAATTTTAAGGCATGTATCACAGCTTCATATTTCGTTTCGTTATTGGTGGATGTGAATTCCAATCTGAATGAGAAAGCCATCTTCACTCCTTCTCGCGAAATTAAAACAATTCCAACTCCATTTCCTTCTCCATTTGATGATCCATCTACCAATATCTCCCATTTATTTGGTTTTGTTAATAAATCTTTTGGATCTCCGTGTTCTTTTTCTATATCCATCATTTCTTCTACCGCTTCATCTTCTTCTAAAGGAAAATCTTCCAAGAAATCTGCAACAACTTATGATTTTGGTGAAGACAAAATTTCATATTTAATGTCAAAGTGGCCTACTTGTGCATTCCACCTCTCCACTCTTCCTGATCTTTTAGAATTTTTCATCACTGATTCAATTGGTACTTTTGTTAATACCTTTATCTTGTGCGCTTGAAAATATATGCGGAGCTTAAATGATGCATAAACTAATGCTAAGATTAGCTTCTCAATCTTTGAATAATTTTTCTCGGCAGCATTAAAAGTTTTGCTAATGTAATAGATGGGCTTCTGCACTCCTGCGTCTATTCGCAATAACACTACACTTAATGCATGCGACGTCGTCGCAAGATAGATCAATAATTCTTTCTCCTGATTCTGCTTTTTGTAAAATAGTTGTATTCATAAGATGTTCTTTGATCCCTTGAAAAGCTTTTTCACATTCATCAGTCCATTTAAATTGCGCACCCTTCTTGAGTATATCGAAAAAATATTTTCATTTGTCTAATGATCGCGAAATGAATCTCCTCAGCGAAGCTAGTAGCCCATTCAACTTTTGTACATTTTTTATTGTTGCTGGTGTTGGCATGTCACGAAATGCTTGCACTTTTTCTGGATCAACCTGTATTCCTTCCTTTGATACAATGTAGCCTAAAAATTTTCCCGATGCAACTCCAATAGTACACTTCTCAGGATTCAATTTAATGTTATACCGCCGCAGTTGTTCGAAAATTTCCCTCAGGTCTTGTACATGGTCTTTAGCTTCTTTACTCTTTACTAACATGTCATCCACGTATACTTCTAATGTTTTTTGTATCCATTTTGCGAACACTTTCTCCACCATTCTTTGGTATGTCGCTCCCGCATTTCGCAAACCAAATGGAATTTTCGTGTAACAATATAAACCTCTAGGGGTGAAGAAAGCAGTATGTTCTTGATCTTCTTCAGCGATAGGGATTTGGTTATACCCTTTGTACCCATCCAAATACGATACTCTATCGTTTCCCGTTCCGGATTCCACCATTTGAGGAATATCTGGTAACAGAAAACTATCTTTGGGGCAAGCTTTGTTTAAATCAGTGAAATCTATGTAGATCCTGATTCCTTTGTTTTTCTTTGGGAAAATGACCATATTCGCTATCCATTCTGGGTATTTAGCTTCTCTTTATGATTCCCGCATCAAGCATTTTCTGTAGTTCTTCTTCTATTTGGGAATGGTAAGTTGTTGCAATTTTTCTTATTCTCTGTTTAAATGGTCTCACATTTTTGTTAATCTCCAACTTGTGGCATGCAATTGATGGATCTATTCCCGGTATCTCATCCATGCTTCCTGCGAAAACATCTTTATATTCTCGCAACAAGTTAACAGTTCTTTCTTCTTCTTCCACATCCATTTTGGTTCCAATTCTCAATATTAGAGGTTCTTCTATAGTCCCAACGTTTATTTCTTTTGTTGGTTTTGCGGCAGTGTAACTGGGTTTAGGTTCTCCCATTGGTGTTGGTTCTTTTATTGTTTTCACAGGTCCTTCTCCTTCCTCCGAGATTTCGCTGGGTATTCCTTTGCCTTCTTTTGACCTTATCATATATACTCTAAATTCTTCTTCTTTCTTTGCTTCCTTTTCCAACTTTCTGCGAAATTGTTTCTTTTTTGATTGTCCTTCATAATGCTTTACTTCAATTTGATGACATAATTTCGCATTGTGAACATCTCCTTTGATTTCACCTATTCCATTTGGTTTGGGGAATTTAATACATTGATGCAACGTTGATACTACAAATTTTATCGCATGTATCCATGGTCTTCCTAATAACATATTATATGGCGATTCCATATCCACCATGCACAGTGTTACGTGTGTTTCGATCTCTCCAAGTGGAATTCGTACCACTATTTCTCCTTTAGGTTTTGTTGTGGATTTTCCAAAGCCGTGAACAAAATATGTTGAACTGGAAATTTCTTTAAATCCCATTCCCCGGAATGCATGATAAAATATTATATCCACTGAATTTCCTGTATCGATTAAAGTTCTGTTCAATATTCATTCTCCCATGGATTTTGTTGTTGTCTCCTTCTCTTTTCGCGCAATAGGCACTGTAATAACCAACGGAGATGGGTGGTTCAAATTTTCTTTTGGTATTTCTGCCGCCATGAATGTAATTTTTTGCTTTTTTCAATCTTTCAAGGGTGATGTCTTTTCTACCGCCATAACCTTCCTTCCTTCAGAATTTCGTTTATGTATTCTTCCTTTGATGTTTTCATGGAATTCATTAACCATCGTTTTTGTTATCATATTACACTCCAATCTTTTGTCATCTTCATTAATTCTAATCATTTTTCTTTTAACTGGTTCACTGATTTATTTAATCACTTTCTTGATTTGAACATTCTCAACAACAATCTTCAATTTTCGATCTTGAAGTCCCTGTGTTCTTGCGCCATTATGTAGTTGCAGGAAATCCTACACTACACCCCTCATATAATTTCATTATTACTCAACTCATTTTTAGGTTTACACTCTTAATTTTATTGATCAATCTTTGAATGTTCTTACAAGAAAAGATAAAGGAATCAAGAATGACCTCTGCTCTAGACTTTCTCTCTCCTATTCACTTGTTTCTTACTCAAAAACATATCTCTCCTTCCTTTACAACTGAACGACTATTTATAGGGAAGTACATAGTGGATGACAGCTAATCTGTCCTTTATTTTCGAATATGGCTTGCGACATTCTCGCAACCTTACAAATGTTAATCTTGCAAACTCTCTAATTTTCGCAGGACCATCACATCTTTCTCATGATTGTAGATGACGTCATTTATTATATCATTTCTGAAATTGTTCTGCGACGCTGTTGTGTTGTGTTGTTGATAATTTCGCTAAGATATCACTGTTGCGAGATTCTGATCCTACATCCGCGTCGGCGGCGCCAAAAGTTGATGGTATTTTCAATGATGTTGTAGTAATAAGTTCGTTCAAGACTTGTGAAAGCAGATTCTTAGACTTAATTTTTAAAGCAAAAATAACAAACTCAATTAAAAAGTGTTGTAAAAATTATGGAGAGACTGGGGCTAGGAATCCATCAATTATTCGCACTCATGTGGTTCAAATATCAATTCTAAACAATAAAAGCTCAAATGATAAAGTTTTATTGACTCTAATTCATTCCCTAAGGTAGATTTCGAAAGTAATGGGTGTAAAACTAAAGCATGAGACATCAAAACATCTAAGCTAAGCATGACCCATCAATTGTAATCACAACCATTCAGTGAAACTCATAAATCAATTGAACAAAAACGCAAATAGTCATAACAAGAATTGATAGAATTACCACATTTGTGAAATTTGGCTTCCTCCGTCGCCCCAGAGGATGGGATTAGCTTCTCATCATGGAAACACACTCAAAATATGATTTCATTTCTCAAAGTGTTTACAAATGATAAAAAGGAGACAAAAATGGTGAAAATAAGGAATTGCAACGCTTGTGAGTCGCTGCAAATACACTGTTAGAGTGAACGATAATTTAGAAGTGTTGTTATTACTGTTTGTTTGTTGTCGCAAAGACTGTTGCAAAACCAAGAATAAACCAAGGTTTTTAACGACATACTTTGGAAGCGTTTGTTCTTCGTGTTCTTCAGTTATACACCAGCATAAAAATATCATGTAACTTGACGATTCTTCACTCTGCTCTCTTCCCAAACTCTCTGTACTCTTCTACGCTCCACCAGTACCCTATATATACTCGTCAGGACCAAAGATTACTTCCTCATAACTCCAAAATATCTTCCATTACTCGGCAGTGAAAAAAAATATCTTCGGGAATATTTGCTTTCCTTTTTCTTCTCCTGAACGCGTCTGTAGTAGTCCAGTTCACACCAAACTCTCCTTTTTTAACTCTTTCATGCTCCACAAGTGTTTCAAACACGCTCAAAATCTTTGTAATCCCGTGACATACTCTTGCAAACTCGTGCATCTCTGTTCTCTTCTACACGTGAATGTAGCCCAAGTTAAACGATTCTGTCAACATTACCAGAGATGTTATGATGTACCAGGTTGGCATACATCCAAACCAAGAGAAAAATCCTGATGAATTCTCGTCCGAGTTAATGCCAGAAGAAGTCGCAAATGACTTGGTTAACTTTCCTTGTTTAACCTTGAACGGGATATCCAGCCAAATCTACCAAATTCTAAATCCCATACCATCCCTGTCTATCTAAATTGAGCCGACCCGACGAAAATCATCTATTGAATCTCACAAAAACACGCCCAAAAAGTGAACCCTAAATTCTGCCTGTAGAACTACGTTTCCCACCAAAAACCAGATTTGAAAGGTTGGGGATGACCTCACCCTAACAACGATAGGGGTGCGAATAACAACTTCCTTAAGGGGTGCAAATAGCATCTAGTGTGCCCCTTCGTAAGTGGGTGCCCCTTATCCAAAAGAGAGGGTCCGAATAACACGTTCCTTCGGGTGCCTTAAACAACTTTTCAAGCTGAATTTTCCACGCATGTTTATTTCTCCAAAAATACCTACAAACACACAAAACACCATAATAAGGACGAAAACGAGTACTAACAATACGAAACATTGAGGACAAATTAGACACATAAATGCGTCTATCAAGTTGGAAAACCAGTGTGTGTCATCATATCCGCGGGTCGCTTGACTGGATGACGGAATGCGGAAGGCGTCATAATATCATTGCTGGGTGAATGAGTTGAACGCTCCCATCCTATGCACTCTCGTGTTCCTTGATTGATTTCTCCCTCCTTGAGCATTTCTTCACTTGGATGAAAGGTCGTTGTGGATTGGGTAGTCTTCTGAGCTTCGGCAAGAGTCTTGAGATATAAATCTTCCAATAAGGCTCCATAATCTGCAGGTTCTTTTTCTTTATCCGGCAAACGTTGTGGCATCCCGGATAAGTCTTTTCTTCTGTGGAGTTGTCTCGAGTCTCCGTTTCCAGATGGACCATGCCGTTCGTCTCCCCGGAGTCCCCTGTGGTTACGCGCTCTCTCTGCATCTCCGCTGGTAAAGGCATGACTTCTAGATAAGGATTCATCGTTTCTTGCACCGTCTGGGTAAATGTTTACCGAACCTTCTTGTAATTGAGCTGTTATATCATTCAAAAGGCAGAATTTTTTGCTCTGCCTTCTAGCGATACCAGACTGATTTGCTAGGATATCCTCCAGCATTCTAGCCACACTTCCCATGATACATGAATCATCTATGATTTCTGAAGAATCTAGCAGGTGATGATACATCGTGAGAGGAAAACCGAGATGAAAACCAAAATGAATAGGTTAATGAGTGAATCGGACCCAAGATCTATCCCAAAATTGAGAAGGTTGGAATGAATATTGAGAATCCAATTTTGCAACCGAGAGATTAACCTCCCACCGTGGTCGCCAATTTTTTATGGGTGAAAACTATTTCTGCCGGTTTTGGTAATTTGGGTTGTGTGGATGAGAAATGAATCTAAACCCTAAACAAATGCACTGCACAGTGATCATGGTGATGCTTCATTGGTCGCCTAACTCCTGTCTTAGGTTGTCCGTCCAAGCTGGAGAAATTGGACGGACGAGATGACTTGCGACCCACATCTGCGACCGTCGGATTAGGGTTTAGGAGGTGCGCAAGCATCTACTTTCAGCTTGGACGAATCCATGCGTGGGAGATGGTTTTAGCAAGACCGACCGGGCATGCGTGTAGATGGATTTCCGGTGTACACGTCCTTACCTCACTGTCCCACGGAGATGTGATCTAAGCCACTCAATTTATCCAGCAAAATTGAGTGGTCGAGATCGGATTGCAATTTTAACCCTGAACTAAAATCCACCATCTAAAATATGGAACAACAGGAACATGGAAGCAACACCTTTCATTAAATCTAAAAGGGTGATGTGAAAACCAACATTTCATCCATTTCTTAATCATTCTAAGGGGAAAATACATTACGATGCAATTTGTTCCTTCAAGACATCAGGTGGAAACCCTTGTTTTTAGTGATGGAAGCATAATCACAAGTTTACACTTGTATATTTCCACCTTAACTCCTTCGAGTTTTGTAAATCCTCAATGTATGGATAAAAATATTGGATGGTCCTACCCACCTACAAGTTATGACAAATTGGATATGGATGGTGCAACTAATGAGTTTCTTGATGCATGTATTGGGGGTGTCATCCGAGATAATCAGGAAAGTTTATTGCAACCTTTGTTGAATACGTATACAGAAATGGAAACAACATGGATGAGCTCTGCGCTATCCAAAAAGAAATACAAATTTCAAAAGGGCACTAAAATATGCCTCCCCTCGGGCACAAGCTTGTTGTTTCCGATCATCTTTATATACAATGTGAAAGTCTATTTTCGTATGCTTATTAGCATATAAGGTTTTAGTTTTTCCCACTAAAGAGAAAGAGATTGTTGCACTCAATAAATACTCAAAGCCTTGAGTTAAGTTGCGCAAAATTGCGGTATAATCGTGTACTACATATCCAGAGCGCAAAACATATTTCCAAGAAATGTAAAAAAGAAAGGTAAATAAGTTGATATTCATCTTTGACGAAGTTAGTATTAAAAAAATACCGAGAAACAAAATGAGGCGTGTGGATGCTTTAGCATTCGTGGGCTCAGTAATACCCGAAGCTTGTCAGAGGACAATCAAGATTCAAATACTTGACATGGAAAAATTCGAAATAGAAAGCTCTAACATCAAAAGTGTCGAAACATAAAATTCTTGGATGAAGGACATATACAAATACCTAGAGTGCAAGGTGTTGCTAGATAACAAACAAGAGGTGGGAAATGTCAAGACAAAAGCATCCAGGTATCATCCACATAAAACCCTGCATGGAACCACTGATCAAATATGTAATAGAAAACACTACAAGAAAATCTAGCTATTGATACACCATATATTGCCACACCTTCAATATAGGTGTTGCAAAAGAAAATTTCTACTCACAGTACTTTTCAGCTGCAGCTAAAAGCTATAATTTACTGCTGCAAAATGAAACTTTTGACACACAACTGTAGCAATAATATGAAAAGAGTGAGGCAAAGAAAGTATAATCTCTTGCTGCAGCAATAGACTTCTTGCTACATAGGTTCTAGCGACACTAGTATGGTTTATGCCATAACCACTGGGTGCTGCAATATATTAAGTTTCTTGTAGTGAAAGTAAGGAGAGAAAATACTAGCTGAAATACATTCTGGAGACTGTGGAAACAACATCAGAAAAAGGTCACCAGAAGATAAAGCAACGTCCCAAGGTTACTTAACTGACCAACATGAAAGAAGTTGTCGAGCATATAAAAAAACAGATGCAATAAATGCCAAAAGTATGCATGAACACTATTATATCTGAATTCGTAATGAATTTCAATCTTGCAAGCATGATCAGAATTATTCAGAAAGGGAAAAATTCTCAAGGAACTCAACCACACTTTTTAAACTTTAATCCCAAAGAACAATTGCATATTTAAAGCCTTCAGATTTCAGACCCATCATCTTATGCAACATTTCATACAAAATTATTTCAAAAATCATAAAAACTAGACTGAAACCTCTTTTACAAAAAATCATTTCCCCATGGAAAGCTGCCTATGTCCCTGGAAGAAATATAACAGACAACACAATCATAGCCCATGAAGTAATACATTACATGAAGACAACAAAATCTGGTAAAGGAGAAACGACAATCAAGCTGGACATGTCAAAAGATTTTGACATAATGGAATGTAAGTTCATCATCAACATTGTCAAGAAATTGGGATTCTCTGAACGACGGGGCAACCTGGTGAATCAATACATAACCACACCAAAAATATCTATTCTTCTAAATTGTTATCCAATTGAAACAATTCATCCAACAAGGGGCCTAAGACAAGGGGATAGTCTATCTCCATATCTATTCATAATATGCATGGACGGCTTCAGTAGAATGATTAATACTTCAATGATCAACAAAAACATAATTCCCACTTTCCCAGCTATGAAGGGTCCCTCAATATCTCATTTTTTCTTTGCAGATGATTGCATTGTGTTCTCCTCAGCCAATGTGACCTCCATCAACAATCTGAAGAACATAATCAACAAATTCTGTAAGGTGCCATGCCATATGGTGAACCTAAACAAGTCAAGCTTGCACTTCAATAAAAAAAATTAAGTGAATAAAGAAGAAAGCAAATATGTGACATACTGGAAATGAAGGTAATCCCATTGGAGGAGAAGCATCTGGGTATTAATTTGTTCATGGGAAGAAAAAAAACCAAATGCTTCAGTCATATTCAAGATAAAATGAAAAATAAATTGATACAATAGCAGGCAGGAATGACCAATCAAGCAGGCAGGAGTACTCAAATTCAATAAGTCACCAAATCCATGGCTCAATTCCAAATGAGATGCTTCATACTTCCTCAACAAAACATAAATAAACTTGAAGCCATACAAAGAAAATATTGGTGGAACAAGAAATAAGAAATAGGAGGATATTTTAAAATCTTGGGAAAGTGTTAGCATTCCAAAAAGATGGGGAAGTCTGGTATTCAAATATCTTAAAATTTTCAATGAAGCTATGATTACTAAGTCGGCTTGGAGACTAGTTCAAGAAAAAGAAGGTAAATGGGTGAAAATTCTGAAAGCTAAACACTTTGAAAAAGAAAACATTCTGCAAGATGATATATCAAGCAATGGCAATGCTATATGGAGAAGCCTATGTATAGGAATCAGTTGGGTTAAGAAATTTTATATTTGGAAGATTTGTAATGGTAAATTTGTTTATATGTTTAGAGACAAGTGTATTGAGGGTTACACAGCTCAGCAAATTCAACAAATTTTTTCTTCTTATGAAGAGTTTTCATATTACATGAGAGTTAGTGAGATATTTGATGAACACACTCAAATGTGGAACCTTAACATGCTTCAGAGGTACTTCAGTCACCATCAGATAGAAAATATCCTAAATATCAGACCATCCATTCAACATAAAGACAAAATTCTTTGGTCTCTTACAAGAAATGGTCACTTCACAGTCAATTCCACGTATAAAGCTATTCTTTGCAAGAAGAACCCCAGTCTAATTAACAAAGAAGAAGAAGCTAAATTATGGCTCAACATATGGCACCTTCAAGTCCCTCATAAATGCCAATTGTTCCTATGGAAAGTAGCACATGATATCATCCCTGTCAATCAAAGATATGCAAGGAATAATCCAAATTAGGAAGTGTAATGTCAAAGATGCAAAAATGAGGCAGAAACTATCACTCATCTTCTAATTCATTGCAATTATGCCAGAAGTGTGTGGAATGCTATATCATCTGACATTTATCAATATCTAAGTACAATTACAAATATCAGGCAAGGGATAAGAAATTGGTGCAATCCAGATAACAACATCTCCTTCAGCAAGAAATCCAGAACAAACCTAATAATAATTACCATGTGGTTTATATGGAAGTTTAGATGTGATGTGATATTCAACAATAGCAGATGCACAAGTTCAACCTTAAACCCAGAATGGTCAGTTTCTGTAGTGAGAATAAGATTCACACTAGCTTTGGTGGTAATCAGGTTCAGTTAGCTAACAACATAACAAGAAGTGATAGATTCAATCACAATGACAATAGGCACTGGAATCCACCACCCATAGGAAAACTGAAAATTAACACGGATGCTTCTGTTTTACCTAATAATTTCCATGCTAGTATTGCTCTAATCATTAAGGATTTTACAGGGTGGATGGTGGAGGCCTGGACTCTAATAGAAAGGGCTAGAGATGTTGCTCAAGCTGAAGAAATGACAGTGCTAAAAGCTCTTCATTGGTGTAGATGGGAAAAAACGATTTGCTGGTTTTTAGGAAAGTGAAGAGACGACGGTTCGGGCGATACTCTTCAACCGAGCAAACTTCTTAACCTCACACGGATGCACTGCACATGAGTGCTTTAAGTTCGAGAGATCAATATGTATGAGTCCGGCCTAAACCAAGTCAATGGCCGTTCCAGAGTCAATTCGGTCATAAAGAGGGAGATGGGATGATCTGTAGGAGGAAAGCTCAGAATTGGGTGGGATCAATGATGATCAAGGATTGTGGATGTGTTTGTGGTTTCTGCAAATTGATGAATTGCTGAGTTCTGTAAAATAAGTTTCAATTGAGAATTCTTGTGTAAAACGAATGTTTTTTCAGTCATAAATTTTTGACTTATTTATATTGTCAGAATGGTAAAACACATTGATCCCAGTAAGTGTGACGGTTTCTTGAGTGAATGAATGAGAAAGTGGGAGATCGTGGTAAAACCAGTTCCGTGTCGTGTGGAGACATGGTTGATCATCCACCCACTACTTTTCTAACTCCCTTAACCCTTGCAAGACTTACTCACATTTCTCATCGTGGATGAACACATGTGTTGTAGGACGCCAGACCAAAACCCTAATTGATATCCCCCATGTGACGTGATTGATGTCTCACGAACGTGGAGTCTACAAAACAGATAATTTGATTAGTCAGTCTTTGACTTGATTAGACTGTGAGTTTAGTTTTTATTTAATTGAGCATGATTGACGAATTCTCAGTGATTCATGGATTAAAGAATGTTGATATTGCTCATCTGAGCAAATATTATAAATTTGACGAATTGTTGAATATTGAGTAATCTTCGGCGGAATATTGATAGATAGGTCAATATTCGAGCAACTGACAAAGTATTGCTTAATTCGAAGAATTACTGAATATTGACAGTTGGATCAATATTCGAGCAACTGAGCAAGTATTGCTCAATTCGACGAATTACTGAATATTGACAGTTTGACCAATATTCGATCAACGGAGCAAGTATTGCTCAATTCGACGAATTACTGAATACTCATAGTCGTATCAATATTTGAGCAACCGAGCAAGTATTGCTCAATTCGACGAATTACTGAATATTGATAGTTGGATCAATATTCAAGCAACTATTAATTATCAACTATTATTGATAACGTGACCCAATAAAATATTAATTAAAATATTGGTAGCCTACCAAATATTATATAATTAATCCATATGTTGATTGATGGGTCAATCATAAATTCATTAGTGTTTCAAATCGCTCGAAACCGTGATTTGCAGAGCATTTGTTCGAAACCCTAATTTGATCAATTGTTCATCAACTGATGATTTATTGAAAATAGGCCACTGAGTGAAGGAGTGGATGGCTACATTGGATGATGGAAGACCATAACGACTAAGTGCTCGAGTGAGCGTGCACCAAAGTCCTTTGTTGACCAGTTGGTGAAAGGATGATTAAATGCTGGTTTAATCATTTATTAGAATAGTGCTCGTCTGAGCATTAGGTGATGAAACCTAATTATGGAGAAGTGAGGGACCGGCCAAGGGAGCATGAAACCGGCCCTTGGTGGTCGTGGGACCGACTCATGGTCGTTTGAGAAAATTCCAAGTTGGTTGGAAAAAGTTTGAACCCAATATGAGCAATTGAGCAAATTAGGTCAAAATTATATGAATGTGTGGGACCGGATCCTTGCAAGCCTTAGGCCGTCCTTGGTCGGTCAAGGAAGCATGCCCATGTCACCATAATGTCTGTGTCTCAATCCTGAGAGTTTTGATATTTTTTGGTGTGCGTTTGAGAAATATCTTGGATTTTCAGAAGAGTTTGATCTTTGACTGAAATTCTTGATTTTGCTCGAATGAACAAGTAATACTTTGCTCAGTCGATCCATATTTTGAGAATATTAAAATAATATTAATATTTTAACATTTTTCGTTAATAGCCTAGTTGGTCATGTGACCATTTGACTTTTTGGCTTTTTCATATATGGTTTGAGCAATATTTGAGAAAATATAAAGAAACCAGGGTTTTTTCTCAAACGCAAGAGTTTCATGAGATGAGGGAAATCATAATCAGGAAAACAAGGGATCGCAAGGTGTGGGACCGAATACGGCTAAGGCACGACCGGCTGGTTAGGTTGCCCGGTCCCGCAACACCTTTCCTTATTTTTATTATTTTCATGAACCGTGAGTTTTGCTGAAACAATGAAAGTTGCTCGAATGAAGGAGTCTTCATGAGTTCATGAAAATAATAAAATAATAAAAAAATAGGAAGAGGCGTGGGGGACCGGCCACGACGGCATGATCGGGACCGGTGGTCCCGGTCCCTAGGCGCTTCTTTTATTATTATTATTTCTCTCTCCTGTTTTGTGTAAGGTTCCTTGTTTATCCATATTTTCGAATGCTCGTTCGTGCATCACCGTTGAGTACACTTGCACCAATTTATTGGGGTTTACTCGGTGATAGTCCAGATGTTCGATCATTAAGTAATTATTACTAATTCATGAAATTCAGTGGAGAATGATTCATGAAACGGAGTAATAAAATGAATTGAGTATCTATTACTAATCCATGAATTCTAGTTGGGAATTCCTAGAACGGAGTAATGAGATAAAATGGTTATCAATTACGAATCCATGAATCCAGCCGGGGAATTCAGGGAACGGAGTAATAAGATATAATAGATTATTTTCTAGGAATTCAGTGGATGAATGTCACGGTAGAATTAATCTATTTGCAGAATCGAGATATGAGATAGTTGAAGTATCATATTCGTTCTGAAGGGTGTATAGTGGGGGAACTACGAGTATCGCCGACGTCCTGAAGGCGTTAAGTCCTCTGACAAACAATTATGTCCAGAGAACCGTCCAATCATTATTCTATGTAGAGTTTGGTCTCTCTATGTAGTTAGGGAACAACGTGCAACATCGACGTACTGAAGGCGTTAATCCCTCTGAAAAACAATTATGTCCAGCGGACCGCCCAATCGTTTTATTCTACATAGAGGGCATGATGAAATGTGCAGCATCGAACGCTCAGCCAGAGAGGCCTTTTGAGAAACATATTTATCATGGCTCTTAGAGGAACGCTCACTCAGTCAGAGTTCATGAAACGGTTCGCAGATCACAAAATATGAATTAGCACATGCGTTCCTGAAGCCGGGTTAGAAACATGCAGTATCATGATTTTACGATTTTGACCTTGGTCGAAAATCCACCATCAACATTAAGTACCCTGCTTAGTGAGGGACAGCCATGTTCCGCATTAGATGGTGATTTTCCAGTTGACGAGACAAGCAGTTGAACTCAGTCGTACAAAGGTATTTTCAGAATCCTCGATTTGCTCCAATGGTGCCATGTACGAGCAAATGCCGAGGTAAGGACCCTGACAGTGTGATAGAGTGTCATCTCGTGAGCACGGAGATATGAAGCACTGCTGATTTGGTCGATCGGACGTCCAGCTTTGGTCGGTTTAGCGTTTACGGTCCGGCCCAAAAAAGGAAATCCTTGTTTTAGGAACAAACGCTCGTTCGTTAGTTTAAGAAACAAACAAAATAAACCTGAGTCTAAGGATAAAATTTTTATTTGTGAGCTTTCACGAAAACCAATTTTTTTTTTAAATATGTGAGATTTCACAAAGTGGAATAAACTCTCATTTCAAAGGTGGATGCTCGTACAAGAGAAAAAAGTTTTTTTTTTGAATATACGTGCGTCTATTAGTAATAAAATTTTGTTTATAAACTTTCGTGAATTTTTTTTATCTTCGAGCTTTCAGAAATCTTTTGAAAATATACCCTCGCTTGAACGACAGATGCTCGCGCGAGGGAGCAAAAATATATATACATATGTTTTCAAATTTACGTGAGTTTTATGTTAAATATATATATATTGTAAAATCATGTTTTGAGTTTGAACAACTGTTGAAAGTAGACAATTATACATGGTGAAATAATGTCTGTATGTGAGTTTTCACAATTGTAGAATGGACGTCTGCCCAATTTTTGAAAAAACAGTGGATGTTAAAATTCACGTTGGTTATTCACGGTTTTATGAAAATCAAGTCGTGATTTTGAATAATGAATTTTGCTCGTCTTTGCAGGTATGCAGGAATGAGCAAGTTTTCAAAATTCTGACGTTATAATCACTACAGCTAGTGAAATTGTAAATAGGTAAGAGTTGGATTGTTACCGTTTTAGTGCGTATTGTTACTGATGTGTTTGACTCCACACTTTTCGTAACAGATAATGGTGACTTCCAGATACAACCACCCTTCTGGCTCTTCCAGGGAACGATCCAGAAATATCAAGTCAAAGTTGAAGACATCTGCATATGTTCATGCCAAGGTGAATCAACCACTCAGAGATGTTGGAAAACTGATGCATGGTATGTCTCTTGATCGTCTGAGAGTGATTCGTGTTAAGATATAGGCTCATATCTCAGCAGCAGAAACACCACCGACTTCAGCAAGTGAGACTACCGGATGAAGGTGAAGTTCGGCCTTGCGTTGATGGTACAGCTCCTGATTCAGATGTGGATGAATGAAGAATTTCGTCATAATTCGTCATCAGAAAATTCAGAAGTTAGGTCTTCATTGAAAATGTTGTAGAATCTTCATACGATGTCCATTTTTGATGATCAACCCATGTTTTTTCATCCTCATAAAATTTTTAAGATTTAGCAAATTAAGCTTTTCGGATTTCGAGCATGTTGAAGGGCCGAATTTGACGAAAAAGTATACTTCCAGGTGGTTTTCAGAAACTTTTAAGCTATCATGTAGTTCAAAGTTTTGGACACATCTTTTTGGTCGTTTATCCAATTGTTGTGAATTTTGGATATATTATAGAGGACATCCATATGAAGAGAATGACGTATCACTAAACCTTAGATTCCTTACCAATTGCTCCCAACTCGTTGCTTTGTACAGAGAAGTGTAAAATCGCTTCAACCAGGCTTGCTGTAAAACTCTCTTTTGTGTCTTTAGACCATTTGCTTGTGTCTTGAATGTTTGATGAAGAATTTAAATTCCATTGATTAATTTGAAACCTTAACCCCTTGGTTGATATATGAGTTTGGTGCTTGCATTACCATTTTTCGTTTCTGTCAATCGTAGAAACATCTCTGAAACCCTAGTCACAGGACCATAACTGAGGTTGCTCTCAAGAGAGGATGATGTAATGACCATTGTTTCATGTCTTGGTTGTACCATTCGTTTTATGATGAATGATAGCATAGGTGAACTTGGTGCCAGTCACGAGTCTTGGACTGTGAACTAATTGTCATGATCAATGGACCGTCAGTCCCCAATATTTTGTTAAATCTCTCCCTTTCTTTTCCCTTCTTCTGGCAAGACCTAGATAGAGGACCCAAATACAAAAAACTTGATATAAACTCCTAGGTGGTCTAAGTTAGAGGTACCTTCATGAAGGACTTAGATAAAAGACCTGGTGGACATCGATCGATTGTAGAGGTTAGGAATCCTGCCCACGAATTTCTGCTTGCATGTTGTATGCTCTGAAAGCTGTAAGAACCTCATACGACGTCAGAATTCGATGCTTGGCCCAAAATTTTGAATCTAAGAGACTGAGTTATAAAATGAGAAAAGAAGCACTCAATTTGGAGTTGTCTAGGTCAGCCAACGAAGCATGCACATTTGTAATCCCATGCAAGTTTTTAGATTCCATGAACTGGAGTGTGGAGGCCATATCTTTCAGCTCGTATGTCTGATTGATGCGCCCTTTCGGTATGTTGTAGTAGAGACATAGACGGACATCTTTTATCAAGGAAGCATTGTGTCATTCCTCACCCATTTGGTTCGTTTCTATAAACTCATGGCCTGGAGTATGTTGTATCTCATTTGTAGAAGTGATGAGAACATCTTGTAGAAGGTTTTGGCTTGTGCCTGTCTGTTGTGCAAGATCTGAGGAGACTTTCATGTTAACAAGTTTTCATGTCTACACATCTTTATATGAATAATTAGTGCTGGAGAAGTATGATCCATCGAATAACACTTCAGAAATGGATACTTGATGGTCGGTCATGAGGATGTTGCTCATGAGACCGTTGTTGATGTTGAGATCACGATTGAATTTTCTCCAGAAATTCTTGTTGATGCTGAGATCGTGGATGGATTTCCTCCAGATATCCTTGTTGATGCCGGTACTATGATCGAAGTTGCTCCAGAGACCGAAAAAGTTAGGACCATGATCATCGAAATAGTCTTTGCTCCTCCATCCAGTAAGCCTTTACATTCACAAACTAGTAGGTGGGTTGAGCATTACTAAGATGAAGGTGTACTAGGAGTTCAACCCGAATTCTCCTGAACATTATTACTTTGTTGTGAACTGGCTTCGTCAAGGAATTAATGTTGTTGTGACATATAGCAGCGACAGTCTCCATTCTGGATATGAGGAGAAAAAGTTCCTTGGTCGTGCAAGGTTTGTGATGTAGAAAGGTTTCAATGATGTTTTATGGAATCACATCAGGTTGGAGTGACTTTTTATATGGATAACATTTATTTAAACATATTGAATTGATATTTCCAATAAGATGAAGTCCCCAAGTGCATTCCGGAGGTGTTCATCTATTCAGCAAAACATATATGTTGAAGGAGTTTGTGTCATTCCTGCAAGAAGGATGTTTCATCTGCTTCAGAAGTCTGGTCATTGAGAGAGTGAAGACTTAACGATTGTAGTTCAGTTAAAATTTGACCGTCTTGGTATTGAATTAGTTTGTCATCTTCGAGATATTTGTGTTGAATCTAGAGGCGTCATTATAGAAGGTGTACTCTTTGATTGGGAGTACAATTTGAAGGACTCTTAGATTCTTGACCGTTGAAGCGTCATATCCCTTAAGCATTGAATGTCTTAGGTTTCATTGTCTCGTCCCTGAGTATCTTCTGTTGATTCAGTAGTCCTTTCGTTGCGGTAGTGGGATTCAACACTTGTGCAGACATCAAAACTTTCTGATTTTATGGCACACATGGATACTCCTGCAAGGCTATGGAGAAGCACCCAAAGTGTTCTTTGCTATGCTTGGACATCATCTCAGTAATGAACATCTCAGTGCTCGATTAGGAGAAATGTCAGATTCAACCACTTGGTAAAATACTAATGCGATGAAGCTACCATTCATAACATCTTGCAGAGTCTCGGATAGCATGTGAGGAAATAAATGATAGAGACATGGAAGGAATAAGACTTTCCTGAGTGCGGAACCTCTTCATGAATGTCTATGCATGTTTTGCAGGTTCTTACTTCAACCTCGTCAAAGTTCGAAATTCCTTCAAGTGCTCTGATGACGGAATGTCCGCCAAATTTTTTGGATCACAACTTTCTTCGTTGGAGAGATGTGCAACCAATGGCGCTTTGTCAGTACCCATCTTTTCAGTTTGTCCGAAGAACATGTCATATCTTGGATCTTCATGATTATGTGAAACTTGGTTTTTGTCCAGGTTGAACTTATGTTCACTTTGAGAGCGATGTAGCCATAAGTATTTCCGAGCGTACCTTCAAGGTTTGTGATTGAGATGGATCACGAGTATCTTCTTGTCGAGTGATATCTGCATCTCTGAGGGTTTTCAGTAGGATGATGTTGATAGCGGTGTCAACATCAATCAACATTCTTCTGAATTCATTTCCTCCGAGATTGACAGTGGTAAGAAGTCCCCAGTGGTGCATCTCCTTGTCTGTGGATGAAGGTTCAAGGAGTACTTCCGAGATGGACGGACAGACACAATGTAATCTAGTGTTGTGAACATGTCGCGTCTTTGTGCCTTCAACAGATAGAGTAATTCACATATATGTTTGACCAAGGATTGAACTTCCTTTTTGATAGGTTTTTCAGAGAAAGTGAAGGTCTTGATTGTTAGAGGGTTCTGTGTACTCCTTCAGTCCACAGTTGAAATGGCTCAACCTTATCTTTGAATATGCTCTTCAAAGTATTGCAGTTACTTGTTGGATGATTAATAAACCTATGAAGGCGACAGTACCTGGGATTCTCCATTTCTTCTTCAGTTGGTTATTTCCTGATGAACGACAATTTGATTGTACCATCTTGAACCCATACTTTCAGTAACTCGATCACTTCTTCATGAGAAGAGTGAAGTTTGAGTCTGTCTGATCATTTCCCCGTTCGTTGATGCCGGGTCGAGGTTTCTGCATTTCAGGATTGGTTATACTTGATACTTTTGTAGAATGTGATATTGGACGAACATTCTTATGTTGTTGCGCTTCGGCTTTCCGCTTGTTTCTTTCAGCATTATTCATGGAAGGTTGGAGATTGTACTTCTTGTTGATCAGGCTCCTATTACTGCCTCAAGCTTCTCGCGGTTCCTCGATTTTTGTAGCTTTTTTTTTCTTTGTAGTAAGGCTGGATCAGTAGTTGCTGATCGCTTGGACGCTTCATGAAGTTATCAGAAAGTCTGGAACCGGAGATTTTCCAGCAAGGCTCTGTAAACTGGAATCATTTTGTTGATGCACAAGTCCACCAGTTGCTGCTCAGTGACATTCGGGTGACGATAATCCAAAGCCTGGATTCTGAACCTTTTTACGTAGTCGTTCGGATGTTCAATATTCTCCTGAGACATTCTTCTTAAATCAGAGAGAGTAATATGCTCCGAAATGAAGAAGTATTTTCGGTAGAAAGCATTAACCATTTCTCCCAGCTAGAGATGCTCCCTGGTGCGATGTTATTGTACCAAGTATATGCTCTGCCTTTCAGAGACTTCAAAAACTCCTTCAAACAGACGTCATGATTATGTTCATGCTATCCTAATGCCTACAGGAATCGAGAAACATGTTCTCAGGCGTTCCCCGTTCCATTGTAAAGTGTGAACGTCAGAGAAGTATAACCTTTTGGGAGATGGATCATTTGTATAGCAACAAGATATTGGGGTTGATGACGGTGGACAAATGGTGTCTTATTTTTTCCTCGAGCATCCATAAAGCGTTCCAGATCTTCACGAGTGATGAAACCCGCTGACTTCTTTTCCGATGGATTATCTGCAGCTTTGCAGACTTCATCATCGTCCACTACGTGGATTGGAGTGATTTCGGGATATGGAGATGTTTCCTTGGTTTTTCCTTTCTCCTTCTCTGACTGACGTTGAGGCTGAGCTTGTTCAGTCAACTTTTCTGTGAGGTCCTTGAGATGAGCGCATAATTCCTTCTGTGTTTCGCCATGTCTATTTGATTCTTGGCAAGGATTTCTTGAATTTTCATGAGATCAATTATGGTATGCATATTTTCTCTGATTTCCTCGGGAGACCGACCGAAGAGAGGGTGATTGCCGATGTTGGCTTGAGGAGGTGTGGTATCACCAGCACTGTTGTCGGAAGAAGGAGTATTTTCGGGGGTACCACCGTTGTTGCTAGTGTTGGATTTATATGTGTTAGGATTTGTAACTGAACCTGACCTAAGATCAAGCATTTTGTGAAAATTTGAGATGCAACCGAGGGATTAATCTCCCACTGTGATCGCCAATCTGCAAATTGGGAAAAACGATTTGCTGGTTTTTAGGAAAGTGAAGAGACGACGGTTCGGGCGAGACTCCTCAACTGAGCAAACTGCTTAACCTCACACAGATTCACTGCACGAGAATGCTTTAAGTTGGAGAGATCAATCTGTAGGACTCCAGCCTAAACCAAGACAATGGCCGTTCCAGAGTGAATTCGGTCACAAAGAGGGAGATGGGTTGATCTGTAGGAGGGAAGCTGAGAAATTGTGTGGGATCAATGATGATCAAGGATTGTGGATGTGTTTGTGGGTTTCTGCAAATTGATGAACTGTTGAGTTCTGGAAAATAAGTTTCAATCAAGAATTCTTGTGCAAAACGAATGTTTTTTCAGTCATCGATTTTTGACTTATTTATATTGTCAGAATAGTAAAACACATTGATCCCAATAACTGTGACGGTTTCTTGAGTGAAAGAATGAGAAAGTGGAAGACCGTGGTAAAACCAGTTCCATGTCGTGCGGAGACCTGATTGATCGGCGGAATATTGATAGTTAGATCAATATTCGGGCAACTGAGCAAGTATTCCTCAATTCGAAGGATTACTGGATATTGATAGTTGGATCAATATTCGAGCAAGTGAGCAAGTATTGCTCAATTCGACGAATTACTGAATATTGATAGTTGGATCAATATTCGAGCAACGGAGCAAGTATTACTCCGTTCGACGAATTGCTGAATATTGATAGTGGGATCAATATTCGAGCAACGGAGCAAGTATTGCTTAATTCTACGAATTACTGAATATTGATAGTCGGATCAATATTCGAGCAACTGAGCAAGTATTTCTCAATTTGACGAATTATTGATAACGTGACCCAATAAAATATTAATTTAAATATTGGTATCCTACCAATATAATTAATCCAGATGTTGATTGTTGGGACAACCATAAATTCATTAGTGTTTGAAATTTCTCGAAACCGTGATTTGCAGAGCATTTGTTCAAAACCCTAATTTGATCAATTGTTCACCAATTGATGATTTATTGAAAATTGTCCATTGAGTGAATTACTTTCTTTTGGTATTTTTCCCTAAATTCTTTTGCTCTTCGATACTCAATAAAATCCTCTTTCTTTACAATAGAATGGCTACATCGGATGATGTACGACCATGTAACGCCCAAGTTCTCGAGTGAGCGTGCACCAAAGTCCTTTGTTGACTAGTTGGTGAAAGTATGATTAAATGCTGGTTTAATCATTTATTAGAATAATGTTCGTCTGAGCATTAGGTGATGAAACCTAATTATGGAGAAGTGGGGGACCGGCCAAGGGAACGTGAAACCGGCCCTTGGTGGTCGTGGGACTAGATGATGGTCGTTTGAGAAAATTCCAAGTTGGTTGGAAAAACTTTGAACCCAATATGAGCAATTTAGCAAATTAGGTCAAAATTATAAGAATGTGTGGGACCGGATCCTTGCAATCCTTAGGGACGACCTTGGTCGGTCAAGAAAGCGTTCCCATGTCACCATAATGTTCATGTCTCAGTCCTGAGAGTTTTGATATTTTCTGGTATGCGTTTGAGCAATATCTTGGATTTTCAGAAGAGTTTGATCTTTGACTGAAATTCTTGATTTTGCTCGAATGAGCAAGTAAGACTTTGCTCATTCGATCGATATTTTAAGAATATTAAAATAATAATAATATTTTAACATATTTCGTGAATAGCCTGGTCGGTCATGTGACCATTTGACTTTTTGGCTTTTTCATGGTTTGAGCAATATTTGAGAAAATATGAAGAAACCGGGGTTTTTGCTCAAACGGAGGAGTTTCATGAGATGAGGGAAATAATAATTATGAAAACAAGGGATTGCAAGGTGTGGGACCGGCTACGTCTAGGGAATGGTCGGCCGGATAGGTAGCCCGGTCCCGCAACACCTTTCCCTATTTTTATTATTTTTCATGAAACCGTGAAAATATGGAGAAACCGTGAGTTTTGCTCAAACAAGGAAAGTTGCTCGAATGAAGGAGTCTTCATGAGTTCATGAGAATAATAAACTAAGAAAAATAAAGGAAGAGGCACGGCGGACCGGCTACGGCGGCATGACCTGTCGACCGGTGAGCCCGGTCCCTACGCGCCTCTTTTATTATTATTTTTTATTATTATTTTATCTCTCCTGTTTTGTGTAAGATTCCTCGTTTGTCCATTTTTCGGATGCTCGTTCGTGCATCACGTTGAGTACACTTGCACCATTTTATTGGGGCTTACTCGGTGATAGTCCAGATGCAACGATTGTTGAGTAATTATTACTAATTCATGAAATTCAACGGAGAATTATTCATGAAACAGAGTAATAAAATGGATTGAGTATCTATTACTAATCCATGAATTCTAGTTGGGAATTCATGGAACGCAGTAATGAGATAAAATGATTATCTATTACTAATCCCTGAATCCAGCCGGGGAATTCAGGAAACAGAGTAACGAGATATAATAGATTATTTTCTAGGAATTCAGTGGATGAATGTCACGGTAGAATTAATCTATTTGCATAATCGAGATATGAGATAGTTGAAGCATCATATTCGTTCTGAAAGGTGTATAGTCAGGGAACAACCTACAACGTCGACGTCCTGAAGGTGTTTAACCCTCTAACAAACAATTATGTCTAGAGAGCCACCTGAATATATACACGATCTCTCTACATAGTCATGGAACAACGAGTATCGCCGACGTCCTGAAGGCGTTAAGCCCTCTAACAAACAGTTATGTCTAGAGAACCGCCCAATCGTTATTCTACGTAGAGGTGGGCTTCTCTATGTAGCCAGGGAACAATGGACAGCGTCGACGCCCTGAAGGCGTTAATCCCACTGACAAACAATTATGTCCAAATGACCACCTAATAATTTTATTCTACATAGAGGGTATGATGAAATGTGCAGCATCGAACGCTCAGCCGGGGAGTCCTTTCGAGAAACATATTCATCATGGCTCTGAGAGGAACGCTCACTGAGTCATAGTTCGTGAAACGATTCACATATCATAAAATATGAATCATCACATGCGTTCCTGAAGCCGGGTCAGAAACATGCAGTATCATGATTTTACGATTTTGACCTTTGTCGAAAATCCACCGTCAACAATTGGTACTACAATTGAAGTTTCAGAATGTTATTGTGGAAGGAAACAACAAAGAGGTTATGGAAAGTATTAGTGGTCTCAATATCATCACCAGATAGGAAGAAAGCAACATTCTTAGAGAGTGTCAACATTTAGGCAAATGTTTAGGTAATGTTCAGGTGTGTTTTAAGAATAGGAAATGTAATCAAGTAGCAGACTTACTAGCTAAGTTTGCTAGAAATAATAATTATGTTAGGAAGTGGAGCTCTGATCTCCACTTTTCTTTGTCTCGTAATGCTTAACTTTTCTTTGTCTGTGTTTAATGAATATCCTTTAGGCTTTCTTTCAAAAAAAAAAAAAAAAAACTTTATGAGTCAAAAATAGTAGAATACTAAATCTGCAAATGCATATACTGAAAGTGATAACCATTAATATTCTGACAAAGTATGGCCCTTTAGAGCAAAAAAACAAAAAAACAAAACGTGTTCTAAACAAAAAATGGGTATAACACAGTGAGAATTGGCACTATTTAAAATATGCAGATATGATAACAAAATACATGCACCAATAGAAACACTGCATAGTGTTCTGATTTCTTGGCCATTCATGAAGTGGGTATTGGACATTATGGGTTCCTTTACTATAGTAAAATTCTGGAACTCAAAGCTTCCTTGAAAGCATCATAAGAATTGAGACAGTAATGCAAAGGTTCAAGCTTCAAAAGCTGAAATTGAGCTAAAACATTGCTAAAATACGAGCAACTGATGGCATAAAATATATGTCGGTTATCATCTGTAACGAGGATAGATTCATCCCCAAATTTTAAAATTTCAAAATTGTATAACCAACATTTCAAAATTTTAATTAAAGTTTCGTCAAACTCACGACAAGTCTATAGTTTACTCAGATTTTCACCATAATATCTCGGTCGGCTGCCCTCGGTGTAACTGTCACCTCGTCCATAACAGCCCCAGGAAATTGTCATAAAAAAGGTGCTGGTAGTAATTCTCGATGGGGTAAGTGTTGATACCCTAAAATGATCAAGTATCATCTAAGCCCAAAAGTGATGATGATAGAGCCCATGAAAAGGCCTGAAGGATTAATGGGCTTAAAGGAAGAAATCCTAAAGATCCATCAATTCAAGAGAAGTCAAGATAATAAAGATAATCGGAAAATGGGTCATTTGTCCAAATATTTTTAAATCACGATTCAAATGGATGAGTAAAAAATAGTTTGGGTGACATGGCCAAAAAAAATAGTAAGGATGAAACTGGTTTCATCCTAGCTTAAATTTAAAAAATAGCAAGGATGAAACTGGATGCATCCTGTGTAAATTAAGAATAAGAAAAAATATTTGAAAATGGGCACGATGAAACTGGTTACATCTTGCTTATTTTTACATTTTTGTCCATTTAAACAGTATCAAAATCTAACTGTCCATTTCACCCAGAAATTGTTGATTTTGGTCTTTTTAACCAATTTTGTGAAAGATAATAAAGGAAATAATAAAGAGTCAAGCTTAGAAAATGGCATACTCGTAAATACTTCTAAAAGATGAGCTCTAGATAAGACCAAGGTTTGAAAAGCGACTGTTATTTCCGAAAAAACGGTCGTTAAAACAGTCATGCCTACCAACTCCAAGAGCTTAGCACAGTGATATTTCATCAACTCCAGTAAGGAGGAAGTCAGGGGTTCAATCTCCGTCGCCGCAAAGGTTTGTAATAGATTAGTTGTATAGTGGGTTTAGCAGTGTTGAATCTGGTAGTGGGGCCAGTCCAACTGGCTGGGTTCGGGTAGGGGCTTAGGTCCGGCTTTCGCGTATCATAAAAATAAAAAACAATCATTATAAGCGTCTTCGTGAAGATCACCGATACCCATGTTTATATATCACCGATAAATAGGAAATAACGATGTTATTTAGACCCGTTACAATCGTTTTCACGCATGTTATAACTGTTTTTCTGAAAATAGATTTTTTTTTCCTTTTAAATAACATTTAATGTAACTTTTTAGACCATTTTTCCCGTTTTCAAGTCAGTTATAATTGTTTTTTAGCAAAAAGAATATAAAATTATTTTCTTACTATTCCTTATTTTTTAGATTAAAAATTAAAAAATTATAATTATAATTTTTAAAATAAAAGAATAAAATAACAATTACAAATGTTTTCACGCATGTTATAACCGTTAAATAGAAATTTCAGACCATGATTCTTTTTTTATGTATTTAACCGTTATAATACCCGTTATTTTAGAATGACATATAAAAAACGCGTTTTTTTCTGAATAACTTGTTTTTTTTCCAAAAGGTACTCACACCCGTCAAAATGCATTATAACGGTTAAATCTTGGATAAGACCAAGGATAGAGATGGCTATCGAAAGGAGCGATTATACTAATCAAATTAAGCTTAATTCTCCCAATTTTAGCATGTTATGTTGTTATAAGGGTTAGATCACTACCTACATATTAACGGTCAGCATTTGGAATCGACAGACCTAATATGTCCCATCCATTTTTCCCGGGTGGGTGCCTAACAATGGAATGGAGCCAATGGACATATATGCAATTTATATGCAGGATCTAGTGGATTTTGGATTGGGTGAAGATGTTATCTTAAGAACCCGTTGGACATCCACATCCATAATATTAAGTGTAAGTATGGAATTATCGTAAAATATGGGACAGTATTTATAAATCAAGATTTTTTGCAGTGGATTATGAGAAACAAGATAAAGAGACAGAGAAGGAGAAGGATTTCCTATTGATATCAGTATCCCTATTACATATCTATAGTATCCTTTATATACAATAGGAACAGAACCCTAGCTATTATATTGGGCTGCACATCCTTGGGCTAAAGTCCTACAACACTCCCCCCTTGTGCGGTCCAATAAAACTTCATATGCAGTACTTCACATACAATGCTTCAGAAGTAGGTCTTCAAATGTAGTTCTCTCCTTGATGACTTATGTGTCTAAGACAATTGCTCCGTTAAAACTTTGACAAGAAAAAATCCAATGGGAAAAAACCTTGGTACAACTCTTCACATGTTGCCTCGTATTCTACATGTAGTTCATCACATGTAATATGATCTTCAAAGATTGTCGAGTCTAAGTTAGTTGTCTCGTTAAAACTTCGTCAGGCTAACCCAGAGGGAAAAAACCTGAACTAAAGAAAAAGAGTACAACATTAAGTGAACTTAGAACATAGTTGGATGCGTATACATTGCCTCATTAAAACCTTGACAAGGAAAACCCAGTGGGATAAAACCTTGACGAAAGGAAAAGAGTACAACGTGACAGATGCAAGTAAGGGTGATTCATTGAAGATGATCACTTTTGATTAGTCGCTTCACAACTCCTGAGGAAGAAAATCCTTATTGGAAAAACAATAGTCTTAGCTGGGAAATTACATTCCAGGTGTTTGTTGTTGTCTCATTAAAAACCTTGCAGAATAACAAAACCCTGTGGGAAAAAGTAACCTCGGTGAAGGAAAATAGTTCAACACACCATTAAATGCTCCCCCTGATGTCAGACAATTTTCATTAGTCTAACGCAATTACAAGAAATTGATCACACTTTACTTTGGTGACTTGAATGTTTATAAGACCTTGTTGTTGATTCTGGAAGTTACGTTGCTTAACAGATTATCGCGTTTCATTTCTTTGATTCAGATATTTTCAGTAATATCAACGCGATCTTCATGTCTTCAACGTTCAACATACTTGATGATTTTAGTATTGTCTCGCTAAAAACCTTGTCGAGTAACAAAACCCCTTGGGAAAAACTATTCTCGGTCGAAGGGAAAAAGAGTACAACACAACTTCAATTTCGAAGTAACATATGTCGACATCATATCCTTGGATCCCCCCCCTGATGTCGGCATCTCCCCCCTGATTACTTTTAGAGTTATTCCAGACAGTTCCTTTAGTCATGTACTTTTCGAAACTGAATATCAGTAATGACTTAGAAAATAGTCTACCATATTTCCCCATGATTACTTTCGTTGGAGAAGAGATTATTGTTCCTTCATAATCAACAACTTTTGGATTGCATTTTCATTAGCATTCCTTCTTAATGTCTTTGCAGGGATAGAACACATTTATATAATAGTGACTTTTAAATAGATGATAACATTCACGATACCATTCCAATGATATTGCGTTGGCGCTGAGCTATATCTAGCGAACAAGTTCCCTGAAGATGTAAAATTTAATCGAGTACATTTTTATACTAAGTACAACAATGCGTCTATTGTACTTATATATGGGAATTTCATCTCCCAACACATTTTTGTTATCTTACTTTAGACGAAATGGTCAGTTACTTACATTTGAACCTCGACTAATCATGGGAGTGCTATCAGGATGCATGTCTTTGTTAAATTTCCTGACAACTTTAGACATATGCAAACTGGTGGAATAATATACCACAAGCTCGGTATTCGGTCGAGCTTTCTCAGACTTTTTATCTCGAATTCGGATTTCAAATAGCTTTTAAGGTATCTTATTACATCAAGAGTACCCATCATGTCTGTACCATCGACAAAGATAGCTACAACTCTAAATCAGGAACTTTATTATGAATACGCGAGGAAAAATACCTTACTTGTCTATCCCCTCCAAATCCAATAGTCACTTAGACGAGTATACCACATCATTCTGATTGCTTCAATCTATAAGTGAGCGTTATATCTAACTGTAAACGTACTCTGTGGTTTAGAGTCACTTGATTTGGGAAACAAATGTCTATCAAGTACTTTTGTAAATATCTTTTATCTCTTGATTCTTTCAGTGAGATGTAACAACCACATACATATGCTGCATTTCAAGTCCTTTCGAAATTATCAAGCTAACTAGTAGCAGAACGCTATAAAGTTCATTACAAGAGAACAATTCCAGGGCTTTGTGAGAAACCTCGCACCACAAGGCGAGTTTTTATATTTTTTGACTGCTTTCTTCTCATTATTCTTTGTGGAAAATTAATCATATATGTCCAATAGGCTTTACACTTGGTTGGTTAGCACTACCACACCAAATACCTGTATATTTGTCAAAGAACTAAGTTCTACCTGGATTGTGTAGGCCAAATATGCTATTTATTTGAAATTAATCAAAATAAAGCATGGTTCGATATCATTGTGCTCTACTTATGGAGAAACTATTTATGCATTATATCATCATTGTGAACGCATGATCCTTCCATTGACTCATGTGCATTCTGATAATCCGTCAAGATTTCATTGTTCTCTAGAATCATTTAAAACTTTGGAGCGTCATCCAGTATTGATTCATGGACATAGTTAGCGAGACAATCAAATGAGATGATTTCATTAATGATACAAATTAGGTTGTTCCTTACTCATCTACTTCCTTTCTAGGTGAGCATTGATCGAACCTGGTGGTATCTCCATCTTCCTTTATGGAGCCACAACCTCAACTACACTTCCACCAAGTGTAGTTGCAACATCTTAGTCTATGGTGTACTCCATATTGAGGATTTCTAACCTTGCAGGAATATTTGCAGATTGTATATATGATCTTGTCACTTTAGCGACATCAGTATACATTCTGAAAATTGATTATTCTTTGTCACTTCACATTTACATTTGTGGAAAACAAGAATCAATATGAGACACAGTGGGAACAAACCACGACAATTCATGTCGTTCCCTTAGAAAATACTTTTTCTTATCTTCCCAACGACAGGAAGACTGTCTCATTAAAGTGATGACCTGCAAATCTAGCAGTAAGAGATCTCCTTCCTTTAAAATGCGGATAATTATTGAGAGTAAATATCCAACAAAATTACTTAATTATTTTCGTGACCCATCATTGTATGATGTGGACTCGTAATTGCACATATTTAGTGCAACCAAAAATGCGTAAGAAAACAAATGCCAGGCTTAAATTCAGTTACCAACTGGTACGCAGAAAATGTGGACTAATATTGGGTTCTAAATCGAATTAAGTAAAGATGCGCATAATATTGCATATCCCTAAAGCAATAAAAGGTAGGTTGGTACGCATAACCTATTTCTTAGACACCATCTGTAACATTTGATGGTAGCCTCTGCGAGACCATTGGGTATAAGATGCTCTGTATTGATCCTATTAAACATGCAATATTCATCAAGTCCTTTTGATGTAAATTCTCTAGCATTAACAAGGGTGGTTAGCCATTGCACTTTGCATTGTGTAATATGTGCTATGAGTTTCCAAACGCAAATTTCTTGGGAACTATAACTAGTCCAAAATGTCAAAACATTCAGCAGATCCATCATTCACTTTAATAGTCTGCATTCTACATGAATATTTTTCTAAATTGCACCTTGTTTTCTTTGTAACATGGATTTTTTTTTTTTACCATTTGCATCTTAGGATGGTCTCGATCCTGTTTTACTGAAGAATTTGTAAAAATGAGTGATACGCTTTCTTACCTAGAAGCATAATGGGAAGGGGGGTTGTGGATCTAATACTTTAGAGAACACTTATTGAGAGATATATCGTTACTTCGCATTATGTCAATATTTTTCCCATTATCTTGTCCACTCAAACACAGTGTTGTACGCATGATTCCTTTCAAAATGAAACATCATCTCCCAATCAAAGTGCGTTTATGGTTATGTCAAAGCCTAAATGAGTCAATTCCCAACATTTCATCTTCGGAGTTAATATGGATTCAATAATCCAAATATTATAGTGAATTACATTTCACTAGATCGACTCATTAGTTTCTCTAAAATACATTTCCTTCCAAAATATTAGAGACTATAAAAGATGCAATCAATTACATTCTCATCATTGTGATGTTGCACATGATATCCATTTGGACGGGTTACTTGAGAATTTAACAAGGTGTGATTATCTTTTGGTACATCTAGCGATTTTGCGACGTCTTTGTTCTATTTTGAAAACAAATTATGAGCAGTGCTGACGCTCGATGATCCAATCCTCATAGTCACATTATAAGGAAATAGTTCAACAACTAGTTTAAATTTCTTAAATTAGTGGAAGAAAAACAACTATCAGGTAGACATTTGGGTCTTGAGAGTTTTAATAAGTTGTGTGGCCTTATTACGTAATAAAAGTGGGATTCAACTCAAGTACTTTGGAGTGAATATATATTACGTTTCACCCAATATATATCAAGTGCTTTAGAGAATTTATGTCTCGTGTTTTCATTCCATAAGTGTAGACATTGGATCTAGTTAGTCAATTGGCGAGGCAAAGTTCTTGTTGCCATTAAAGTTGATGTAAAAATTGGTTGCTACTATGTTAGACACATTATATACCAACACCTATAACCTGGTGCATTTCCAACTCTTTCATTTATGATGAAAACTAGAATTACATTTTAGCTTCATCCCATGATATATATGTTCCTTTTCTCATGCTTTGTATGATTCATTACGTCTAACCCTTATTATTTCAGGGTTCTTTCCATTTTCAATTTTGCTACATCTGGCTTAATTTGAGAAATTTCTTTATCTCAACGGGCCAAGATAACCTCGCTACACATGTCAACCACTTACTTTGGGTTGAATAATATATTACTAAAGATAGTTATCTTGTTGTCATACTTCAACATATACTGGTTCGTCAGTATGATGGATGAAGTAGAGAAATGGAATTTTTCTGGCTCATATCACCTTTTGTGAGTTCTTCCACAAAAATTAGAATACATGTAATTTTATTTCCAATGTATCTTTTGAAAATAATAGTCAAGCAAGTGGATTACATCCCACGGAACATTCAAATTTAGGGAGAAAATATCATGTATGCAACAATGGTTCTCAAGTACTTACTTTTAAACCTCAAATGAATACATTAGAATCGAGTTGGTACAACCAATTGAACAAAAGACATCATTCAACCATAGCCAATATCATATTCAATAGAACAAAATAGCATCAAGACCAAAATTCTTAATGATCGAGATAAGAAATCATAATTTAAATTGACCCTTTATATGATATGGACTTATATTAAGACAAAAATAAACAAAACTAGGCATGTTCTACAAACAAATAAATAAGCCTAGCAAGCACTCAATGTAAAAAAAAAAACATTATAGTTATAGTTACATATTCAGGACTTTGATTCCCACCGTATATAGGTAGAACTGGTACAAACTTAGTCCCGCACGTCCCAAAATCGGAGAGCAACAGAGTTGCACCAGGTCTGCTGGATCGGAGCGGGTCTGCTGAAATGACCGGGTCGGATCGGAACGAGTTGGACGGGTTGAGTCGGAACGAGGACAGGAGCCGAACTGGGCAGCGTTTCGTTTTCTTTTTTTTACTGTTCCTTTACTTCCATGATGGATCGATGAATCACATACACATATTGCCCCACTCCTATTTTGATTAATCAACAATTTACACAGACCCCTAAATATATCTTCGCGTGATTAATCAGACCTCCTTCTTAACGAAAGATTGATAAGGGGAAAATAAAATCTTTGATAGATATCGATTGATGAACCCCAAAAAAAAAAAATCTTTGATAGATATCGATTGATGAACCCCAAAAAAAAAAAATCTTTAGCGATAGGGAAGAGCTCGTGCATGATAACGTTTTGCAGTGGATTATGGGGAAGAAGATAAAGAGAAGGAGAAGGATTTCCTATTGATATCAGTATCTCTATTACATATGTATGGTATCATTTATATACGATAGGAATAGAACCCTAATTATTATATTGGGCTGTACATCCGTGGGCTAAAGTCCTACAACAAGATTATATTTTTCTTATTTTTTCAATACTTATTTCCATTTATTTTTAAAGCAAAAACCTGAGAGAAGAAGATAAAACATAATAACTGCACTTTGCGCTCCGTAATAATTATGAGAACTCAAATCATTTTTATCAATTTTATCTCTTTATTTGTTGATTTTATAAAGAACACATTAGATCATATGAATCAAGTCCTTTTATCGCACATCTATTAGATGCAAACTCATTGGATGTTGGATTGGATACAGGCGTCAAGTTTAAAATACTAAGTGATTGGATTTGATGCAAATAACGCTAAAAATGGTGGTCTGATCCGAACCATTTTTTTTGGGACCAACATTTCTTTGAGGAGACCCTTAAATGATCATTAACCCATATACCATTTACCAGATTTTAATTAAATTAATTTAATTCAAAATTAAAATTTTAAGCCATATTTATAACCAAATCTAAGTCTAATTCAAAAATAAAAACAAAAACCTAACCTTGCCGGAATATTTCTTTTTAAAATTCTCTTCTGCCTCTTCTTGGTATTTTTCGTCGTCCATTAGTCTGTCCCAAAATGACTTGTTCTAAGATTTACATTAGAAAGCATTTTTCAACATACCCCTTAGAGAATCTCCAATGCTTGGGGTGAAGGTCATTCTATGTGGAGGTCTTATTGAAACCTTTTGATTGTGGGTCATTCACTACATGACAAAAAATTATAAAGGTAAAATTTTCTATCTAAATTTCATCTCCAATCCTCAAGGTCCTATCCAACACCTTTTGTCTAAATTTAGAGACAAAAGATGATGTGGACGTAAGACCCAGGGTCATGAAGAAAGTCTAAAAAAGACTTTCTCCTTTACCCCTACTTGGTCCCCATATGCACATGTCATCTTCTTTTATGACCTCCACCTGTTGGAGATGAAAAGTTGGTAGAAAAAATCTTAAATCCTATGCGTCATATCAATTTACGGTTGTGCTAGACACACCGTGAAAAACTCACGGTGAAATCACCGATAGAGAGAAACCCCTGGGACCCACCATGAGATATATAGGGGGTGGGGTTTTGATTTACGGTGGGCCCCTCCATTTCTGTGTCTGTTGGTGATATCACCGTGAAAAAATCACGGTGAATCTAGACTTATTGATCAATTTAAGACCTTGACCCTAGCATTGGAGATGCTCTTAAAGTCTTTCAACTAACATTAATTCAAAACATATATCCAACCCAAAAACTAATAATCAATTAACTTATCTAACTAATGGAGGGCACTTTGGCCAGTCACAAAAAATAAATATTGATAGGGTGGTGCATTTTTGCTTCATAATGACCTACTTAAAATGAAGGAAGGGTTCCCTTCAAATTTAAATGGTCCAAAAAAAAAGTAGAAATTGACGTTTAATTCCAAAGTTGCTGGGCTTGGGACGCTTTAGTCCACCCATCTCAGGCCTAGTACTCTCTAGTCCAAAAAAGCCCCGCCTCCAACAATTTAGTCCAAATATGGACGATTTAGTCCAAAAATACACCGATTCATGGATATCTCGGATTTTCACAGTACCAAAATTACCCTTTCAGAATTTCCATATACGAACAATTTTTTTCAAATGTAGTGTGGATCTAAGATTTCAAATCAGAAGATGAGAAATATGGAGAGAAGGGGAGAGATAAACAAAGATATAGAGAGATTTTGGAGGATTAAGTTGTTTCTTCATTAGATTATTTTGATCTCAGGTTAGTTTTTCATCGTTAATCTTTTGTTTTACTTCTTCGATTTTGTGACTGTGCTTTTTTTTAATGCGTGGTATGAAATCGATTTTATTTGTTATCTTTTGTTAGATCTTTTTGATTTTTTTTTTTTTTAGTTTTGATTTTCATGCAATTCTGATTTTATTTTCATTTCTTCTTCATAAATTTGTTGCTCTTTGTTAGTTTTTCGATTTTGAGATCTACATATACATGATTAAGATGTTTTTGTTCTCTTCATATATGTTTTTTATAACACGACCAAAGTTATTAATGGCGATTAATTGATAGATTGATTGATTTATTCTGTTTTTGATTAAACAGAACGTGTACTTTCTTGTACACTGTATATGTTTCAGTTTATGGTTATTTTAAGATTGATTCAAAGAATAAATTATATGGTATGTTCAAATGTGATTCAGATGTATTTGCTTTTAAGTCTCTGTGTTAGTGGATTCTATATTTAGAAATTTCAGATGTGATTCATATTTTTCTTGAGCTACCTCTGTTATTATATGTGATTTTTTTAGATCTCTTGATCTCTTCATTTGTGTGCTTTTATAACTCGTTTGATTTTATTTCATGATTTCTAATTGATAGAGTATCTGATATCTTTTTATGGTGATGTAACATGTGTACTTTATACACTGTATATGTTCTCTATATATGTATTTTATAATACGCAAGGTATCAACCATGTCTAAGAAGGTTGTATACATATTGTACACTGAAATTCTCTTTGGTAAATGCATATGTTGTTTTGTTTGAATCAACGCTCTATTTTTGTTATTTTTCTGTAGATATGTACATACTTGTACACTATACTAGCATGCTCTCCGATGAATGCATGGCATGTTTTGCGGTTATGGATGCTAGAATTTGTCATTTTTTCTGTGGATGTGGACATGTTTATACACTAAAATTCTCTATGATGAACATATAACATGTCATGTGGTATGAATGCTAAAATTTGCTAGGTTTTTATACAGGTGCATAATTTTTTGTATGCTAGTATGTTCTTTCTATGAAGGGATGGAATGTTCTATGGGTATGATGCTATAATTGGTTATTTTTTGTAGAGGTATACATGTTTGCACACTAGTATGTGTTTAAATTTATATAGCATGTGCATGCACTACAACAAAAACATACATGGATCATTCTTAAAAAGTGTGATCTAAGTACTAGCTGTCTGTGATCTTTGCCAGTATAATCTAAAGGGTGATTTATAGATAACAACTCTCCTGCAATGAAAAGTGTGATCCTACCCTATGCAAAGAACATAAAGTTTTGAAAAGTAGAGATCTAATGACAGGTTTTTAAAAGACAAGGATCTAAAAGTTGTGATCTTTCCTCTAAGATTTCAACCCAAAATCTACCCTATACAAACAATATATTCCATTCCATTTCTGCACCTGTAACCCATACCATTTCGGTACCTGTAACTCAAATCCAGAAAGTTATATATAAAGGAAGCAATGTTTGAATTCAATTCATTCCATGTCTGAATCAAATACACATTTCTGCAGAGTCTTACTACATCAGAACAACCTGTACTGAGTCTGCTGAGTCTATCAATTTAAAGACCAAACATAATGATATAAAGATCATTACATGAATACAAGTTCTATCAATAAAAGTTTTCGCCCTAATATAGTTCGAGGTCGCAGGTTCAAGCCACAATAACTGCAATTGTTTTTTAAAATTTATCAAAAAACTTAATAGACAGATTTTTGATCACAAAATAAAGTTTGAAAAGTGGTCAAATGGTCAGTTGTAAGATCACACTTTTTCAAATGTATGAGATGTATAGGAAGGTCTCTATGTCTAAGATCACAAACACTATAATATCAATGGTCTTTGAGTTTTAGCCCTGAAAAGACCACAAGTGTTCATAAAATGTGAACTTTAGCGTGTGATCTATAACACTTTTTGTTGAAGTGATAGACTTTAATATACACCATATATGTTTTTTTTTTGTAATATGTAGGGTCTGAACCAAGTCTGAGCAGGTTGTGTATGCTTTTTTTGAATCATGGTGAGTATTCATCCATATTTTGGGAGATGCGTACACATTTATATACTAAAACATTATGTGTGATGAATGCATTGTTTGTTTTGTTTGAATTAATGCTATATTTTTGTTGTTTTCCTGTAGATGTGTACATAATTATACGCTAGTATGCTCTCTTATAATTTTATGTTTTGTTTTGTGAGTATGGATGTTGGATTACTTGATTTTTTAGAGGTGTGTACATAGTTGTACACCATTGTGGTGTGTCACTATTATATGACATGCTTTAGGGGTATGGATGTTGGATTTCTATAGGTGTGTAAATAGTCGTACACCATTATGATCTGTTTTGTGGGTGTGGATGTTTGATTACTTAGATTTTTGTATAATTCTACATGTTTATATACTAGTATGCTTTGTGATGAATTGATTGCATGTCCTGCGAGTATGTACGCTAGAGTTTATTATGTTTCTATATAGGTTTACATATTTGTACACTTGTATGCTCTGTAATGATTATTTTGAGTTTATTTTTAATTTTAAGATTTTCGGGATCATATTTTTTGGGTGTATATAGTTGTACACATGTTAATGTTAATGTGTACATAGTTGTACATATTTCTGACTTTATGAATGGTATTACTAGGGTGCATGAATCATTTGGTCGCAGTTAATGAAGATGGTTGGACATGAATACGACGAAGAGATGATTACCTCTTGATTATTCCATTCATAACTGGTGGATGTCACTAGGGTAAGTTTCTTTACCTTTGCAATTGAGCTTGAAACCTTATTTTGAGCATAGTTAACCCTAGTAATGATGTGGATGATATTCGGGTCGATAATATGTCACACTTTAGACTCATTGGGTATTATTTGAATTTATATGTATGTATAAATTTAGGGACTCATAAGCTCAAAATAATTTTATTCAATATGGGTAGTGATATTGTTGCTTAGGTACACGATTCAAGTTGTACGTGTATATATGATTGTGCACGTTTTCCGGTCTCATTTATATATGGCATTTCTATGGGTATGGATGTGAACAGGTTGATTGTTTTAAAGATGTGCATAGTTCTGCAACTAAGTGTAAATAGTTGTACACATGCTTTTTCTTAATGTATACATATTTGTACACGTGTTTATTATTTTTGAATCTGCGCATAGTTTTGCAACATTATGTTCTTTTTTTTCCCAAATCATTTCATTGATGCATATGTTTTATTTTACAGGTTGAAGATAATCATGTTGATGTCTAAGAGACGGGTAAAATATCTTATAGGTAGAATCGTTAGTCACATATCCAGGACTCCATTTGGAAAACGAAGAAATCAACGCGTCGAAATTGGTAGAGAGAAGTGAAGAAGAACTATGATGTGCACTGAGTGCTTTACTTGCATCTTCGTTGATGATTTACTACCATTCTTGCTTACGACTTTGTACTTTTTTTCTCATGTAAACTGTTACAATGAATGTTACTATCTTATTTATTTTAAGAATTCAGATTGGTTTTTACTTCAGTACATGTGTCTTTATTTATGCAGGTATGAATAATGTTATAACATCTCAGTACATATTCAACATCATGTACACTTTGATTTTCTAACCTGTCAGTGGATGTGCACCATCATGTCACCATTATGTACACATGAAAAAAAATTACTTATAATATACCATGTAAATCTGAAAAAAATCTGCATTCAAAACATCTATATTCAAACTAATAATAAGATTAATTCAAGGTTTTACAAGTAATAATAGTTGTTTAAGAAAGTTAAGAAACATAGTTGTTAAAAATTTAAGAAAGTTACAAAAAACTTAAGCAGGTTTTAAACATAAATCAAGTTGTTTCTTTCCTACTCGCACGCCAATCTTGGTATTATTTATCTTCTGCGATATTCTACAGTTTGGCAGGACCACCGACAGGTTTTGCATGTTCTGATGCTACCATCTCCAACAAGTATATACACACCTACAAAAATAAGACAAATCCAACTTCAAAAAATATGAAACATGTCATATATCCATGAGATAGCTTACCAGTGTACTAGCATGTATACCTTGACATCCATACTTTGAAAATTATAGAACCCGTGACATCCATACCCACAAAAAGTTCATATATACATGACATAACATACTAGTGTGCAAGTATGTACACACCTACAAAAATCTTAAAACCAATATTCATACTCGCACAAGAAAGTTCATATGTCCATGACATGATACTAGAAGTGTACATGTATGTACACACCTATAGAAATGACATAATCTAACATTCAAAACCACAGAACATGTCATACTCCCATGACATGATACATCAGTGTACAAGTATGTAAACACCTCCATAACATTTACAAATCCAACATACATGCTCATACAAAACATGACATATGTTCATGACATGATACAACAGTGCATAAGTATGTACACACCTACAGAAATGAAAAAAAATCCAACATTTAAAACCACAAAACAGATCATATGCCCATAACATGATACAATGTCATACAAGTATGTATACTCCTAATGAAATCCAACAAAAATAACATGCACGCGGAAGAAATAACCCACACACCGTTGAGATGTCATACATGTGTACAAATTTGTATACAACCACAACTAATTTAGGTAAAATAGAATTCATACTCACATAACAGTACATATACCCCTGAAATGGCATGTTGTCGTACAAATATGTACACAACTGCAACATATCTAACAAAAATAACATCCATGTCCACATAACAGTTCATACACCCCTGAAATAACATCTTGTATAAAAATATGCACACTACCACAACAAAACTAACAAAAACAACATTCATGCCCACAGAACAGTCTATACATCCCTGAAATAAAACGCATATTCTTCTTATATTTTCTCTCTCTCACTACGATAAATATTCTTCCCGCCCTACGTGGACCCACTTTTCCGCTCATCCTTTCCCTCCCCCATAAGAGTCAGCCTTTATAACATAACAAGTTCATTGAAAGATTTGATTTTGAATAAATATGAAACAACATATGTGATATGAAGATGAAACAACATATGTGTACTTATATGTACACCAGTAATCGAACTATTTACAGATTTGATTTTGAATAAAGATTTGATTATGAAGATGAAACAACATATGTGTACTTATATGTACACCAGTAACACAAGTGATGGGAAAACAAGTTTAAAACACAAACAACTGGGGATATGAAGTGAAACAACATGCTGGTGCACAGTTATGTACATTAGTAACACAAGTAATGGGAAAAAAGGTTCAAACCACACAAAACAGGCCATATGAAGATGAAACAGCACACTAGTGGACATATATGTACACTAGTAACACGAGTGATGGGGAAAGAGTTTCAAAACACACACAACCGGCCATATGAAGATGAATCATCATGCTGGTGCACAATTATGTACACTAATAACACAAGTGATGGGAAAAAGGCTTCAAAACACACACAACCAGCCACATGAAGATGAAACAAAATGCTGGTGCACAGTTATGTACACTAATAACACAAGTGATGGGGAAAAGGCTTAAAAACACACACAACATGTTATTTGAAGATGAAACGGCGTGCTGGTGTACTGTTATGTACACTAGTAACGCAAGCGATGGGAAAAAAGCTTCAAAACACACACAACACATCGTATAAAATGAAACATCATGTCGGTGTATAGTTTTGTACACTAGTAACACAAATGACGAGAAAAAGGCTTCAAAACACACACAACCGGTCATATGAAGACGAAACAACATGCTGGTGCACATATTTGTACACTAGTAACATAAATGATGGGAAAAAAGCTTTAAAACAAAAAAATAAGACCAATATTTGTTATCTTTTCCTTTCTTAACTGGTGATGACTTTGAAGTTTTTGATGTCTTCTTATATGGTGATGATTTTGCAGTTTTTTTTACTACAGTTGATGTTGAAACTGCTGCATTCTTTTAAGATTTTGATCTTGTCTCATGACCTGGTGATTTTGAAATTTCTTGTTCTTCAACTGATGTTGTATCTTCCGATAGTTCTTCTGCTTTCCTCTTTTGAACAGGTTTTTCCCAGTCACCATATACTGTAATCATCAACGAGTATGAAGCTTTAGGGTTTGATTATGAAGATTTAGGATTTGATTATGAAAATTTAGGGTTTCAATTTGGGTTTTCTCAGCTAGGTTACAGTTTTTCTTTCTTCTCTTTGTTTTCTTTGTTTTCTATGATCTTCTTTTCTCTTCTCTCTGCTAAATGAAATAATTTATTTTTCCGTTTTTAATTTCAGTTTTTTTGTTTTGAACAAACATGTCACATTCACCCTTAATGTGTTAGTTGCAAACTGTTTTCATTCGCCGAATGTGTGCTTTATGAAACGCGCGCGAAGGATAGCAGTGTCTTCACACAAATTTTGGACTAATTTGTACCTAGTCAACTAGGACTGGACTAATCTGTACATTTGAGGCGTTTTTGGACGAAACCATTTTTCCCCAAAAAAAGAGCGATTTTTTGGGGACAATGGTTTTTTTGGGGGGACCATGGTTTTATTTTGGGTAAAGACATTAGAAGTAATTTTAGGTCACCCCATATCTAGTTATTTATTTAATAACTAATCTACCCTCTTAATTAATTTTAGGTTATTATTAGTGAATGATTTAGTTAAAAACAATTAGTGAGATTAAATTAAAAGATGGGTTTATTATTAGTTGAGTTGAATTATTGAGAGAGTAGAGTTAGAGAAGATGAAGGAGAAAAACATGGAAAATAAATTTTTTTTCCAATTCACTAAGTTTGAGTATTCAAATGATGAAAACTCATCTGATTCTTCATCTCCATCCTCTCCTAGAATATTTGTTAATCTTCAAAATGATCCGGATTTGAACTGGATTTTGAACAGTTCGGTTACTTTATATGAAGAACAAGTAACCGAACTCATCTGAAGCTGTAGTTCGGTTGACCCATGAGATGAACAAGTAACCGAACTCATCTGAAAGTGTAGTTCGGTTTCTTGTTCCAAACACTCAGGTTACCGAACTCTCAAATAATAGAATTTCTAGGAGTTACAGCGTTATGTTCGGTTGGTTCGAAAACTGAATGCACTTTTGATCTAACCGAACTTTACGTAATATAAGAGTATATAAGTTTACAAAGTTCGGTTCTTTCGCAAACTTGAACCTAACAGCTAACCAACCGAACTCTGAGTTCGGTTTCTGCGATAAAATTGTGAAGTTACCGAACTTAACAAACAAAAAAAAAGTGAAGTTCCAGCGTCTATTGGCTAAGTTTGGTTACTTTGTAGTTTTAAAAGTTTTTGCGAACAAACCGAACTCTATTGGATAAGTTCGGTTATTTTGGAACTTAACATAGTGGCCACAATAACACAGTTCGGTTAGATTGGATTTGTTTTTTCCGGTTCTAAGGGTGGAGTTCGGTTACTTTGTAGCTTTAAATTTTTTTGCGAAACAACCGAACAGAGAGTTCTGTGACTTAATTTTAAATCCAATAGAACCGAACTGTTCTTCATGTTCTTCATTTTCAAGAAGTTCGGTTAGTAAACTAGGGTTTTTTGGAAAATCGGCCTAACCGAACATGGCTCTGTAACTCCTATTAAAACCCTATTTTGATGATTTATACTCGATTGAAGAAATCAAAATCAAATTAAAGTGAAGGGTTTGTTAGAAAATACCTCCGGAGTGGTCCCATGACAGAATCAGGTTGCGGCTGGCGTCTTTTATACTCGATAAAATTATTATGTAACCGAATTTAATTGTGATTGCATTGATGTTGTTACATTTCTTAAATAGGAGGCGGTGGTGGTGGTGGGAGGAGGTGGTGGTGGTAATCGGTGGTTGGTGGTGGTGATAATCGGAGGTGGTGGTGGTGGTAATCGGCGGTGGTGGGCGGTGGTGGTGGTGGTAATCGGTGGTTGGTGGTGGTGATAATCGGAGGTGGTGGTGGTGGTAATCGGCGGTGGTGGGCGGAGGTGGTGGTTATATATATAGGTGGTTATTAGGTTGGTTTTAAATTAAATTATGTTAAGGGTAGGTTAGTCATTTCAATATTTTAGGACACCCCTTATCACTATAGAGAATGTAGCCTAATAAAACCATGGTCCCCTCAAAAAAACCATGGTCCCTAAAAAAATCATTCCAAGAAAAACTCATTCCTTCGGAAGAAGAAATGTCTCTCTTTGTAAGCCCAGGCCCGTTAATCCCTCGGACATAACTCCACTCAACATCAGAAAATCTCAGACAACCTAAGAATTCCAATCTCTGCTGCTGACCGAAATCCCCATTTTCAAGGTACGAATTTCTCATACTCTATTCCTTCCTGTACAGTAATTTCTCGCTTTCTTATGTATTGGGGATTTTGTAATCGATTTTTGTTAAGAATTTGTAAATTGGGGTTCTCAAATCGTATATTTATTATCATCATCTTCCATGTCCTGCACTGTCTGTAAACCTATCAACCTTTTGTTTTTCACTTGAATCGGTGTTTCTAGGGTTCATTTATTCATTATCACATATTGATTGATGTAAGGGTTCAGACTTATTTGCAATTTCATTACATGAAAATAATACAATTATCGGGAATTTTTTCTTTTTGCTCGGGTTTTTTTTCTCGATAAGGCAAATTGTTCTGAGAAAATAATGTAATTGTCTATACGGCCATTAATCATTTTATATACATATTGTGATTTATTGTAAAGAACCCTGTTCGGCAGTAAAAAAAATCTACAGGGAAACTCTGGAATGGCTCCTGTGAGTCTATCTCTTTTGGTTGCTGAAATTATCACTACAGTACATCCAACCTAGGTTTAGAATCACAATTGTGTAGGTTTTAAGGTATTTCGTAAGGGGATATTCACGTTCTCGATAAAAGTAACATTTTCCTCGAATTGTATTTGGTTTGGGGTTTTCTGCAATGTTTGTTAATTCTTGATTTTATAGGTTTCATGTCTTAGAAGGAACAAATAAATGGGAGAGAAAGTTGGTGTGTTAAAAGTGACAGTAGTCCAAGGAAAGCAGCTAGTTATTCGAGATTTCAGAACCAGCGATCCTTATGTTGTACTCAAGCTGGGTAATCAGGTTGTTAAGACCAAGGTTATCAACAGTTGCCTTAATCCCGTTTGGAACGAGGAGCTGAGCTTGAATGTTACTCAGTCGCCTGGTGTTCTCAACATAGAGGTGTTTGACAAAGATCGGTTCAAATCAGATGACAAAATGGGAACTGCACACCTAAACCTTCAACAGATCGCAGCCGCAGCAAGGCTGAAACAAGTAATAAAGGCTGGCCCAGGTGAGTCGACTAAGATAAGGACAATACTCCCTGATAGTGATAACTGTCTAGTTAGAGAGAGCTATGTAAGTTGTGTAAATGGGGAGATTGTGCAGGATGTCTGGTTGAGACTTTGTGGTGTAGAATCTGGGGAACTTGAGCTGAAGCTTAAGTGGGTTGAAGACCAACTTCCAACTACTCCTGTCCCTTCTTAATGAAAAGAATCACACTGGGGATGTTGATGGTTCCTAAACTACTAGTTAGAGTTGTGTACTTGGTTGATTACTAACTACTCCAGCTTAACTTGGGTTTAACGGGAGAGTTTATGGTTAAACATATGAGTAGGAATCAAGTTGTGTTTGTGAATTGGTGCCTCCATTGTTAACCACTAGTTGTGTGTATGTGCTTATGTATTCTGTAAAGAACAATTCGATATAACCATTATGGTTTTCGACTCATGCTTTCAGAAGCACTGTTTTCTTTTGTCGTGATGTATTTTGCCAGTTTATGCATTTGAAAAATTGCTGCTGTGAGTGCCCTTTCAGTCACCGTTATGACCTGATCTTCTCATTTTCTTTCTAGTTAGAAAGAAATTGGGTTTCAGATGACTGAGAATTCACCATTCGCGGTTGATATGAGATTGTAAAAGTAACACTTGCTTCCTTGTAATGGTTAGTTGTATTGTTCAGATTTTGTAACTCATTTTCCATTGATTTCCTTTCCTCTTAATAATTGTTTACTTAAATATCTTTTCTTTCTTATTTCTGTGAAAACAACTGGTGTTTTTAGAAATCGGTTGATTTGCTTTGGCTTTCATCTACTAGTATTTCATACTCTCAGTATTCGCATATTTTTTAAGGCATAAAGAAAAAATTATTTCACAAGTTGGAAAATCGTATTTGCGATTTCAAGTTATCCACAGCCAAAAACAGTAGGCGAGTACCTAAACACTACTTGTACCAAATAAAACTGAAAATCCTGAAATAAGAGTACTAAATTACATAACTAGGGCAACGGCGGTGAGCGTGGCAAACAATGGGAATGCACCATTACCCTTGTGATGGTTATTTGTGAGGCTTCCAGCATTAGTAGGGGAAGGGATGTAACCAACTCCAGGAGAATAAGGGATGTAACCAACTCCAGGAGAATAGTAACTACCATCGCCACCCTTTCCACCTCCACCACTGCTGCGTGCACCACTGCCACTACCCTTTCCACTTCCGCCGCTGCTGCCACGGCTGCTACTTCCCCGACTGCTGCTGCCACTGCTACTACTTCCCCGACTACTGCCACTGCTACTACGTCCACCACCACCGCTGAAACCGGCTGTTTTCATATGTATATAAACAATTAGCGGTTTTGTTGTTTTCACGAATCAAAGACTTCTGTTTTGTTTGTTTCTTTTTAACAAAATTAAACCCTAGAAATTTGTTTTTCTTTAACAAAATTTATTTTTGAGAGAAGAATGTATATACATACCTGAAACTGTTATGAACAAATACGAAAACATCAGGTACAAGATAAGAAACGCTGCTGCTTTTTTCTTCGCCATTCTTCTAATCTCTTCACTTCAAAGTATAAAAGGTATAACAACTTAGATCAATGAGATTATGTATTATCTTTTTCTCTACCAAGATCTTTATTTAAGGGTTTTTTTTAGCTATTCGAATACCCCCCCAACTCTATTCTAAAGATACGTAATTGTTTTAAACTGCAGGGACCAAATCAGTATTTAGAACTTTTAAACCTCTCTTGGCCATAGTGTCAGCACAAATATTTAGAACTTTTAAGCCTGTTGCCTGTTCAAGAAAATGCAAAGAGAAGAAAATGCATACAAAATGACCCGTTAATGTTTAGACCTGAGAGATTCTTGACTAGTAATTAATGCAGATGTGGATCTCAAGGGGCAACACAATTGGTACCATTTGGAATGGGTCTTAGGATATTCCCCGGTATATCAATGGTTGTTCAATTGTTGCATTAGATTCTTGCAAGAGTACTCCGATGAGTTTGAAATTCTTACTACAGATAGGAAAAGTGGATGAGTGAAAGAATGGGATTTTTAAGTTTTAAGAAACTGTCATTAGAAGTGCTGATCAAACCCCGACTCAGTGGAGTTGATTCCATAAAAAGCTGATCAAATATCAAACAAACGTTACAGACCACCCCCTCTCAACCTTATATATTGTGGAGTATTTGTACTTTGGAATTTGAAAGGGTCGAAAGGAGGGGCTGTAAATCGACCTGTTTTGTCCATTTGTTTCAGCTGAATACTTAAATAATTAATAAAAAGGTTTAGATCGATTCGTTCACATTATTAAAAGATGCACAAATAACAAACCCAAATTAACTGATTTTCTTGGAAGGAAAATTAAAGACCAGTTTACTGAAATAGAATCTTTCAGAGTTCGTATAAGTCTTCATATCCTACTCTTGATGTTGTTTCCTTCAAACTCAAACTCTCCATTGATCAACTCGTCATCTTTCTGGAGAATATCATTCATCATGTAATATTCAAATTTGTGCACAATCTTCTTTGGTATTGAAACAAGAACTTTTATGGCATTACAGCCACCAATCTGCGGTAAAAACAAACACCAAGTCTCACTACTTAATTGACCCGCATGTAAAGGCTTACCTTCACCAAAATCCAATTTCTCGATCCCCAGCGTTCTCCAATCAGATATAGCTAATGTTGTTGACATAGCTAGTTGTAAGTTTTTTTCTTCAATAATATCAATCATAGATCTCACATAATCATTTGACAATACTCTTCTTTTACTGTTCTGAATTAGTTTTACAATATCATTCACTTTAGCGGTGACTATTTCTTTAACTGTAGTTTTAGCACATGCGTATATGAAACTGTTGCCGTAATATCCTTTTGGTAAATTTGGTTCTATTTTTGTCCTAATGATAGCTGGGAACAAGAGTTTGATTTTGAGTGATGAAGGAAGATTTAAGGCTTTAATATAGCAGCGCCAGACGTGCGCAGCAAGTGCTTCAAATGTACTGCATTTTACTGAGGGTTCACATAGAGTTTTGAAGACGTAGTATATGAGATTGTGTTATGGCTAAGCAACTAGGAGCCAATTGTTGGGTTTGAAAATATTTAGGGATATCAAAATCTTGGGTAATGTTTGTGAATTCGGGATGATCGAAGGGTATTTGTAGAGGGTTTCTAGGTCTTAACAGGCCATGGTTGTGGACAGGGGAAATAGGAAGATCCATGTTGGGTTTAGCATGTAGGTGTGCCCAATCGTGCAAAAATTTTGATGCACCAACACCATCAGTAATACAGTGGTTCATGTGGATGCACATCAACATTCCTCCGCAGCTTAGATATGTTACCTACATGGACGACATATTGTATTTCAAGAATTTAAATAACGTTATTACTAATTAATTAATGTCGAAACCAATATGAGTGTTAAAATGTCAGGAGATAAATAATCATTGATCAATAAGAAGTTAATTAATAAAAAATTTATAAACTACCATGTAATCATACTTCGATTCTGGAATAGTAGCACAGTCAAATTATCTATTATTGATTTTGCCACTTTGCCAAAGAAACATCTACGAGAGAAATTCATACCTGAATCACAAGAGGAGGAATATCCGAGTCACTTTTAGCATCAACTTTAAACAAGAGCTTGTCCTTCCAAGCCATGTCAAGCCATGCATTATCGTCTAAAAACTCATCAGCAGTAAAATCCATGAATCCTTCAGCAAGTAAAGCACCTTTACCATTACAATCAACTTCAAGTCTATCCTCATCTTCTGCACAATTTCTAAACCTTCCAGCTAATGGATAGTAATGAAAAAGAACTTTAGAAAGAGAAGATTTTAAATTATTAATTGGTATTGATTTTCTATAAACAAACATGAATTCGACTTTAGTATGCCTCAGAAAATTTAGATTATCCGTGTTAGAGAGATATAATGGACATTTTGGAGTTGGTTTTTCAGGGAAGATTAGAGCTGGTTGGGACTTGTAAACACAAACTGGTACTTCAGTGGACATTTTTGTTGTTCTTAACTGGGAATCAAAGTGCTGTTGGTTGGATAATTTAGAGTATCAGGGATTCAGGATATACATATATAGAGTCATCAAAAGGATATGGGAAAATTGGAAAAATGCCCCATATTTCGATGCCCCATAGGGAAAATGCTCATGGAAAAAAAGTTATGGGAAAATGCCCCACAGTCTCCTCTTCCATCCATCTGCTGTTAAATGGTCAAATAATGCACAGAGCGGCTTCACACGTGCGGATTAAAATACGAAATTGCTCTTTTTCAGAAATGGATGGAAAGTGGCATTAAGTTTGTTCATGGATGGTGTGGATGGGGAAGGTATTATTACCAACAAAAAACCACACGTTTTAGATGAACGGATTTCGCCACGTGCAAGATAATTAGATGAACAGCTACAGATTAAATCTCCTTACATGAAAACTTGAAGTATGAACTTTCTTAGTCAAAAATCAGTACCAGAAATGAAAAATTCAAGTATGAACTTTCTTAGTCAAAAATCAGTAACACTAAGAGCAAAGCATTTTACTTTCCCACTAAAAGGTGTCTTTAAAAAGAAAAACATCAACATCACTAACAATGTCTAAAAAAACACAACATAAAGAAAGTCAAGAAAATAAATCTAACAAGATGATAAGTGAAACTCAATTCTCCATTCTCATTCATTCTGACCCTACCAAAATCTGATGTGGACAATCTAACTAGAGAGTTTTAGGAAATACAACTTTCTCATTAATTCTAACCCCACAGAATTAACTTTAGTACTTCCTTCCACGTCTTTAACATCTCCCACTTAACCCATTTTCCCATAACCAAACTTTCTCTATGTAACTGACGATCCCGACTAAAAACAAACTACAACAGCATCAGAACTGCTAGCTTTGTTTTTCACAACTCATATTAGATTTTATCTTTGTTCTTGAACCTGAGTAATTGGGTGTATGGTATTGTTCTCCTTGAAGAATCAAATAAACAATCACCATAAACAGGTTTGGAAATTCTTCCATCACTGTTTCCAATCTCTGTAAATTCATCATGGTTATTAATTTTGATTTTTAATCTCTCACATATTTAGGTTAGGAAATTTCGGATTCTGTTGTGATGATTATCAATTTTGTACACTGTTTTTTGAGGTAAGCCATTTCAGATAGGATTTACTTCCAATTTGAACTCTGTTTTGTACACAAATCACGGGTGCCAAGATTCGCATCAACACTAATCTGTCTTTTTCTAAATTAACCTCCACTTTTTCCACCAGTTCATCTTACTGCTCAACGTCTTCTTACTGAATTAATTCATCCGCAAAAATATAAGATCTTCTATTCATACGCAAGTTAGTTTTGGTCTCTACATTGGTTTTGATTCAGATTATTAAATTTTATTGTACTAATTAAGTAATTTCTATGGGGTTTTCTCAATTCTTACAAATTACCTGTTTGTGGAAATGTCGAGCTGCTTTCACTCTATTGGTTTATGACACCATCGGTAACATTGAGACAAAGATTCAGGTAACTATTCGTCTCTTTTATTTCTTTATTCTTCTTAATTTTGTGATTTTAAGGTTGTGGGGGTTGATTTTGTGATATTTCATTCAAACACCGTGTTATCTCTTTGCTTTATTTTCTTTTTGCTAACACCAATTTTGTTTCTTCTGCAATGTGGTTGATATTCTGAGCTTTTTCATTTTTCATAGGAAGAAGAACATCTACGAATTGCTGCCCCTTACGCATAACTTTTTTTTTTTTTTATTTCTTAAAGGCAGAGGTTAAAGATAGATTAATGATGGTTAAAGATAGATTAATGATGTCTACCAGAGGTAAGCAGAAAGAGGCCCTTATAAGCTATGTGTTTCTTACATTTATAATTTTTTATTATTTATTTTCCTCAATCAATATGTATAAGCTAATTTCTAGAATTCAAATAAAATTTCCAGGAACTTCCCCATGTACGACATAAGCAACAAGGTGGATAGTATACATAAACATGCAAATGATGTAATAATTCGTCTTTAGTTCGTGAAAGAATTTCAATCATGGGAATTAAAACTCAGAGTCAGGTTATTTGAGGTAATTTAATCGAGAAAGTTCTCTGATGCTGATAATACCCCACGTAACCCACCTTTTGTTTAAATCTAAACATATTCTAACCAGTGATCCAGTTAGAAAGATGAGCTTGAAAGGAAACAAAAAATGGACACCATGTACACAGTTATTGGAGGCTCATTACTAGATATTGGAATATCTTTCAGCAACCACTGAATTAACATGACCGAATGCATCTTCCTGTGGTTAGTCTTCCACATATGCATTTGTTTCGTTAACCCTTCAGAAAATGCTTTCTTAAGCTTGAGAGAATTTTTGCTGACAATCTGTCTAATGATATATGTTCATAACATTATACTGTAAGACTTTCTTCATTCTGTGTTTAAGGTCCATGCAAAGGGTGAAGAATATTGATAATTTGAGAATTCCATATAGAACATTGTTGTAAATTTTATTATCATCTATTGACTTTGAAAAGAAATTCATTCTCATTTTTTTTGCAGCCATTTGAAGCCTTTCTGTTGCTGTAAATAAATCCAGTTTGATCAAAAATACTCGCTTTGTAATGGCAAGAACTCTTCAAATGATCCAAGATGAGAATTCTGCTTACTCGCTTACGAGGTACGTCCCTTTGCTTCTCTAAACCTACTTTTGTTCATGTAATGTTGGGTCACTTTCACTCCACATAAAGCTATCTCAGCATAAGCTATTATCAGGAAGAATTTGTTGTAAAAATCCGGTAATATTGTGGAGAAGAATGGTCTACACATCTATCTTGGTATCACCAATTCAAATGAAAATTTAATTCCAAAAGGAATTTTTTATGGTTACTCATGGTAGAGTAATGAATTTGCATTGAAGGAAATATTTGTGAAGAATGACTTAATCTGCTAATGTTGTTGATAATGATGGAATGATTCGACTATGCAGCTACCAAGTATTCTTTTAGTTGAGATTTGTCATGATTCATACCACTTCGATGAGACATTGGTGTACAATGATTATCATTCTTCCTAAATCAATTCATACCATATATGTGCTCAACGAGTACTTACTACGTAATATGGTAATTTATCTATATAAGGTATGCAAAATGCTTGAGAGACTATTCGAAAAACTGGCGACACAACGTCATGTTTTTTTTTCTTTTCTTTTTTTTCCGAAAATGTTAGGCATGTGAAAAAATTTATAATGCTCTACTGAAATGTTTTCACATATATGCTGCCATGTTAGTTAAATTTGCACCGCCATTGGATGATTCAGTTATTTTGTTTTGGATTTTTGAAGTCAATGAAAATTCTAAATAGACATAGTCTAATTTACTGTTGATGTTGGTTTCAGGTCATGGCTGTTCATTGATAACGTATAGTTATAGCGACATGGATCCTGTAATATGGAGGGAATTTTTAAAGTACTGAGAATATGGAGAATTAATTAGAGTTCCATTTTATGCAGTTTTGAGTTGCTTGAGAAATTGTTTCCATTAATAAACTAACACAATTTGATAGGAGGCTTCCTAAACCTCCTTTTTTTTTTTTTGTAATGTTGTTGCACCTATCTACGATATACAAATTCTTTTTGTATTATGCCGTATAAAAGCAAGCACGATGACAATTTGATTCCGGATTCTCCATTTTTTCTGTGTATGTTTTAGTCTTTTGATTTTCTCACCACTAACGACTACTGAAATGCGTCTCGCATCATCGCCTCAACATTTTGCTTTTTTCATATGCAAAGACTTTTATCAGATTGACACTACTGTTGCTTCTGCCATCGTGTCTCGGCTCATTGGAAGTGTAATGAACTAATATGGAGCCGAACGAACATAAAAGCAGACCCGATGCGAAGCACGGGTTACTATCTAGTCAAACATTATAAGGAGAATATCATCGTCTCTGGTTTCTCCTTACTCTGTTTTACTCACCATATCTCTTCTCACTACAACTCTCAAGTTTAGTCTCTGGTTCGATCGCCGTCTTTTACAGATTTTTTTTTATTTTATAACTACGAGGAGAACATCTTTTTTATTTTGTTATTACGAGGAGAAGATTTTTTTTATATTTTCTGAAATCTTACACAATGCAATTATGGTCCATTAAGATATTTCGAGATTGGAAAAATGTTGATCAATATACGTGTTGACCGAAGAAACCTTAAGGTTAGATCAGGCATTTCATCACTTGTCATAATCTCCAGAGACGATATATTGACCAATCAATATCACGATATTGACCATTTAATAGCAGATGGATGGAAAAGGAGACGGTGGGCATTTTCCCATAACTTTTTTTCCATAGGGCATTTTCCCTATGGGGCATCGAAATATGGGACATTTTTCCAATTTTTCCATATTTTTACCCCTCTTAGAGTAATTACCAAAAGTATCGGGAGAAGAAAAATCGAATTGTGCAGTTCGATCTATTTCGAAATTTGTTAACAGAAAATCACCCAGTTGATCAACACACGGTATCCGTTTGGACTTACTCCACTTCATAGTCTCAAGCCATAAGAAATGTTCAAGTGACATACTTATATCACCACTAATTAATTGTTTTCATCTATTGACATTACGTAAGTTGAAACGAACACCTTGATTATCAACCTTGGGCATTAGAAAAATCAGTAATTCATGCATCCCTAACAGTTTGCACACCACCACCAAAACTGGTTCCATACGACCATTGGATTCGGAAACCTCAGGTTGATTCTGGTCGGTATGTAAAGCTGACTTTAAAATATCAAGGTAATATTCCTTGAATTCGGAAACAGGAACTGGAACAAAACCATGCATCATTTGTTCAGGTTGATGACCCTCGAAAATTCCAGCCTTATCGTCAATAAGTGTCTGTTTAAACACTTCAAATATCTGCATATCCTCTTGTAATAAACTCTGTGCTTCATTATACTCTTCAATAGTTTGTTCATGATTCATACAAACAGAAGCGTTTCCATTGATCTTATCGAATACGCCATTTGCCAGATTAGGCGTGAGATGTGTAGTTAAACCATAGAGATTAAGCGCATTAGCGGGAGTGTTAAACTGCAACGAAGTGAAATATTTCTTCCAAGTTTGGTATGTACACAGCAACTCCAGGAAGATATACCATATTCTAGTCACGAAGAAGAGTAGAAGTTTCGCAGCATGCACTATGGACGAAGAGAGCTCGGAAAACTTGAAAAATATTGGAAAGTATTCCTTCACGAAATCACCAGTTTGAATGGTCACACTTCCTTGATAGACACAATGATTCTCCACGAAGATATCCTCCTTGACCCTTTTTGACAAGGTTGGAAGATGCACAACAAATCCAATAATATTCACCTTTTCTGTGTCACGGAAAAGAGAAAAATTCTTTGAGGTGCAGGTCATCAAACCAATCATGATATTAACACCGTATCCATCACTTAGCATTAATAATCCCTGATCCAACAAATATGAATGGATGCCACAAGAAACTGTGATGGCTAATGGTGCCCTTATACTTAGAGTGTTTGTACTTATATTTTCTGCCACCAATCTCTGTTGTGACTATACGTGTATAGTGTAGATTAGTTTCTCATTATAAATGTAATGTTCTGACAAACTCTTGTAAGAACAATTACTGATATTCATTAACAATGAAATATCATTTTTTTTTCACCTGTCATTATGGTACCAAGAGCAGGTTAAGCTTTTTGATTCTTCAATGGTGATTTTTTCTTCATCTTCAACAAAACTCTGTGTTCTTTTTCTCTTGCAACAGTGATTCACAGATACTCTCTTGGGTGAAGATTATTTTTTCTCCGGTATTCTTTGTTTCTTCACTTCCTGCAAAATTTTATCAGATCTATTTTTGATTTTTTCTTTCAAATTCGATTCTTCTATCAAGATTTCCTCAAATTCTTGATATGTTTGGTTCATCATACTAGCTTCTATCTTCATTCACTTTCGTTGTTTTTTCAAATCTTGATTTCTGTTTTTCAATTTTATCTCAAATCTTGATTTCTTTCAATGGATCAAAGCCCTACTGTTCGAATTTCCACACTTCAGCTCAATACTATTGCTCATATAATCCCTTTGAAACTCAAGGATGATAATTTCATCACCTAGAAAGCTTTAATGTTACCACTTTTCAAGAAATTCCAGGTTGAAAAGTTTATCGATGGTTCTTTTCCATGTCCTGATCAAGGAACCACAAGAGCTCAACTAGTTGAATATCAAGATTGGATTGCTGAAGATACAACTCTTCTTCTTGGGATCCAATCAACAAAATCTGTTTCAACTATTGGTTATGTTGCTGGTGCTGCTACTTCTAGAGGATTGTGGCTTAGCATTCAAGAAAGATTTGCTCATACTTCTGCAACTCATGTGATTCATATTCGTACCAAGCTTCAATCTCTCAAAATGAGTAGTTTTGTATCAAAATATCTAATGGAGATTAAAAGCCTTCAAGATCAACTTGCAGCTGCAGGATCTCAAATTTCAGACACTGAAATGGTGGCAACTATTTTATCTGGCTTGCCTCTAGAGTATCATTCCTTTGCTACTTCCATTAAAATTCGTAATCCGCCAGTATCAAGCAAGGAACTGTTCAATCTGCTCATGAATGAAGAAATTGTTGTAACAAATACCAAAACTGATTCTGAAGCCAAAGCTTTTGCGGCTCAACATTATCAACAGTTCAAACCTACTTCTAGTTACACTCCTAGACCTTCATACTCAAACTCAGTTTTTCATATAGGTGGATCAAGAGGTCGAGGTGGTCGACATCCAAATCCTAATTTCTTCTCAAGACCTTCCTATGGAAGAGGCACTACTTCTGAAATTGAACCTTGTCAAATCTGCAAAGGCAAGAATCATGATGCTACTGAATGTCACCAAAGGCTTAATTTCTCCTATCAAGGCAACATCCACCAACAAATCTTCAGGCAATGTTAGCATCTGCAGATATTTTTGATGATTCTCCTTGGTATGCAGATAGTGGAGCTAACAATCACATCACCTCTAATGATGCTAATCTGACTACTTCTTCTCCTTATGATAATGCTGAGATGATTTCAACGACTAGTGGCCGAATTATGCACATCTCTCATATTGGTCACTCATTAAAACATGTGAATGATCATTCCTTTACTCTCAATAACATTTTAGTCGTGCCAAAAGCCTATCAAAACCTTTTGTCAGTTCACAAATTTACAACAGACAACCACTGCTCTTTAACTTTTGATTCTTTTGGTTTTTATGTGAAGGACTTGACCTCTCAGAGGATCATTTTGCAAGGTCCACATAAAAATGGTCTTTACCCTATTCAATTCAATTCACACACTGCTCTTGTTACATACTCCATTTCTCTCATCACCAGTGATATTCTACACAAAAGACTTGGACATCCATCTTTTCAAACCTTTCAAACACTGTGCCATCAATTACAACTACCTAAAGTCTCTAGCACACCTTTATTTTGTAATGACTGTAAACTAGGAAGAATGCACAAATTTCCTTTTAGTCTTTCTAATACTGTTGCTGCTCAACCTTTAGAGCTTCTTCATATGGACTTATGGGGTCCCTGTCATGTCAGCTTTCTTTCAGGCTCATACTACTATGCTAATGTTGTACATGAGTACTCCAAGTATTGTTGGATCTTTCCACTAGTTAATAAATATGATTTCAGACAAGTCTTCATTAATTTTGTCACTCAAATTGGAAACTTCCTTTCTTTGTCTGTTAAATGCATTAGAACTGACAATGGTGGTGAATTTACTGGCAATCTTCTTAAAGCTTATCTTACTCAAAAAGGAATTCTTCATGATTTTTCTTGTCCCAAAACACCTGAGCAAAATGGTGTTGCTGAGGTAAAACACAAACATATTTTGGACATTGGTAGAACTCTTTTGATTCAATCTGGTCTCCCTGCCATGTTTTGGGTAGAGGTTTTTCAAACTGCAAATTATCTAATCAATAGATTACCAGAAAAAGCTCTAAACTTTGTATCTCCTTTGAATTTCTCTTTCATAAATCTCCTAATTATGATTTTTTGAAAGTCTTTGGTTGCTCCTGCTTTTCATGGCTGAAACCATATACATCAAATAAGTTACAACCTAGAAGTAAACACTGTGTCTTTCTAGGATATAGTCTTTATCACAAAGGTTATAGATGCTATGATTTCACCACTGGAAGAGTATATATGTCTTATTCAATGAATCCAGTTTTCCTTTCAAAACGTTTTCATCTCATACTATTTCTACAACTGTTCCATCCATCATTCCTACTTGTGATGCTTCTACTGCTCCTTCAATTTCCGAGTCAGTTCCTCCTCCAATACTCACTACCTTCACTCCCACTACTACAACTAAAGTCATTCCTCAAAATGATCATTCCATGATTACTAGGGCTAAGAGAGGTGTGTTTAAACCAAAAACTATGCTTGCCACTAAAAATTTATTGCCTGCAGCTTACTTAAGTGATACAACATCTCCAGTTCCAACATGCTTTTCTCAAGCAATAAAGAATCCAAAATGGAAGGTAGCCCCTTTTCAGGAACATGAAGCTTTACTTAATCCTGGTACTTGGTCTTATGTGCCTTCTTCACCTGAACAAAATGTAGTTGGCTGCAAATAGGTCTTCAGGATCAAATATAATGCAGATGGTTCACTGGACAAATATAAAGCAAGACTAGTGGCAAAGGGGTTTCATCAACAACCCGGACTTGTCTGTTAAATGCATTAGAACTGAAACTCGACCATGAATTCTTCCAGCGATCTTGGAATTCTTCCACGAATGCTTTCGTTGAACATCATACAGGGATATCGTCACTGTAATGGAAGGAAATTTAGGAAAATTCCATCCAATACCTTTTGGTGTAGACCATTCTACAAACTTCTCTTGAACCAAAATTTTATCACCGGAATGTACAATGCACATGAGGCTTTTCAAATCCAACAATAATTGTTTAGCTAAAACTTGTCTACCAATTAAATCTTCCACAAAAATATATTTCATATATAGTTGTTCACTCACATGGATATACATATCAGATAACACAAAAGAATTCTGCTGGGTTAATTCCATCAGTTGAACCTTATTAGGGTTTGAAAGCAATACCATTCGTGCACCCACTTGATCAAACACTTGATTATTATCAACAAAAGAATGAACATGCATATAAACATCAGAGCTAAGATCCAAAGACTTACCAATAAGTTCTTGAGAAACATGCGGTACTTCGTCCTTCTCATTAGTACACCCAATTTCATTACCTTCAGATGATGTCGAATCTTTGTGAGCTGAAAAGGAAACATCTATAACTTGATTATGTTCTTCTTTATCTTGAGTAGTAGATTTTGTATTTTCCTCACCTACGGATGTAGCCGAAACAACAGCTAAAGAACCATTGGAAAACGATAACTCCTCTTGAGTTGATGATGAATCAGTAAACTCCTGTGAAACATGCGAAACCTTGAGCTGATTTCCTTTAGTAAGAAAAGGATCCTCTTGGTCTTCTTTGCTCTTTTCAGAAGTAACCTTTATAATAAGAACTGGTTCAAACAGAACCTCATCGAACTGTCTAAAACATTCCACAAAATCTTCAAATTTTGCTCTTGTAATTGGTTCATCATTACTCTCTTTAGAAATAAGAGGAGCTTTGTTCCCTTGAGTTTTTTTTTCTTTATCAGGAAGAGATGTAGTCGAAACATCTTTAACACCCGCATATGATAACAAAACTTCGTGAGTAAAAGACGAAATTTCAGGAACTGTAACTTCTCTCTCTTCCTCGCTAACTGATGTTGTTGAAATAGCTATAGAAGCATTAGAAGACGATGATTTCTCTGGAATTGTTTGACCGGAAAGTTTGGCCATAGCAAGGTCATACTCACGTTTAGCTAAAGCAAGATTTTTATGTTCAGCTTCAGCCAAAGTAAACTTTTCACGTTTTTTACGTTCAGCTTCAGCCCTTTCACGTTTAACGATAGCAATCAGATACTCTTCAAGCTTCTCCAGTCTTTCTTTTGCATCTTCTCTGACACAATAAAGTCTATTTATTTTCCTTTCATCTTCTACACGGCGATAAACTATACGACGATTCATCATTATTTCCTCCTTATATTTTTGAATACTTGTTGATAACTCTGGTCTAAGCTGCAAAAGATTTTCCATATTTACTTTCTTCATGACCAAACAAGTAAAAGAATAAGAAAACTAGGTTGTTTTTTTTTTTTTTTATAATAGGAATAAGGTTTTGAGTTTGCGGAAGCGGGTTTAAGGATCTGTTTCTAGATAAGAATCTAAAAAGAAGAAGGCTTTGCTTTTATATAGGCTAGCATGACCGACTAAAAAGAAAAGAAAAAGGAATTCTACCTAAACTAGGAAAGTAAAAGGACTTGCAAAGCAAGTAAGCTAAAACAGACGCAAGGGATCAACAATGGTTGTTGATACAAACGCAAGGGATCAGCAATCATTGTTGATACAGACGCAGATGTCCTACATCATATATCCTCCTGACACATGAAGAAGATGTGAGCACAGAGAAAGGGGTTTTTGATCTCCCCCATTGATTAAGATGATCATATCCCAAATCAATGAAGTGCATATACAAACTGCGAAATGAAAAATTGGGGGAAAAAGATTACGTTTTGTGATCGCACTTACAGGATCTAGGGGGAAGTTAGGTTTTAGAATCGCGCTTATAGGTTTTAGAGGGGAACTTGTCTTCTCTGGGTTCTCTCGTTAAGACTTGAGAGGATAAGATGAAAATGAAGATTCTGTCAGGAGGTTCTTATCAAAGGATATATCTGGGCATGGGCACGGGAACTGGCTTTTGGTATGTGCCTAAGGAAAAGGTGTGTGCCTGTCTGGATTCAGATTTTAGAGAAGAATCTTATTATATGAGCTAGATCGGATAGGGGTGTGCAACAGACGGACGGATGCATATTAGGGGTCATCCGCGTCCAATCCGTCAAACTTACGGATTTGAAAAATCCATCCGTGTTCGGCCCAATCATCCGCGGATTAGCGGGTGATGCGGAACGTATGCGGATTAACCGCAGATTTAGTTTTGAAAAAAAAAAACATGTCTTTAGCTATATACTTTTCTCCACTTTGTTGATTTTCTTATCCTTGTATTAACTGGAAACCTTGAAGGTAGAAATGTGGAAGAAAAGGAGTCTTTGCTTGAACTATGTACGAGTTTATGTTATGAGAACTATTTTGATGTTGATCAATGGAAAAATGTAGTATTAGTAATAAAGGCTGCATATTTTTTTCTTAACTTGCTCTTGATTTGGAAGAATAGCTACATTTTGATTTTATTTATGGCTTAAATGTTCAGTCACTACTGTTTACAAATCTGTCGGATTTTGAATATCAAAGTAGCTCTCCTTGAAGTTTGAATAATATTGAATAGCTCGGTGCAGTACGACTAGAGCCCGAAAATAAAATCTAGAGTCTTTCTGATATTTCTCTGCTTGCACAGTGCAGCACTTGTGTTGATAAATCTGAAGAGTCTTCACTGATATTTTCCTGCTTGCACAATGCAACACTTGTGTTGAACCTGAAAGTTCCTTGTCTTTCCTTGCTAACTTCAATTGCGGAAGAAAAGCATTCTTCTTGTGGTTATTGCGGGTGTGGGTGAATCTGCGAGTTTCAAAGTCCAACCATTACCAAACCGCTAAAAAATGCGGATTTGAAAAATTCACCCTCGTCCGGCCCACAGATCTTGCGGATTGAGTTTCATCAGCAATTTTGCGGACGGATACGGGTGAAATCCGCGGTTCCGGACTTCTTGCTCACCCCTAACCGCAGGTGAGTTTTTGGGATCACAGAATGAAAAAAATAGGATTATGAAGTCCATAAGGACCATAACTTATTTTTATTTTATTTTATTTTTTAAAAAAAATTGGGTTTAAAGCCCAGAGATTATATTAAAGTTTGAACCCCAAAGAGGTTCACAATCCTAGGTAGCTAGGAAAAGAAAGTGAAATTCCCACCATCCCGATGCTGACGAGTTTCGAAATCAGATCGATGGTATCATCACCCGACAACTTTACCACTTTACAACTGTACCACACTGACATCTGCGCTTATAACTTGTTATTTAATTACTTTTACGAATGGTAAATATATTCTTGATTTGAACTTGATTAATAAAAATAATTATGATTAATGATTGAGTTAGTTTAATGAGTTGATTTATATTTTGAAAATCAAGAAAAAGTAAATCGATGCTTAGTTTTTATATTGCATTAGTTTTGCTTGTTGTTAGTTATAAAGTTCCTGGTTTGGTTTATGTTGTTATCTCTATGTCTAACTGTGGATCCAGAGATGTAAATTTTAATACTCTTTTTAGAAATCATGCTAGGGGTGCCTTTCCTCCTGTTAGACAATGGAAAGACCAATTAGTTGGTTGTTTTTTTAACTAAAATGGATAAAAACTCTTTCTTTTTAATAAATGCTTTAAGGTATAGATAGGAGTTATATGGTGAACTCTATGTAAGCAATCTTGGTAGAGGTTTTTATCTAACTAAGTTTGAATCTCGTTGTGAAATGATCAATGTTCTTTGGAAAGTAACTAGAGTGATTTTTGGAGATACGTTTTTGATTCAGGTCTATAACTTCTCAGTTCTTCCTGAAAACTTTGATATAACTAGTGAGGTTTTTGAGATAACCCTTCATAAACTATACCTTGAGTAGAGAATTCCCAATGTTATAGAAAACACTCATAAACTAGGAGAGATCATTGTATTAATGACCCTATTCACTACTTCAATGATTATAGCTCAATGAAAAATAGGCTCAGAATAGCCTCACGTTTTTAGGGGCCACTCAAGGATTTAGGGGCCAACAATAAAACAAGAAAGGTCACCCAAAGGGAAAATGTAGCCATCCCTTATCTCGCGTAATTCGTAATGACAAAATTACCCTTATATATTCGGAGGATATGATAACATTTTTATCCTCCGATTTCAATCGGAAGCCAAAATATTACCCAGACTTCCGATTGTAGTCGGTGCAGTATTAGAATGATTTCTGTTTCATTTTTTCCATTTATTTTTCATTTTTGAGTTGTTAGAGTTATAGAGAAGGAGGTGAAGAAAAAAAGGGAAAACCCATTTTATCACTACAAAAATGGATGGATATGAAGAAGAAGGTGAGAATCATGGCGAAGACGATTTGGGGTATATGTTGAATGATCCAAACTTTTGTGGAGAGGAAAACCTAGACGACCCTTTCATGGAAGAAAATGGAGAATCGCCTGATATTAAAGCTAACGATGCATGTAAAACACAGGTATTGTGTTAAGAAACTCAAATACTCGATTTGCATGCGTTTGTGTGCTTTTGTAAACAAGAAAAACCGATTATTGCATGCATTGAATGCCATGAACTATCCAGATTCGGTAGATAATTTCTCGAATAAACTTACGAATATAACACACAGAGTACCAAATATGTATATTCGGTAGTTCCAAGATAGTAGTTTACTGTCGAATATGAGAAAAAACCCCAAACTGGTTTTCCAAACAAATCTACATTCGGTAGTTATGTAGAGTTATTTACCCTCGAATGGCCCCAAAAACGAATTCCTCAAAAAATTTCAAAACTCAGTATTCTTATCCTTTACAATCGGTAATAGTTTAACATTATTTGACTGCCGAATATAACAGTGGCCTCAAAATAAAATTTCCGAAAACATGAAAATCGGATGTTTATCGATTAAAGTTATCTCCCGGCTATTTATATTCGGTTGTTTTACTATATATTTTAGCTTCTGATTATATCTTTTTTTTTCACTCAATAAACAGTGTACATTCATTTGCATAAATCGGGTGTTTTGGGTAACCGATAGGATTCCGAATATAGTATATTCGGCAGTTTGACTTATTTAATAACCTCCGATTATTGCATAATAATTTGTTGCTTTCATATGCAGGCCGTTGAAGAGTTTGTTGATGCTTTCTATTTGAGGCCCGACACTTCCCTATACTATGCAAACGATTTGGTATACTCATTACTACTTTTTTTTTCAAAATTTATATGTTAAATGGTTATGCTTATTAGATTTGTTTTATTTTATGCACGTTTAGACATTTGGAAGTAAGAAGGAGGCAAAGGAATGGCTTATGAACAAGGCAAAAGATAACATGTGCGTAGTAGTTCAAAATAATCATGTTAGTGACACTCGATTTGAAATGATTTGTGAGCGAGGTGGGACGCGAAAGAGTCACGAGGGAAAGAATAGTAAGTACGTACGGAAGACGAATAGGAAATACCGAAGCAATACCAAGAAGATAGGATGCCCATTTAAGATTGTCTTCTATAAGCCCGATGATATTAAAGGTAAAGAGTATAAAATGTATAAAGTTGATAACGGTTGTCACAACCATGATGATCCGTTGGATTTAATTGGACATGTAATGGTTACCAAGTTAAAACAACATCAAATGCAGACGGTAAGGTATATGCGGATCCAAAAAGCGAGTGCGATCTTAAGTAAAATAAAGGCGGACGACCCCGACAACTTGTCTTCTTTGTCTAGAATTAAGTCGGCACTAGCTACGATCAAAAGGACTGAATGGGATGGTAGAACGGTCATGCAACAATCGGAGTGGTTAGTGGAGTTACACGGCTACACCTTGAGAAGGGAAGAAAAGGATGGTATAGTGGTTCGTATTTTCTTGGCATATCCCGAAATGATCCAATTGGCTCAATGCTTTCATCAAATTTTGTTGGAGACGTTGAGGTCCATTTATAACGGTGATAATTTTCCAAGGGTTATTGTAACGGATAACTATCAAGCCTTAATGCATGCAATAGCGGTAGTGTTTCCGGAAGCCCAAAACTTGCAATGTACGTGGCACATTCAATGCAATCTCAAAACCAATTGCCATCATCATTTCCAAGCTAAAAGACCAAGGAAGGGTACCAAGAGGTCAAAGGAAGAGGATGAGCGCATTAGTAAATTAACCGTGGAAGAACGTAAGGAAGAGGATAGGTTATTTTAAGAAAAGTGGAAGGAGGATGGAATTATTTGGAAAATGTTCATGAAAGCATGGGACAAAATCGTTTGGTCGATGACCGAGGAAATTTACGAATGTAAATTGAAGAAATTTGAGGATGAATACGGCACGGACTACCCAAAACCGGTTGAGTATTGTAAAAAACAATGGTTAACGATTAAGGAGAGGTTTGTGTTTGCATGGACATATGAATATCGTAATTTCAAGAACGAGGAGACAATCATTGCGGAGGGGTCTCATGGTCGACTAAAGAAAATACTAATTGGTAGTCGAAATGGAGTTGTGTCGATCCAAGAAGCAATCCATGAATTCACCAATCGTGATCTCGTAAAGATTAGGAAATGTATGCAATTTAGTGTACACCAATTCCCGATGGAACATATTAAGGAAAAAATTCTTCTAAGGGGAGTTGTTCATAAAGTTTCAAGATGGGCAATAAATAGCATGATGAAACAATTGAAGTTATATAAAACTTATGATGACGAGAATACGTTTTGTGTTTGCAAGGATATGATAGGTATTGGACTCCCGTGTCGTCATAAGTTGGGTAGGTATGTTGAAGTGATTGACATCAATGATATTCATCCATTTTGGAAGCAAATAAATTTCACTCCGAACACCCCGGTAGTTGATGGTCCGTCTTTCTTGGAATCGGAATTGTGTGCACGAATAGCCGAGCGTTACGCTACATCAAACGGCACCAAAAAGCAAATATTGATGCATAATTTGGAGGAAGCCCTTCACCCTTGTTTAAGGGAGGTTGATGAACCTATTAAGCAAAACAAAACCGGTAGGCCGAACACCGAAGTGTCGAGGACCATCCAAAGAAAAGAGTTGAAGGAGTATTTGTATAATAAAAGAATATTGTCTAGGCACGAGCGTTCGGAAGCCGAATTTGAAGATGAGCCGGAACCTAAGAAAAGAGGTCGTCCAAAAAATGATTAAAGTGGACCAACCACCCGACAAGTAAGGCCAAAGATATCTACAGAGCCTTCTCAAGTAAGTCAACCCAATGTTGTCGAATAAGTTGTTGAGCAAATGAACGCCTCGCAACAAACCCAACCAATGGAAATTCTTACTATAAAATAGGACAAAGGTACTCTTCGTTGCCCTAGAGATCTTAATGGAAGACCAAATCGATCCACATATACAATATACAAAGAGTATTTGGAACAACTCCCTCCACTTATCATTCCATTTGTTTTGTCGACCGACGAGGTTGATGGGGATGGAAATTGTGGGTTTCATGTTGCTACGGAACAAATGGGTTACTTTAGAGAGGCGGATATCGAAGATGTCACCCAATGCCAATATTTAAGAAATAAGATGGTGGTACAACTAGTGAAGGACAAGGGTTTTTATATGGAGATGATGAGGCGAGGAGATAGATACGACAAAGAACAAGAGTTCAAAGACTTAGTTGCGCGCGTGAAGTGCCGAAAGGGATTGAAGACAATCGGATCCAAGTATTGGATGACAATGGCTAAATTTGGATATCTCCTAGCGGACGTTTTGAATTGCGTGGTACATTTCTTTGTTCCTCCTATGTATGGACTTAGCATGACGTTTGCACCCACAATAACGGCTTGCGACGAGTCGGTTAAAGATAGAAGAATCGTGATGGCATTTGTGAATGAAATGAATTTTATCGGTTTAAGAGTAAAGAAAGATTGTCCGTTACCTCCGTCGAGTAAGTGGCACGATTACTTCCCGATGAACCATTTCAAGGATTGGGTGAAACAATATGAGTCCAACATGGTTGATTGGGATCGCGTTATGGACAACAACTTTCCCGCTGAGTTACTCGAATTGATCCCCTTGGATGATGACGATGTTTGATCGTTTTTTTTTCGAACATGTAATTTGTACAAGTTTTTTGGAAACTTTTTTGTGAAGATATATGATTTAATCGGTCGCAAAAAATACAATGTTGTCTCCCGAATGCAGGAATCGGGCTCTTTGATACACGTTTTGATTCCGAATATTATAATCAGTTGGTAATGATACACGTTTTAATTCTGAATATTATAATCGGTAGAACTCTTAAATATCTATCTACCGATTTGGTGGGTATTTCGAGGCACGACTATAATTTTTTTTGAAACTATGTAATCGGAACAACAGTATTATAACACTTCAATCCGATTAATCATATTCGGGAATTCCATATTTTATCAAACCGCCGATTAATATTAAAAATTTGAATTTACAGCACTCAAACATCACATGTTATTCTTTTTCCCAGTCCGAGATGCAACAATCAACGCGGCTTCGAAATGTAGAAACGACTCTCCTCTCCACTTGGAATAAGCATCTTATGTCGCAAATCTGTCGTCTCTGTGCCTAGCAAGAATACGGTTGTACTCGGTGCACAATTTTATAACATGGTGCACCCTTGAAGAAACATGGGATGGTTCATAATTGTGGCGTGGCTTCTTGTACTTACCAACAAAAGGACCCAATGAAACGTTAATCCAAAATATACGATCGTCCTGCTGTTCTTTGGGTAGATCTTTCACAATGTAATAATTTTTTATCCATTCGGTCTCTTCCTCAACTTGTTTTAATATTTCTCTTTGATGGAATTGTTCGTGACCTCACTTCTTAGCCTTGATTTCCTCTTCCTCCTCCTTCGTTGCCACTAACGATGGTTTAATTTTTTTGGGTTATTTGTTCCTTTTTTGTATTTCTTCTTCCATTGCCGCAATTGATGTAGTTGTTCGCTTGCATCTTCGAAGTATGTTGTCGATTGATGATGGACTTGCCATTGAAAAGGTTTTTCATTCTGATTTTTTACTCAATAATAACTGAGAGGGGTTACCCTCCTTATATAGATTAGAGTTCCAACATCTCTAATTTTTGAAAATATGGAAGTTGAGGTTTCGTATAAATGATGCACTACAATCGGTTGCTAACGATACACGTATTTCCTCCAAAAAGGACATTCGGTAGCGAACTTAAATTTTTATCTACCGATTAGGTTGGTATTTCTAAACACGACTATATTATTCGGAGGCTATGTTTTTTTTGTAAAGTCCCGAATGTACGATGGCCCAAAAATCAGAATTTGGGAAAAACTGATACTTTTCAAATTTTGAACTTGCAATAATCGGAAGTCAACTCAGTTACCAAAACTTCCGAATATGGGTTGTCTAACCTTCTATATTGGCCCTTGTAAAGTCCCGAATGTACAACAAAAATCATTGTCATTTATCTGCTCTTCTTTACTTTACAACCGTGACTACCTCCCAGTCCTGCACGACCACGGGTTTGAGCACCTTCAGTTGGAGCAGCTTCAGTTGGAGCACCTTTAGCGCTCGATGAAGCTCGAGTTCTTTTACCCGTCTTTGATACTGCCACCTTGGGCGGATGCCTCTTCGTGACTTTCTCCCCAAACTGGGCAGCATAATCTTTGTTATCCATATTATCAACTAGGTCTCTAGCCTCTTTGATCTTCTCAGCTGGCATGGGATCTCCGCTCTTCAGGCATGCAGTTAACATTTTGGAAAAACGCTTGAACCTATTCACCTGTTTTTTATACGTAATGACATAACATCAAACGATAATTACCTAAGATTTATAGGAATAATATAAAATGAACAAAAATATAAGAACACGCAGCAGTCTATCATAACCAGCTGGTTTGTCTTTGATGATACAATTATAACTTGAACCCGCCGCAGTAGTGTTGGATTTGATTTCACGGATAACCAAAGGATGTGATACGTTGTTATACCAACTCATATAGTCTGGAGAATTTTCATCACCTCGGGTGGTTCGTCTACCAGTGTCGATAATGAAGTCATTCCTCTTATCCTAGTTATCAAGAACAGTAGGTGGGCCTGTGTGAACAATCATGAGATTGTCACCACTAGAAGAGAACAACTCCAACTCCAATTTTTAGTAATCCCCTATTTCCTCCACAGGTTGATGTTGTATATACCTGTGTTGTCGCATCACCCTAGAGGGGTTATACATCACATATCCTGTGGGGTGCCACAATGGTCCAAAATAAAGGGACAAGTCCGACCGAACATTTATATGCCCACTGGCTCGATCTTCCTTGTATGGATCAAAGCATACGTCTGAGGCCTTCAATTGGTCCAAAATCTCCCTCATGCGAATCAACTGCTGCTCTTTTGTCCTAGAACGGTTGTCTTCAAATATATACTTTGTTCCTCTAGGAGTACCTTTGCACCACCCTGGGTTCTCTCCGGCCAACTTCAGAATAGGGAAGTGGTCATAGATCCATGCCTATATACATAAGAAACCAAGTTTTAGTAAATAGATTGTGTATATTCGGTAGTAATTTCCAAACATTATTTCCGATTATATATAATCGGAAATAAAACTAAGTACATATTCACCGAATAACCAACATTCGGAAATAGATATGGATCATTTCCTAACGAATATGCGTCATTTGGAGTTCAGTAACCTATAGTTTTTCTGGCCTGTATATTCGGTTCTAATATCAAAAGTATATTTCCGATTATATATAATCGGAAAACAAAATAAGTACCTAGCCACCGAATGACCAACATTCGGAACAAGATATGGATAATTTCAAACTGAATATGCGTCATTTGGAGTTCAGTAACCTATAATACTTTGGCCTATATATTCGGCAGTAACTCCCCAAGACTAAACTCCGATTCTAAACAATCAGAAGTAAAACTAAGTAACATGTTCCCGAATATGCATAGTTTGGAGTTATGAATATGCATCATATGTATTGTCTACCGAATAACTATAGAGTGAGTTATAGAGTTAAAGAAAAAACCTGCAATATAGCCACGTTCCCGGCAACTTGGCAGGTTCCTAGCCTCTAAGACTTTCTCAACTCTTCCATAAAGAATGCTAGGCATGCCGTGCCCCAAGAATAGTCACCGACTTCATAGAGAGGATTCAAAAGTTGTATAAGGTTGGCGTCGATACGGTTGCCAGAAGTATTGGGGAATATGACACATCCCAATACACAAAGGAGATATGCGGTGGCAGCGTGGTTCACTTGCTCATCAGTTAACGTTCCATTCTTTTCCTTCTCCAAGGTGCCTCGGAACATATTCATCAAAGCTGTAATGTTGATCTGTCTTGTTCTGTAACTTGCATGCCTCCTAAACTCTGCTGTTGTTGTCTCTTCATCCCAACCTAAGCACTTTTTAGTGAGAGCATAAAGTTGTGCCCAACTTAACTGCTTTGTGTAGTTAAACTTCACAGCTGTGCCTTGGTCGGGAAGGTTAAGAATTTGCACAACATCATCCGGGGTAAGCGTCATCTCCCCAAACGGCATATGGAAAGTATCGGTCTCAGGATACATTCTCTCCACGAACGCCGATATGGCCACACGATCATGTTCCAACAATGAATTCTCGGCGGCATTAGCTAACCCCGAGTTGGAAACAATTGACTTGAACCTTTCACATTCACCGGATAAAGGCCACGCAAGCATTTTTGTAGGTGCGTTAGTAGGTTTGAGTAGACGGACCGCATCTTGATGATCCTATTAAAGTACATAAAAAAATCCTTAATACAAATATCACGATATAACGCATTACATTAATAAAAAAATAGTAATTTTATTACCTCGGTTTCGTATATTTCTCTGGCCCATGAGTCTTTGTATCCAAATAGCAATTTTCCTCCATCCGCCGGTAGCCCAAGGATTGTGCCTGCTGGAATACCCTTCTTCTTCAAGTGTTGAGGGACAAGATGTGATGCTTTCTTAGCAATATCCTTCTTTACACCATCTTTTCCTTTTTTGTCTTTTTGGGTACCACTTGGTTGTCCTTCTTCTTCTACTCTTGGCACTGGATCAACTGGTTCAATTTCATGGTGGGGTGTAACTTGTGGAGCAGTTGGTTCTGCACTTTTTTGAGCGGCTTGTTCAACACTTGGTTGCACCCCTTGTTCACTGCCTTGTTGTTCTACACTTTGTTCAGCACTTGGTTGCACTCCTTGTTGACTGCTTTGTTCTTGTAAGCTTTGTTGAGCACTTGAATTATCTTTGGCACTCCTTTCCCTCCTAGCACTAGCTGTCACTTTCTTCCTCCTTTCTCGACTTTGTCTAAACAACAAAGAAAGGAATAATATTTACAAACTATACAATCGGAAGACAAAGTATGGAAATATAACCCGAATGTACACATTCGGACGTAAGAAGACACATAATGTTCCCGAATACAAAACAATCGAAAGCTAACTAAACATATTTACAACCGAATATGCATCAATTGGAGTTCAGAAGCTCTAAATTTTTCATCCTACACAATCGGAAGACAAAGTACACAACTATAACCCGAATGAACAAATTCGGAAGTAAGAAGACACATATTTTTCCCGAATGAAAAACAATCGGAATATATTTAAACATGTTTACAACCGAATATTCATCAACTGGAGTTCAGAAACTCTAAAATTTTATCCTACACAATCGGAGGTATAAAACATTATATTGTCTTCCGAATAAATACTGGCCCCAAAATGGGATTTTTCCTATATCAGAAATTTTGAGATTTTTTCAATATATATATATATATATATATATATATATATATTCGGTAGTGAGTGTACTTCCGAATACTGTGTGTCTACTTAAATATATTCGGGAGCCAAAAAATTCATTAAACTACCGATTATTACCAGTTTGTATCCAGGAATATATGGCCAACAATATTCGGCCGATAACCATCAAATATTTCTCCCAAATACTGTCGATGTTCTTGAGAAATGAAGAACACGACTACATTCGGAAGTAAATAAGCATGAATATCGCCAGAATCTGAATAAATAACCGAAAACCCTAGAAATTGTTTTTCTCGATTCGTCGAATTAAAGATAAATAAACCCCAAAAATGATAGATTCTTACCTAATTGGGGCCATTTGAAGTTGACGAAGTGTTTGACTATCGGAATCACCACCACCGACTACATCGACGGGTACTTCTTCTTCGCGTTCTTCTTCATTGGCAGCAACAATTTCTTTATTTCTTGCTAAAATCCCAATCTTTGGATCGATACCCCGAGCAACGTTTTTGGTTCTAGGTCTGTGGGTTTCATTTCTCTTATTCATTGTTTTATAAACGAATCGACGATGTTTTGATTTTACGATTCGCGGCGATGTTTCGGTTGAACACAAGAACGACGGAAAGTTTTTTTTTTTCCACAATCGGAAGATAATATGAAACTGGAAGAAGAAGAGTTGAAATGAGTAGAATTTTTTTGATTTGGTTTTTATACAATTTTACCAGAAGGGCATTTATGTAACTTCAATATCATATAGGGTACCCTTAACTAGAGTCTTTGGCTGGGTATAATGATGGCCCCTAAATCCTTTCCGGTGGCCCCTAAAAACGCGAGGCAGAATAGACATCTTCCAACCTCTTCAATTTGGCACTACTGCTCCCAATGACAGACAGAGTGTCAACTGAATTGATTTTTTGTATCAAGAACTCCCTAAGCTATTCTGCAGCTTCTGTCACTGACTAGGGCATTTGAGAGAAGTTTATTTTGATTTATATCTTCTTAACAATCAAGAGATGTTGATTCAAGATCCACCTCAAATCCCTGCTCAACCTAACCAAAAAATTATTGGGCCTTTTATTGAACCTGATTATAATGATGATTATTATGAAGAGATGTATCACAATGTCGATATTGAAGATCGTTATTCTGATTGGAGTGTCTGGGGTTTAAACCCTTTTGATCCTTTTGTTTCTTCTACTTCTTCTGACCAAGACAATCTGCTCTATGTTTTTTTGGTGGTAAAGGATACAATCAAGTTGGTTTCCATTCTGGCAACTCTTCAGACTCAGGAAAAACCATCTCAGCAAAATGGCTTGTTGAAGAAAACAACATCCTCAATGAAGACCAGATCTTTGAGCAAGTTCCTATGCCTCCCGAGCAACCAGTTCAACCTTCTGAAATGCAGCAATCTTTCAGTCCCTCCTAATTTGTTGTTTCAGACATTGAAGAAACTGAACTATTCTCGGATACTGACATGCCAAGTCCAGCTCTTAAGAGACTCAACCTGGAACAACAAGCTTTCAACCTCAACGCTCAAATTGGTTCTTTTTCAGGACCAAATTATTCTCGACAAGTCACAATTGAGGAAGCGAAACATTGGACTAATCTTTATCAACCTGCAAAAAGATTCAAGATAGAGAACATAAATCGACCATTATGTGCATCCTCTTCCATCTATTTCATCTACAATGTCAACAATGCACCATCTGATGAGACTTCTTCGCAATCAGCACCTGCCTCAGCACCGACAATCTCTTAGTAATGCAAACACCAGAATCCAATTATCATCCGCCACACCCAATACATCAGTGACACACTCTACGGGCCGGTGGATATATCTTTATCCTTTGCTGAATACTTTCCTTGTTAATAGTACCTCTATATATGTATAATAACATGTTTAAGTTCTCTTCAGTATTAGTATCTAGGTTGAGCTGGCGGACTACACCTTTATTTCTTGCTCGCATTGTATGTAATATAATATATATCTTGGGTATTGTATGCATCTACTAAACCTGGTTTATAGATATCTTTGGATATTTCTATCTTGATCCCTGCACTAGTTCTTTTCTTATGTAAGTAACAATAATTCTTGAGCTGGTGATTTCTTCCATCTTTTACTGGTCTTCTGTGTGTATTCTAATTCCATTAATTATATCTGTTCAACATGCTATAATCAGGTTATTAACATTCTATTCTGTTAATCTAAAAGTTTTTAGTGCTTTCAAGTTAGCTGATCTAGCTTGTTGTTTTTGTCGAACTTGTGTACTACTTGGCGCTGTTTCTGTTGTGCTTTTTGTTGATTCAGGATTATATATAAATCTTGATACTTGAATTCTCAGTTCTAGTCTTCGCCAGGATTTAGATTTTATATAATCTGTGCTGGTTCTAACAGCCTGGATTTAACTTTTTGTTTTCGTTGAACTGCTGTACTGCTTGGCTCTGATTATGTTTGGGTCTTTTCTTGATTCAGAGTTTATATAGAATTCTTGATCCTTGATTTCTCAGTTCTAGTTTTGCTAGGATCTAGATTTCATGTATTCTGAGTTGGTTCTATTCCTAGGACTTGTAACATTTCTGTTCTAACAGGCTTGTATGTAGTTTGTGTTGGTTCTTTGATTATTTCAATTAAACTCTTGGTGGTTTTATAATTAATTCAGTTGAATGGTTTTATGTATTGATAATTAATCTAAGTCCTAATCTAACTTTTTGATCTCCCAGGTTTCTTTCTTTCGTAGTTCCTATGTATCTGAAATTACTTGTGTCTTAATAATGCTAATTGATATAAATTTGGTTGCATGTATGTTTCTAAATTAGTGTTATGATCAGGTTTTTTCACTTCCTTTAAATTGCCTTGCTAGTCCTCCTTTTCAGTTGGTTCGTTCTAAATCTATCTTCTTATGTAGCATATTTGGTCTAATTCCTCGACAGGTCTCACTTTCTTCAGTGATAGCGCATCCAAAAAATATTGGACTGTCCTGATCACATTCTCATATCATTTGGCTCAAAGCCCATTTATGTTGCTAACAACCCACCTTTCCTGTATATTACCCTCTTCTCAGATCCACTATAATCTAGGCTTTTATAGTTCAGTTTCCACCTCCTCTAATAATGACTATCCTAGCTTGGAATTTTCAAGGAATAAACCACCCAGTAACTATACAACACCTACGAGGGCTTGTTTCCCTTCACAAACACAACATCATGTTCCTCTCTGAAACCTTGGAAAATCATCATCATATGTTACGCCTAACCCAAACACTACAGTTCCATAATCATTTCTCTGTCCCTAAAATTGGAAGGAGAGGTGGACTTTTACTAATGTGGGAAGACAACTTTAACATTCAAACATTACTTCATTCGCAAAACTATATCCACGCTTTGGTCACCCCATCACCCTCTGAACAACCTTGGTTGTGCACAGGTTTATATGGCCCACCACACCCAGATATAAGGAAAAACTTCTGGCAAGCATTTCCATCAATATTCAAAAATCATCAATCCATCTATGCCATGGATTTTACTAGGGGATCACAATGACGTTCTAGATCAATCATAAAAAAGAAATGAGGAAGACAAGTAACTTATGCTCAATCACAATGATGGACCAGATGGAATTTATGGATTTGGGATTCCAGGGAGATCCCTATACATGGAAAAACAATCAAATGGAGAAAGACAACATTCTAGAGAGACTGGATAGAGCTATAAAAACTCAATAGTACTGGCGTACTGCAAATCCACATGCAACAATTACATACCTTTCGAGAGTAGCATCTGATCATGCCCCGCTCCTATTACAAAGAAAAGTAATAGATTGGCAGGGAACAAAAAATTACAAGTTTGAACGTTTATGGCTCTCACACCAACAACTCAAACAAGTGATAGACTCGTCTTGGATACAACAAGACGTTGAACCTACCCTAGACCTTCAATTAAAACTCATAACCACTGGACAAACACTCCTAAAGTGGAACAAGGAAGCTTTCGGAAACCTTCCAACTATGATAAAAAAATCGACGGCAAAGATCAAAATGGCTCAACATCAATGTGTTATCCAAACATGTAATGAACTGGAATTCTAGTTACATCAGGAGAAGCAACTAAGAAATAATCACACCGAGCGGTTACAATGTCATGCAACATACTGGCAACCAAGATCAAGAATTTAATGTCTACAATCAGTAGATCTCAACACAACCTTCTTGTGGACCTTACCGTGTCTACCAAAAATACAGTTTTTCTTATGGAAAGCAATCAATGAGGGCTTACCAACCTTATCTGTCCTCCATCACATCCATTTAACCAACTCACACATTTGTCCTAGATGCAATATTGATCCAGAATAAGAAACTCATCTACTAATACACTGTTGTTGAGGGTGGTTTTTAGTTCAGGGATAAAACGGTAAAACTCCATACTTGTCTGCCTGCTTTCTGCAAAGAAGTGGAGATGTCAAGAAGTTGATGAGCGTCTATAGCTCCCTGCTTACATATGAACTATGTAATTCAATATTTACGAAATTTATTTAAGCTCCTGTCTGCATTGTTCATTAATGAGAGATTATTGAGTATCTATCCTATGCTATGTCCCCCAGCTGAACTCTTAATTAATATTGACATGATATGACAATCAATGTTCACTCTTGGCTGAGTAGCATGAATTTCCCGAAGTGTCAGAATTAAGATGTGCATGAAGATACTCAATCAAAAGACGCGCAAGCTGCGCTTCTCTCCAAGATAAAAATTAGTGATTTTATACCAACGTGTAAAATTCACCAAAATTGATTAGTTTTGTGTCAGCTCACAAAGCTCAATTTTTCTGACCTAATTTTATCAATTTACAAAAAATAGGTTTTTTCCCTAAACGGATGCACGATATCTCGATGCCTATTGGTCGAGACTAAACCTAGGCAAACTAGGAAATTGGTCCATCATGAAACTAGTACGAGAAGCATCCTACCAAAAGTTGAAAAATAAGAAATAAAGGGAAACTGCGACAAATAAAGGCAGCGGCAAGAGGGGCGCGTCCGCACCACGTGGTCGGTCGGTTTTCCCTAACTGGCGTCGCCTATCACCGACCAACATGCCCCTTATTGCTGTCTGCCGGCCCCTTTTCCCATCGGACAATCAAATTGCTCCAAATTCGCAGTCTACACTCCGGACATGCACAGTTTTGCTGTATGCCGACCTCTTTTCCATTTCAACCAATCAAATCGCTTTAAAGCAACAACTTAAAAGGCGAGCTAGGTCATGATTGAAAACTGACAGAATTCCTCCTGAATTCTTCCTGAGTTTTACAGTCGGTCTGTTTTCACCCCCTAAATATTAGAAGATAAGAATGGATAAGAAATTCTTTTCTAATAAGAATGGATGGGAGGATCATCAAAATCCGAGTTCGTATGAGAATTCTACAGTAGTTTTAGTACGAGTCTTACACCTGAATTTTCTGATTACGAAATTTCAAGAATTAACATAAACTGCCACAAATCATCTCATCTCAGTCATCCAACTTGGTTAGCTGATTTAACCGGTTTAGATTTAATTTTAGGCGACCAATGATATGTCATAATGGTGCCAGCCATTCCTCTCCTATAAGGACCGATCGCCTCGTCCTCAATTTACTCAAATAGCTCCTGGCAGCTGCTCAAAATAGGTTAGTCGCGCTCCTAACATCGGCACTTCATATGCATCGCTTAATTTCGAGCTTCTTGCTTAAAAGATATGCTTTAGAAGCACCTATTACAAATAATATTTTATAAATATTGATTTCACAAATAATTCAATTATTTGACCTAAAAGCATCGCATGGTATTTTTTGCGGAAGGTCTCACGACTTGACTTATCACATATGACTGCCTGCCGCCTAGCTTGCACGTGATTGGTTGAAATAATCAGGTCTTGCAAGAAAGACTTACTCAGCAACTACCATGTAGGACTTGTTTCATTCCTCATGTAACTTGCTACATATTTTCTACAAAATACTCGAGACATCAAACATGTCACAAACTGGGGGATGTTCATCAGTATATTGGTCTGGCGGTTTACAGCATGCGGTGTGCAACACGCCCATTACGAGAAAGTGTCAAGAAAGGCGGACAGTTAGTGACAGTAGAGAAGTAGTGGGAGTAAAACCAACTAGCTTCAGCTCATAGTAGGGACGTGGTTTTCACCATTCTACACGATCCTTACTTCTCCATCACTCAACTACTTCCACTTCATATGAGATCAGTGTATGTTCGACTATGACTTGTATAAAATAGATTTCAATCTATTTCAACGGACAAGAGTTCATTAACACAAGTGTCCAGAAAACACCAAGAACTTATAGTCTTACATTCTGTAAGTAAGTTCTACATTCTGATATAAGTCATAAAACAGCCACACTTTCATAGTTCATTATTCTGATCTCGACACCTTTGCTTCCATCCCTAAGATCAACCCTTCTCTTTCATTTTGTGACCGAAGCAAGACTAGAACGGCCATTTCTTGGTTTAGGCAAGAATTGTACAGATTGGTCTCTCGAATCTAAAGTACTCCTGTGCAGTACATTTGTTTAGGGTTTAGATTCGTTTCTCGGTGGCACACCCAATTTATCATTTTCAGCAGAATCAGTTTTTACCATACTACAATTGTCCAACGAAAACTACATCTAGGAACATTTTACTCTCTCATCCCTCAGCTACACCAAACTCCAACATTGCCCCCGCTTTTTCCTTAACGACTCATACAACCATCTCCAAAATCCCACAACAACCAACACTAACATTTGTGAACTCCACCTTCTGTTTTCTTTTATGGACCTTATGGTTAGATAGGAATGATCTAATATACTACCAAAAGAAAATAACAGCAGCAAAAATCATAGCTTGGGCTCAAAAACAACAACAAGAATATTCGAAGGCGCTACAATCCCTACCTACGATCCTGCCGGGAGATTCATCGACGCTAAGCACCAAAATTATCTCAACAATCTCGGTAGGATGGTCTACTCCGAACATGAACAGGATTAAGATCAACGCTTATAAAGCGGCCATAGGTCATCTGGGTTTTGCGGGTGCATGTTTCATTTGCAGGGACTCCCACACACGAATGGTAATGGCTCTAGATCAACCATTGGGAATTACGACTGCCTTACCAGAAGAAATTTGGGCTCTTCTTTTGTCAATAGAACAACAAATGAAATGCAATGACCAGAAATTCTATCCGAGACATACTCAGAGAACCTCTTACACTTTATCACATATCCTACTCCCCCTTCGCCGCCACCCACCCACCACCCCCCAACAACCAAGCATATCTCAGGGATGATTGAGGAAGTAAAGAATATAAAACAACATATTTTGCAGGCTGCAAAACAACACAACTAAAGAAGAAAATCAAGTTGCAGATGGTTCAGCAAATCATGCAGCAGATGGAAACCAATTGGAAAATTTGTCAACCAATATCTGGGACCAGGAAATCCAAGTTTTTATCAGTCGAACTGTTTATCCTGACTCCGTGGATACCACATATCCGCGACAAATTGTATATCATGCTTCAAAACAAAAAAAAAAACTTAGTTTTTATTTTTTTTCCTTTCAGAAAAAAGACAAGTAATATTTTCATGAGATTTGAAATCCTTAGAAGAATATGATGAAACATATCATCAAATTAACTAAACAAACCTTGTACTTAACTTCAATTACATTACAATTTTGTTGATTCTAATTCCTTACAATGCGTTAAAAATCCAACTTTTTTTACAGTTACAACTGGGAAATAATGTCGACCCAGTCGTACGGCTAGGAAATGAAGAAATGCTAACCGTAAGTATGGCATGTGGCTAGGAAATAAGCACTCCTAACTGTAAATATGAGTTATGGCTGGAAACTCTTGATTGTTATTGCAAAAACGTTTCTTTTTTATTTCATACTATCCAGCGGTTTTACTAATAAAATTACCAGGTATGATTCAGAATACCAACTGTTTTATTAATAAAATTGTCAGGTATGAATTTCTACGGTTGGGAACTTAAACTTGATAGCTGTAATATCCTATTTACGTCTACGACAGAAAAGTTTGGAATTTTATCTATTATAGTTGGTAAATACCTAGTCGTTAACCTGATCTCTGATTTTTGTTATGGAAAGCAAAACTACATACGGTTAGGGTTTGCTATCCGTAGACATGCAATTACAGCTGGGAAGTCCTATTTTTGAAGTCGCGAGGGATGGTTTAAGGTTGGGAAAACAATAGTACTCCTAGCTCTAAATAGATTCACAAATCGAAAGCAGGACTAAATGGTGGGTTTTTCGATTATTATCTTATAACAGCCATTTCTGGAGTATTAACTTCGATTTCAGCTCCTTTATTCACCAGTTCTTCATTTTCAAATTCATCATCTTCATTTGATGATGATTCAAATGAATAAACTGCATCTCTACTTTCTTGAAATTGTTTTTGTTAACTTTGATCACTTTCTTTGACCCCATTTTATTTTATAGTCCAACCAGTCTTTTGCTTTTTCATTGTTTCCACATATTGTGATAAGAAATATTCCCATACTTTTTTGGAGAATCTACACTACATCAACAGATGACCCACCTCCTCACCCACATTTTTGCACAAGCTACATGAAGTTTATTGAATTTTACAACCTCTTCTCATGGGATGTACTGATTGTGGGGATTGTATCATGCATTACAGGCCAAACAAAAAATTTAACTTTAGGAGGCACATAACTTATATCCACAGGCGTGAATAAAAGATGTTGCTTGTAGTTTTTCTAATAGGATATTTGGATACCACTTAAAAAGTTTCATTTCTAATTCTAGAAGCAAAAATTGATTGTGAAACAAATTTTTGCATCCAATTTGTGGGAGAATCCAAACACCTTCTAAATCTCAAATAAAACAGACCATTATATCAGTGCGACATTGACTTGGTATTGCTCCATAAACATAAGTTTTTGTTATTGAATGTTCAACCTTTTGTTGATAATGTGTTTGTAAAAATTGATTTATATCCATGGAGGCAAACACAATTATGAAGACGAAAATGCTACACTTATCGACAAGAAATCCGGACTAAACTCCTGAGTGCGAGGGTGGATACACAACGGTTGAACCCTAAAGTAAACATATAGAGAAAACTAAGAATATACATAACGTTACAATTTCTATTTCTTCTCTACATAAGAAAAAAAAAAAGAAAAAAATGATCCCTAACGTAACCGCCTGAATAGCCGATCTGAGCAGATCATATTTATTAGAGCATAGCTCGGTTGAAACCACCAAGCGTTGGTATTGTTAGAGCATTGCTCGGTCTAACTCGCATGCATTGCTATCTCAAGCATGTTTGTCAATGTTAGTGATCAAAACTATAAGTCTTGATTTCTAGCCTATTTATAGATGTCTCGGACTAGGATATAGTTTGTATAGTTGAGCTTAGACTTCAAAACGTTTATCACTTGAAGACGAAAAACTACTAAGGAGATCTTGTGGAACTTCATCGACAAAAAGGTATGTAGAGACTTAAACTCATCTATCACTTGGAAAGTCTATTTCTACTATATCTCCTATATTGAGACATAAGTCGTATTACGATATAGTTTTCTATATACACATTTGAGATTTCGAGCTAAGTATATCTCACTTACATATTTCTCGAAATATGTGTTGGTAAGATTTTGCTTCTACCAAGTTCATCTTATATCATGAGAAAATTGGCGAGTAACATCTTACATGATTTGTGTGATACAATCATTTGGTGTAAGACTTGGAATGTTTCGATAATGATTATTTCAATATCTTGAAAATTGCTTTGATGCTAATAGTGTGTGAAAACGGCTATTGTCATTATAGAAGAATGTTTCAATGATTGAAATAAAAGAGTTTAGAATCTTACCTTCTTTGGATATAAGCATATTGTGTGTTCGCACATTTGTGTATAAGTCCAAAACCGGGAACCAAATGTATGCATACTTGTGTGTATACAAAATGGTTGAAGGAGACTGGATAAGTATGCGTACTCGTAGGCATACTGGCGGAAGTTCACGTCCGAGAATTTCTGCTGATGTTGGATTTCAAAAACCAACTCATTCAGTTACCTAAGTATGTGTACTCGTACGCATACTAGCGGAAAGTTCATGTCCGTGAATTTCTGTTGAGTTTGAAAACCAAACAAACTCAAAACCGATTACTTAAGTACGCGTACTTAAGTGGTTACTTTCTAAAAATCGGTAGTGTACATGAACTTAAACATTTATCAATAAGGAATGCAATCTTTGCTAACCGTTGTTATAATGCTCATGTATTGATTCGAGTGAATCAAACCGATTTTCCTTCAATTGTGTTCTTGTATATATCTATGAGAATATAGCAATTGATCAAATCTTTAACTAGTGTCATTTGAGTCATTTGAACTAGTTGTGGTTAAGATAAATAAGGTTGATATGAGGGTAATCATATGGCTTACCTCGGTTAACTATTTATGAACCAACATGGTGTACACGTTTGGGTACGGTTACATAAACCTAAATGAGGGTACAAGCTAAGTTCGATCTAACGGTTGAAAGATATTAGCTTGGTTGAATCAGGTTTTTCATCTGACGGTGATTATTGAATGCTTTGTTACCAAGGTAACTTGGATTGCAAACCTGATTTGAAAAATATATAAAAGAGAACTCTAGCAACTGGGAAACCTAATCCTCACACCTCATGTGTGTTACTAGTTGCATAACTAGAGTCGATTCTCCTTTAACCTTAGGTTTCTTCTCGAGACCATGTAGGTTAACGACTTGAAGACTTCATTGAGATTGTGAAGCCAGACCCAACTATTTTCTTTGTAGTTGTGTGATCTGATATTGTTGTTTCTATCGTGATTGAGTGCAATCGTAAGATTGGCTTGAGATTTATATCTCCGATAGGCAAGATAGAAAAGTAGTCACAAACACCTTCGTCTCCTCGTTTGTGATTCCACAATAACTTGTTTCGCTAGACGATTAAGTTTATTGTGAGGTGATTGATAATACTAGGTTGTTCTTCGGGAATATAAGTCTGGTTTGTCAATTGGTTCCTGTTCACCTTGATTTATCAAAAGACGGCATAAAAACCGTAGGTATTTTTGTGGGAGATAGATTTATCTATTCCTATAGACTTTTCTGTGTGAGACAGATTTGTTTATCAAGTCTTCGACCTTGGGTCGTATGAACTCTTGATTGTGGGTGAGATCAGCTAAGGGAATCAAGTGCGTAGTATCCTGCTGGGATCAGAGACGCAAGGAGCGCAACTGTACCTTGAATCAGTGTGAGATTGATTAGGATTCAACTACAGTCCAGTCCAAAGTTAATTGGTAGTAGGCTAGAGTCTGTAGCGGCTTAATACAGTGTGGTGTTCAAACTGAACTTGGTCCCGGGGGTTCTTTGCATTTGCGGTTTCCTCGTTAAAAAAATTCTGGTGTCTGTGTTATTTCTTTTCCGCACTATTTTTTGTTATATAATTGAAATATCACAGGTTGTGCGTTAAGATCAATCAATTAGAATATCCAACCTTTGGTTGTTTATTTACATTGATTGACACTTGAACATTGGTATTTGGTACCGTTCAAGTGACTCCTCTTATATTCAATCGGGCTCGCATATTTCTATTTGCTGATTGCGGATTGAATTAAGAGTTAGAGATATTAAGCTGTTTGATATACTTCTCTAGATTGAGTCTGATTGTCTAGTTAATTCTCTAGAAAGTGTATTGGAGTAAGTCCTCTCATATTGCCAAACGAATTGTTGGGTGTGGTTGTTAGACCCCCGCATTTTCAGTTATGTCAAGTTTGGTTGTCATGTTTTAGTATCAAAACTCATCTAGAGTCGCTAGATTAAATACTAAAGTTAACATCATTTAGGTTAGACTAGAAAGTCTAGGAATGTTAAGACGTACAAGTATTACTCCGAAGACCTGTAGAATGAGAAGAAGTAACGACTGCAACGAAGACATCATCCTTCCACTTGAGGTTAGTAATACTGACTTGACTTGTTTCCATTCCTAACGTATCTTTCAAGTCGTATTAATTATATTGAAAACATAACATGTGAAGCTGTATTAGAGTCCATCTAAGAGTGTCCATGGATCCTCCCTCATTTTTATAACACTTGTAAAAATATTTAAGACACTTGTAAGAGTAGTTGAAAAATCAAAATTAAAGCAACTCATATTTTAGATTTGAGACTCTTATATGAGTGTAAGCACTAAAGACATCTATATGTATTTCGAATCCAGAAATCAATATGTCCCAAATTGGACCATATGGTGTAGTGGCCTAGAGTAGACATGACCAGTGTATCTGTGCACCTCACGATGATGTAATAGGAGTCAGTCCTTGATCTCAAATAGGGTGACGACCATCTATTAGTTGTTATCTTATTTTTACAAAACCATAACGACCAACAACAAAGTTTGATACAAGAAAACTTGTTTTCTGGGAGTTATTAATCGTCAAGGTTTAGCTTTTCAAAACTTGACGACTATTAATAATACATCACTAATCGTCAAGGTTTAAGGATGAATACCATGACGACCATGTAAATGTTACTTTCAGGAATAAAACTCTTTGAAAAGTCGTCACATTAGTTATCCTACAACCTTGGCAGCTAAAAATAAATATGAACACTCGTCATGCTCGATGAAGAGGTACCATGACGACCGTGTAACTGCAATTCAACAGTTTCGATTTTTCCGACCTAATATGCCATCCAAACAACAAAACAAAATACTAGATACAATTTGAAAGAATTAATCAACAATAAAATAAATACTAATCGATGGTTTCTTTTTCATTTGATAATGATGAAATATTGAGAAAGAAAAAGGAATTGCTCATTAGATTTGTGAAGAAGAAGAAGGAAAAAAAAAAGTTTAGATCTAAAATCAAAAAGGGAATAGTAATTATTATGGAAAGGATAATTAGGTAACTTCACACATATTAGACACCCCTTAACTCACTATTATGGTTGGGAACAAAATTTAGATACCCCAACTTAGCCGGTTTCTTCGTGTTCCTTCATAAGGTTTTTTTTTTTATTTTCTTTCCGTATCCTCAAAGTAACCATCCATGTTTGTACAAATATTTTAGCTTCTCTTTACCATAGGTAAAAAATGATAGTAATTTTCCCTACTGTTCTGGATTGGCATGGGACCCATATAATCCTAAATAAAACGTTTTGTGGGGTTCCATAAATCCTCCGTCAAATTAATGTGAAATGTCATCGCTAAGCTACGCTGCATAACATAATAGCTAAGTTACCTCCATTATTACCCTCACTTGGGCCTGTTTGGCGATGTGTATTTCCATAAACTTGTCATTTTTTTGTTAGTGACTGAGCAGTCTGAGTAAGGGTGCACAGGAACCGACCTGGACCGAGGAACCGTCCCGGAACCGAGCCGATATTTATCCCGAACCGAGGAACGGGATACAGGTACCGGTCCATAAAATAGGAACCGAGGTTGATGAGGTACAGGTACACGATCCTGTATAAGTCCCGTACCGTCCGGACCGAAAGAACCGATCATTCCTAACCATTAGATTTAGGGGTACTGAACAAATACAGCCGTTAGATTAGGGGGGGTATATATACTACCTTAACGATAGGGTTTCAGTTTCTCATTTTCTTTTTTCTTTTCCTTCTTCGTCTTCGACTCTTCCGGTCTTCCCTCTGAGAGACTGATATAGTTCTTGAGTCTCTGATTCTCTGAAGTCTGAAAGTGAACTCCATTAATCAGTGAACATGGAACACCGAACAAGAACAACACCTCTCGATCCAGAAGAAAAAGTCAGTGATTTCAATGATTTGATTAATTTTGTTGTTTGATGAAGAACAAAAGAGTTAGGGTTGAACTGAAGTTCTGAAGTTGTTTTGGTGAAGAATCAGAGAAAGGTAATTTTTGGGTTCTCGTAGTTTGAATTTATTTTGAGTAAAACTGAATAAGAACTGACGAATATTATATGGGTTTGTTGTATTGAAGTTGAATCGGTTATATGGATATTTAATTTGTGCTTAATTGTGAGATTGAGAAATAGGGTTCATCATGTTCTTCCGTAATTTAGAAATTAGGGTTCGTGGATTTTAATTGAGTTATCTGTGATTTGAATTCAAGGAGGAATTAGGGTTTAACTGAGAACTGATGCTAGTTAGAATTGGAAGACATGAAGATGGATTTTCTGAAATAGTTATGTTGATCTTTGGTAGTTTATTGCAATGATTTGATTAATTTTTTTAATTGACATTGGTGAGATGTTAGAGAAGTGTTTGTCAGATTGGGAGCTTAAAGATGTGTTTACTGTCACTTTGGATAATGTGAGTGCCAACAAGGTAGCAGTGGATTATTTGAAGACTAGTATTGTTTCAAAGACAAGGGAAGAAGAGAGAGCTAAGTACTTGCATGTATGTATATGTATATGAATATGACTTATTATTTTTTTTACTTTCTAACTTAGGATTATGTTTATTAGTTTTGTTAAAATATCTAATACTTTTTTGAATTCACCTTTTCAGGTAAGGTGTGCAGCTCATGTACTTGCACTTGTGGTAAAAGATGTTGTGAGGGTCTACAACAAATCAATTGCAAGAATCAGGTCAGTTGTCAGCTCATGTATTTGTTTAAGAAGTATAACAAATATTGGGGTGATTATGCAAAGATGAACCCTACAACCTTTTTTTTCCATGTTGTTGGATCCTAGAGAGAAAGAAAAAGGACTACAATTTGCTCTTGAGCTCTTGTATGGGAAGAATTCTTCTAAGGTTGAATCTGTTATGAAGCTTGTTAAGTTGGATTTTAAGATTCTATTTTAAGAATATAAGGATGCCTATTCAGTTCATGAGGAGGAGTCAAGCATTTTTATCCAGGGACAAGCCAAAGCAGTAGTAAGTAAACCAGTGGCAGGGTCAAGTCGTATGAAAGAGTTGATGTCAAGGAGTAACAGGTTCAAGAAAATCCCAAATGATGATGAGGGAAAAACAGAGTTGAATAAATATTTCATTGACGAGTATGAAGAAGGTGTAGAAGAAGATGATGATGAGGAGTTTGACTTATTGGGTTGGTGGAAGACCAACAGTACAAAGTATAAGATACTTGGACATATGGCTAAGGAAATATTAGCCATTCCTGTGTCTTCTGTTGCTTCTGAGTCTTCTTTTAGCACAGGAAAGCGAGTCTTAAGTCCTTGTAGAAGCTCTTTATCTACAAGGAAAATTGAGGCATTGCTTTGCACACAAAGGTAACATATTACATTCCTGTGTCTTATGTTGCTTCTGAGTCTTCTTTTAGCACAGGAAAGCGAGTCTTAAGTCCTTGTAGAAGCTCTTTATCTACAAGGACAATTGAGGCATTGCTTTGCACACAAAGTTGGCTAAGGAAGCCAATACAACTTGATCTTCTATCTGATTACATACCATATGATGATGTTGAAGTTGAAGAAGGTAACATATTACATTATTACTTGTGTTTGGAAGTAATAGATATAGTCTAATAGTTACTAACTGCTATTATTTGTTTTTGCAGCGTTACTTGGTCCTATCAACACTGATGACACCACAAGTGCTGCTGACATGGATTAGAAGATCAAGATTCAAGACTACTGCAGCACTAGCTGCACTGCTAGTTGTTTTTTTCTCCATATTTTCTCATTTTCAAGACTTAGTGTGGCTACTGCTACTTTTTTTTCCATATTTTCAAGACATTGTTTGTTTGGTTTGTTAGTAATATTGCTACTTATTAGTTGCTGCTTTGAATGAGAATTTGTTATATAGAAAAAACAGGTAAAAAACAGGTAAAGAAAAGGCAGAGTGGCAGATAGTTTTCTGCTGAAAAGGTACCAACTGGTACCGGTCCCGTACCGGTACCGGTCCCAAAAGTTCAGTACCGACCTCTGGGGGTACAGGTAATCTGCCTCGGAAAGAACCGATCCGAACCGTACCATGTGCACCCTTAAGTCTGAGCATCGAAACATTTAATTTCTATGACCAACTTCTATTACGATTCTATTACGATTTACGATCGGCAAACACTTCCTAAATGACTACCTGCACCTCGAAGCACGACCCAGAAAGATCAAGTAGTAACGTAGCTACAATAACCCCCATAACACTAGATCACTTAAATATCTTCAACAAAAAATAATTTCGGCATTACCAATTTTACCCCTGATTGATTATAAAAGGGAATTTCACTCTCTCTCTGCTTTATTCTTCCCCGCCTCTCTCTGTTTCAAGATTATATACTCTGTTTTCCTCTGTTTAGGAGAAGATCAAAACCTAAGAAAAACTCCATTGTTGGAAGGATTAAAGTCCAAAACTTAACTCGTCCTTAAACTTCCAAATTGGTGAAAAGACTCGCGATCCCAAGTAGATAATTTTGTCAGGAAAGAGATCGTCATTTTTCACAAAGCGCGGAGGGTCGACTAACCTGGTTGGTTCTCCTTAAACTTCCAAAATATATAATAAACCCTTCATGTTATATCATTATATATATTTATCCCATATTATATTTAGATCTTAATTAGCCCACCCAAGGGCATACCAGAGCTAATTGGGGTTAGGTTTTTTTTATTCTTTAAATAATTACTTAAGAATAGTAAAAAAAAAATGTTCGAGTTAAAAAATTATAGAATTTGATTTTATTTCTGCCATGGATTTTTCACAAATTATTCGTGGCAACATATGTGGTTCCCACATTATAAGAAGTCTCTCCAAGCATCTTGCATATCAACCGAGAAAGAAGAGATGTAAAACTAGTATGTATTTTAATAAACTCATGTTGATACCAGTTTAGCAGGAGAGATACTGAAATCCACATGACCATGCTTAGCATTACTTATTTTGATACCAATTTAACAAGAAAGATACCGAAATCTACATGACCCATGCTTAAAAATACATATGGATTTTGGTTTTGGACCTCATCTCAGGAAAATTGGCGCAGAAGAAACCATGATATAATATCTTTGTAGGTATTTCCTATTGTTCCTTGAACCGAATCTAAAGTTTCTAAATAGACCAATTGGATGGGCATGGGACCCACATAATCCTAATTAAAACGTTTTTCCGGGTTTCTCAAATACCAATTTGGTGATGTGGTAATATCTGTGGCAGCTATATCCGAAGTAAATGAATAGAATCCGACACACTTAGTCGGTAAAATCCATCGCTAGGCCGCATAACATAACTTAGTATTTATAGGTAAGTTAGTTATTACCATTACTTACTTGGTTGGTAATGTTTGACGAGGTTTATTATATATGTATCTTGAATTTTATGTCTAACACTGACCGAAAAAGACTGACAATACTTCTAACTATCCTATAAAACAATTCTTGGTGCATCTCAAGTAAAGTCTATTTCCCTCCCAACATATTGATTATTTCGAGATTTTTTCCAGTTAGGATATGGAAGCATACTCCTAGCAAATTACCAAAACGTGATGGAAAAACGTCCATGTTCGAGCATATATACATCTGGGGCGGAACTACACACTGATTTTTCCTGGTTTGACCCAAATGTTGCTTCTGTGCGGTTGCCTGACTCTGGTGCCACTGGTCACATGACTAAGGATGCTCACTTATTGTCCAAGTTCACAGTGTATGATAATTCTGATAAAGTAATGGTTGTAGATGGGACAACATTTCCTATATATAGAAATATCGGGTAAAATTGTTCTTGATACTAACTCGGCTCAGTTTCACTTAGATGATGTTCTGTATGTGCCAACAATAAAGCAAAATCTCTTATCCATTGTTAAATTCATCAAGAATAATAAAGAATCTGTTGATTTTTTTGAATGGGGTATGTGATTAAATGTGTTAGCTAGCACAAGACAAATATTGGTCGAGCGAAAGATTAAGAACAATATGTATCTAATGCAGAGTCTTACTTCTGTTTTTCTTACTGCTTCAAAATTAAGTTTAGTGAATAATATATGGTATAAGAGATTGGGTCATACATCAGACTTGGTTTGCATAAAATTACTTCCTCATATGCTACTCAGCTGGATTCAAGTACTTCTAACTGTCTTTGTGAAGCATGTCAGTTGGGAAAGAATCATAAGTTTCCTTTCAATCTGTCAAATAAGACAACTCAGTCACCTCTACACCTAGTGCATTGTGATATTTGGGGGCCAGATCCAGTTGCAAGTTTACTTTGTCAATGTGGGACCACATGATCTTGGAAAAGCGGAGACATTTATGTTGAACCCGAATTTTAACCTACAAATCGGTTCCGGAACATACGTAATCCAAAATTCTGTTTTATCGAGTTGCCCAAGTCACTGTTATGAGTTATAGTTTATCATGGATGCTAAAGTGGTACCGATTTATAGGAAAGGGTGCCAAAATCCATCTCAGTAAGTTGGTACTCTTCATTAGCGGTGTTGAAGCTTATAACCGGAGTTTATTCCGTCATCAAAACAACGATCCTATATGTATAAGTCATCGTGGCATTTCTATCAATCTTGGTAGAAAGACTCGTGATCCTAACTAGATAGTTTTTCCAGGAAAGATATATTCATTTCTCAGAAAGAGCGGAGGGTTGACTAACTCTAACTTTAGTTCTCCTTAAACTTCCAAATTGATGAAAAGACTCGTGATCCCAACCAGATAGTTTTTTCAGGAAAGAGATCGTCATTTTTCACAAAGCGCGGAGGGTTGACTAACCCTGGCTTTAGTTGTCCTTAAACTTCCAAAATATATAATAAGCTCTTTATGTTATGTCATTATATATATTTAGCCCATATTATATTTAGAACTTAATTAGCCCACCCAAGTATGTATCAGAGCTAATTGGGATTAGGATTTTTCTATTCATTAAATAACTACCTAAGAATAGTAAAAAATTAAATGTTCGAGTTAAAAAATTAAAAAAAATTATTTTATTTCCGTCATGAATTTTTCACAAATTATGTGTGGTAATATATGTGGTTCCCACATTATAAAAAGTCTCTCCAAGCATCTTTCATATCAACGGATAAAGAAGAAATGCAAAACTAGTATGTATTTCAATAAACTCATGTTGATACCAATTCAACAGGAGAGATACTGGAATCCACATGACCATGCTTTAACATTACTTATGTTGATACTAATTTAACATGAGAGATACTGAAATCCACATGACTCATGCTTAAAAATGCATATGGATTTTGGTTTCATCTCAGAAAAATTGGCGCAACAGCAACTATGATATATCATCTTTGTAGGTATTTCCTACTGTTCTTTGACCTGAATCTAAATATTCTAAACAAACCAATGGGATGGGCACGGGACCCACATAATCCTAACTAAAATGTTTTGCTTTCACAATCCCAATTTGGTGACGTGGCAATATCTGTTGGCGGCTATTTCTGTAATAAATGAACAGAGTCATATTTAGTGGGTAAACTCCGTCGCTACGCCGCATAACATAATATAGTAGTTAAGTTATTATCACTCCAACAAAGTTAAAGATGCTGTTATTACGCTGGTTGGTCGAGAACGCTGGGTAATGTTTGACGAGGATATGTATATTGAATTTGATGTCTAACACTGACGGGAAAACACCGACAATACTTCTAACTATCCGATAAGCTATTTCCCTCCCGACAAGTAAAGTCTATTTCCCTCCCGACATATTGATTCCAGATTTTTTCCCAGTTAGGATATGGAAGCATACTCCTAGCAAATTTCCAAAACGTCATGCAAAAGCGTCCACGTTCGAGCATATATAGATCTGGAGCCGAACTACACACTGATTTTCCCTGGTTTAACCGAACCCAAAGCTCAAAAAAATTTGGATTTTAGGGTGTTTTAAAAGTTGACTAGATATGTGCCCGTGCTACGCAGTGTTTTTTTATTCTTTTAAGTTTGGTGTGCGCGGGACGATGTATTTTTGATTTAGTGTGCGCGGGGCTTCATCCGCCCCGTAGCGATGTATTTTTGATTTTTTGTCGCCCCGCCCCGTGGAGACGTATATTTAATATGTGTGTCGGGAAAAATACATTAAATAGGTGGAAAATATATGCAAAATTTATTTATTTTTTTCCTTTTAACTTGGTGTGCGCGGGGCTTCATTCCGCTCCTTGGCAATCCATTTTCGATTTGGTGTGCGCGGGGCTTTTCCCCTCCCCGTGGAGATGTATTTTTGATTTGGTTTGGCGGGGCAAATAGGTCAAATAGGTGGAGGATATGTGCAAATTTTATTTATTTTTTCCTCTATATATATTAAGAAAAAAAAATAGTCCTAATATAAAAATTATTCGATTTCCAAATTAACTTTTGACTTCCATAAAATTCCAAACACCAATCATACGGTTGCCAATTGTCCCCACCTTAATATTGTCACTTTATGAATTCCAATTTAATTTATTTATTTTTTAATCTTTATCCTATTCTTTTTAAACCAATCATACGTTGGTAAATGTACTCACCGAAACGCTCGTTTCATAAAACTCAAAAAAAAAAGTTTTCGGCCAATAAAAAGCGTGGGTTTCCTCACGATTCAACATGAAAGCTTTATTTTTCTAATCCTTTAAGCCTTTAGATTAATAAATAATACCTAAAAGAACAGGCTTCAGCCAGGTACAAACAAAAAAACAAGCCCATTCAACTCTCGGGCTCGTATTTTCATTAAACTTTAATTTCATTCATTGTTGGTTTTCACTTTAATTTCAACGTCTAATTTATATTGAACCTTGATTTTTGGCATACCAAAATCTTCTTAAGCATACAAAGCACTAGTCCTAACTTGGGTGACCTTATAATGGGTACCTTATGGGGTGGTTCAATTACCTATATTCCCTTAAATCCTTTAAATTACTATTAATCTATCCCTAACCCTAATACAAAACCTATAATCAACTACACATAAAATCAGTTTCATTCACCTTCTTCTTCTTCCTCTCCACAGCCGAACTCATTCACCCTTCCCTTTCTTTTTTTTCATCGCGGAAATTTAATCGTCGATTCGTGAAAATTTAGTCGATGATTAAACTCATCTATATAATGGGTCATCGTAAGCCAGTATCTCGTTCAAATCGATCGACTCAACAACCCATTGAAGAAGAATATTTAGAGAGTGAAGAACAAACTCAAAATCAACCACAAAATCAACCGGAAGAAAAGATTGAAGAAGAACCAACTCCGTAAATGAGAATAAGAAGGTTAGTTCTACAAACCCATATCGTATTTGATGTTTTAGATTGGTTTGGTCGATTTAATTCGTCAAAATCATGTTTCTGCGGCGGTTACAGGTTATGGTTCAGCGCAAAACAAATCTTAGATGTGCGCCGAGCTGTTCTTGAAACTGAACCCTGAAAGTGCATATGAACGACTCGGCGTATAACTGAAATCCGTTTTGAGCCGAACTTAGTGACACAGAGACTTATATTTAGGATCGGCTTAATCGATGGTGTTAGTTTTGTGCCGAATATGTTTTGTGAATTTCAGAATTTTTGCATGTGCTTAGGATCGGCTTGTATGGTTGTATTAGTTTTGTGCCGAATAAATGTTGTTTGAATTTCAGAATTTTTGCATGTGCTTAGGATCGGCTTGTATGGTTGTATTAGTTTTGCGCCGAATAAATGTTTCAATTCATAAGTCTAGATTCAGATTATTCGGTAGTATTAGGGTTGCGCCGAATATCATTGTTAAAATTTCATAAATTTTACAAGTGTATAGGATCGGCTTATTTATATGATATCATGTTGCGCCGAATACATGTTTGAGTTCATAATAGTAGATTCGGCTTATTCGACGGTATCAGTTGTGAGCCGAATATATAGGATCGGCTTATAATTGTTTTGTGGTATGAGCCGATCCACTCTCTGTGTAATCTAATAAAAATTTCAAGACATGATTCGGCTCATATGTGTTATTTCGGGTAAGCCGAGCCTTCTTATTTTCTTACAAGTTTTTGGCTTTCCAAATCTCTTTGTTGTTCGAATTAGTCTTATAACTTTCATACTTGTGTCGGGACCAATGCAGCTACAAAGAGGAAGAAGATGGAGGTAACACCTTCTACTTCTAATACTCCCGATCCTAGAGGAGGAGGTAAGAAAAAATTGGGAGCGTAAGGTAGAGGAGGAATTTTAGAAGAAGAAGTTGAACAAGTAAGAATTGAAAGACAAGAAGAAGGAATAGCTGAAGATGAAGAAGTTGATGATAATCAAGAAGTTCATCAAGAAACACAACCCCAAGGAAAACCCAAGAAAGACAAGAAAGGTAAGAAGGTGGCAGAACCCGAGAAAAAGAAGGACGATGATGATCGACGGATCACTGGTTTACACATTCCTGATGAAGATGACGTAATTACACCTCGATCAGATGGTTTGCCTCATGGTCTTCCGGAAGATGGAGGAAATGTGTTGATTGGTTATGCCGATCTTGGGCGAAGAAAATTTATGAGACTCCTGATCACAACCGTGCAGTCCGAGTATTGAGACACCAGAGGGCAGCAGAATGGAGTGTTGATGAAGAGGTTCCTGAGGTGATTGCTTACGTACAACGCAGTGCTTTATGGCCTATCATCAATTATGGACATAAGGAATATGATAGTGTGCCGGCCTCTGCATTTACCGAGCGCTTTTTTCCAGAAACTTACACATTTCAATTACCTTTTGGAGAGATGGCAATCACTCCTGATGAGGCTAGTAAGATTACAGGCGTTAAAGCAAGGGGTGTAAGTGTGGATGCTGGTTTTTATGACATGAGTTGGGATGAGCTATACAATTTGTACCTGGAATGCCTTGGTTGGGGTTCACAGAAAACTGAGTTGGAGTTTTGTCGATCAGTTAAAGATGTCGATACCGTTTGCATACCAGGTGGCAGAAATAAGAAGAATAAGAAGATCAAGTTGACTAAGTTGAAAAAGGAGTTTGAGAACAAAAAGGAAAGAGTTACACAAGGAAAGAGAACACAAAGGATTTTGAGTTGGAGTTTTATGGTACACTTTTATGGTACACTTTTTATTAAGTTTTAAGTACACTTTTATGGTGTTGCAAACACCTTTGCTTTTAGGTGCTGAACTTTGTTTTTAATGGTGCTGGGATTGGGTTATGGACACCTTCAATTTCATGTTTTAATGAATAGCTTAACAGTTATGCGCCGAATTTATAGAGTTCGGCTTATCCTCTAATGTTAGTTACGCGCCGAATCATTTGTCCTTCAGGTTCGGCTTTTTCTATAATTTGAGTTATAAGCCGAGCCTTAAAAATCATTATTGGTGTAACCCAGTATTGGTGTTCCTCAAGCATGATCAGGTTGATGTTCCTCAATTTCATTTTTTAGTGATCCTTGGTATCCTCGTGAATTATGTCTACTGGATCAGGTTAATTTTCCATGGGTCCAAGCACGATCTACAAAGAATATCACAAGGTTAAACACTAGAAAGGAATATAATAACAAGGTTCGGCGCATTCGATAATCACATTATGTGCCGAACTATAAACATTTACAGGTTTCGGCTTATACGATATCCTCAATATGTGCCGAACCACGAACAATATTTTAACCCAAAAATTAACAAATTCATGTTCGGCTCAGACGATAATCATATTATGTGCCGAACCTTGAACATAAGAGGTTTCGGCTGATACAATATTCTCCATATGTGCCGAACCAGTAACAATATTTCAACCCAGAAATTAAAAAATTCTGTTCGGCACATACGATTTTGGATATATAAGCCGAATTAATAATGATTCTATTCCGGGCTATTCAGGATGTTGTTCGGCTTACTATGAAACTTTCATATAAGCCGAACTAGTGTTTAGCAAAAGGGTTGGAATTGGAAATTATAGGTTCGGCGCATTCAGTAAACAGATTCAGTAAGCCGAACCGTTCATCAATTGGTAGATTCGGCTCGTAGATGTGAGCCGAACCTCAACCTGTTTCGCCGAACCATGATTCAAAAAACCTAACTTTTGATAATTGAGAGCTATAGAAGTGAGATTAAGTATAGTATATAAGTGTACCTGTGTATTAGAAGCATTGGGTCCCTCATCAATGTCTTCATCATCAGGATTTGGCTCATAAAAATCATCATCTTGAGTTTGTGTTTGAGTTTGAGCTTGAGTTTGAGTGGGTGTAAAATCATTCTCATAATCTAAGAAATCAGCCATTTCTGGATCATTGTTGTAGTTGATATGTATTTTCCTAGGTTTTTTAGATGAATGATGACCCTCCTCATCCTCCATTGAATCAAGAATTAGAATTTTCTCACTTTTTCCTTCTCTTTCTCTCCTTCTTAACCAAACCAAAACTTTGATTTTTTTTCCTCAAATTTTTCATCTAAACAACTCTTATAATTCTGAAAATTATTTTAATCACTAAACAAAATATTTAATCACTAATCAAGATTATTAACACTAATACGTAAAAGGCAGATTTGCCATTAAAAAAAATTGGGTTAAGGGGTTATCTGATTTTGCTATTTCACAACCTTTTTTGTCTTCATTCAATATGCCTTAGAAGATTTTGGTATGCCCAAAATTATAGTTCTCTATATTACCAACTTCTATTTCAGTCGCAAACACTTCTTAAATAACTGCCTGCACCTTAAACTACGACCCAGAAGAAAAAAAACAAGTAGTAACGTAGCTACAATAACCGCAATATCACTACATCACCAGAATATATTCAACAAACAATAAGTATTCGTCATTACCAATTTTACCCCTGATTGATTATAAAAGGACTTTCACTTTCTCTGCTTTCCCCCTCTCTCTGCGTTTCAGAATACTCTGTTTTCCTCTGTTTCAGAGAAGATCAAAACCTAAGAAAAACTCCATTGATGGCAGGATTAAAACCCAAAACTTAACTCATCTTTATTAAAAATTTAGTCTCTTTTAATCTACACATAAAACCCATATCTTAGAAAGACCTCTCAGTCAATCTCATTTCAAGAATCATCTTTCTTTGGATGATCATTGTCCATTCTTTGCACATTAGAAATTTATACGGAAATTCGACTCGTAGGTGTTTTTTCTGAGTAGTAATGGATCGTAATAAGAAAGAAGGGAAAGCTGGAGTAAAGGGTAATGAAGAGGAACAAAGGGAGGAAAATTCTGAAAGTTCTTCATCAATTGGAATAAATAGCGATGAAGAAATAATGGGTATTGAAGATGAGGGAGATGGTGGGAGTAGTGAAGTTCAGAGTAGTGCATTTGGTTCACTGAGTTCTTTAGATAGCGCTTTACCACGGAAGTAAGTACTGATTTTCTTGATTCTTGATTTAGGGGTGGCATTTGCCCCTCATTGGTTATTGCTGGCTTTAGAGTACAATTTCGTTTTGTTAATAGAGGATTAATGGTATTTTGTAGTTTTATGTTTTGTTTTGATTTTCTTGATTACTTCGATTCAAGAATCCTTTGATTTTGTGTAGTTTGGGCTTTATAGTGATTCAGAGAATAAATTTATTGAAATGAAGAACTGGGTTTCTGTAATTTAGAGAAATTTTAGTCAAAGATCGAATCTTTTTGTTAAATTTAGGTTTTAGATGAATTGGGTTACTAAATCTTGATTAGATTTTATTGAATTAGGGTTTAGCAGTGATTTGGTATTTCTATTGCACCCTGCATTTGCCCTCTGGAAGCCTACCTTGTATACTTCTGACGCTTGAGGTGTCTGACTGCAGTAGAAGCCTTTCTAAGTTTTACGATGGTCCATCGAGATCCTACACTAATCTCACAAAAGCTTGTGGTTCTGAATCTGTTAAAGACATAGCCAAACCAGATAATGCACACAACAGGAAACGCAAGAATGAAATCGCTCGCAATATGATGTTGGATACAAAGTCTTTGAAGAAAAGTGATGGTGAAGGAATAAGAAAAGGAGGTGAGATGTCATCATTAGAAACACCAACAAACACGAATCAAACAAGTCCTGCAATAGTGAGAATTTAGCTTCGTCTGCATCTCGACCTCTGCGTCATGTGCCTTCGCGTCTGGGAATCAAGTCATTACTCAGTCATGAGTCATCATCTTCTGCTAGTCAAATTGCTTCTACATTTACCCCTGGGTGGTCATCTTCCTCGTTGGCAGACTTACATGGTGTAGCTGCTGCTGATGAAAGCAATAGTAGCCTTAGGCGTGACAGCTGTTCTACAAGTTTCCAGTCTGCAACTGCTGCTGCTGCCAGTCATAATACCGGAAGGCCTGACAACTCTTTTACAGATTTACAGACCGCAGTTGCTGATGATGGTAGTGATCCTGACAGAAGGCTTAACAATTCTACAACCCCGAGTAATGAAGGAGTGGACACTTCACCAAAGGAACCACAAAACTAGCTAGCTGCCGCTACTCTTTTTAGCTTCAGCTTTCTCCCACTGCTGGTTCTTAGTTGCGTATCAAACAAACTATGAATGATGTGCCTGATATGATGTTGAAATCTCTCTCTGCCTCTAGGATATAATATAGAAATAGAACAATACTTACATGAGCTTCATACTTCTATTTTCTAGCTCAAATGAAGAACTGATACTTTCATTTTTCAAGTTCAATTGATTTACATGTTCAGTAAACAGAATGAAATAGTCGACGACTGCACGAAGTTGTATAATTAGTGCTTTATTGAATGTATTTTTGTTACTGAATGAATACAAACAAGTTTACATACCCTGGGCGTGGAGTACTTCAATGGATGTCAGTGTTTGACTCTTGCAAGACTGAACACCAGTGTTGGAATTGCTCAATATTTTACGCATCTGTCTGCGAGTTTCCTGTAGACAAATGGCAGAGCCTCTGGCTTTATGCGCCTCAGCAAACAGAGCGAAATAGTCGACGACTGTAACACGGATGTACTGACTCTTAAGTCTTGTTTTTGCTTATAAGATGAACGCCAGCATTGACTCCCTATGTGATTGCTGCATCCCTATGTGTCTGGACTTGGGAGGAGTTCAGACCTGACAAGAATTTTCTTGAGTAGCAGGAAGAAGTTTAGTCCTACTAGTATCAGTATATCTTCTGGTAGTAACTGCCAACCAGGTTTTCCAGGAGTGAACTCAAGTTTCTCCCAATCAATGATCCTCTGAGAATCCACTTATTAGTGACAAAACCCGTAGCTTGTCCCTAACGTTCACAATCTCGTCATTCTTCCTCACCTCCTTAAGCATACTTTCCTCCGCTGATCACTATGGTTCCCCCAGAACATTCTCCCTTCATCATAACTTCTATTGCTTTCCAACAAACCCGAATTACACAAACGTCTTCTTCTAGACACTTTCAGTTCAATCAAATCAAATTCACAACATTTGCATTCTAAGGGTTTTCCAGGCACATCTAATAACTAAATTCTGCACGACATTTCTTTCCACAAGCATCAACAGCCAACTAAGAATAACCAATTTTCGGATACACTAAACCAAAAGGAACAATACTAGAACCTAAGCTTATCACATCCGTGGAACGAAACCCCCACTCCTCCTTTTCAACATTTCTTCAAAATTAACACTAACATTATGTGCACCTATGTAACTTCCGTCTGACAAAGCTGGACCCTGAGACATCTTACCCATGATGGGTGAAGCCTGACTTAGTCCCCGTCAGGCATCTCCAGTCCATTTTACAGATTTAATTGGGGACTTGGAGCTTAACAGATGAGCCTATATCTACTCTTGATTAGGTTCTAGGAACTGCACACAAGCATATTCATGAGCAAATGGTGGGAACTCTACATCTGATCGCTCTACCTCAGCAAGTACAGAAAAGAATGCTGCCATAAAATCATACAACAGCTGAAATTAAAGATAACACTATACTTAACTTATGCTAATGCTTGCGTCAAGGTCAGATACTCTGGTGGTGCAGCCAACAAAGAGCAATTGATCAACCCAAATGAATTCATCAACTGAACGTGCTCCCAAATTTCTTCAAAATTAACACTAACCCAGCTCAAATATACTATCTCTACTAACAAACCCATCTCTTAAACTCCCAAATTTCTCACGAAACACATCACCCTTAATCTCAAAAAAACTAGACAATTCAAAAACAAGAATCAAATTTCTCTTCACAAATGAACAATCAACCATTCCAATCAAATCTTCATCTCCATCCTTATCCCAAGTATATCCTCCCTGACACATGAAGAAGATGTGAGCACAGAGAAAGGGGTTTTTGATCTCCCCCATTGATTAAGATGATCCTATCCCAAATCAATGAAGTGCATATACAAACTGCGAAATGAAAAATTGGGGGAACAATATTAGGTTATAGAATCGGAGTTACAGGATCTGGGCGGGGAAAAGTTAGGTTTTAGAATCGCGCTTACAGGTTTTAGAGGGGATTCGGATATGATGAAAATGAAGACCTGAGAGGATATGAAGATTCTGTCAGGAGTTCTTTTAAGTGAAAAATACTAGAACCCCTACTATATGGGTTCAATATATAGAAGCCCCACTAAATGGATCATATATTGTCAACTCCATACTTTCAGAAAATGATATTACTAGGCCCAAAACATCAAATTTTCTTCAGATCTGGCCCATAATCAATTATTATGAATTTTAATAATGGGAACACTACCCTTTAGTATGTATACAAGAGGAATATATCAGAAGATATTTCATTTCTTCATTCTCTTTCTCTCTCTTCTCCATCTCTTTCTCTCTCGGCTCCAGCGTTTCAGATCTGTGAAGAAGAAGAAGACGAATCGATCCAGTAGTTTTTGCAGCTGATCATCAGTTAATCTTCAAATATGAATCAATCATTCAATCGATTTCATTTGAATCTAGGTTTTAGTTGGTTTTTAAGCTGCATCAGGTTAGGTTTTCGTTGGATCGACTGTTTTTTTTGAAGATTTTGAATCGAATCTAAGTTTCAGTCGATTCGAAGCAGCAGAAATCATTTCCGATTAGGTTCATCATTCTTACTTTTCTTAGTTCGATTAATTCGATTAGGTTTTTGATTTTTATTTTGATTGATTCTGTTCATATATGAGAAGAAGAAGAACCTGATTTTTTTTTGAATCAATCGAAGATCTTTAATGTAGTTTTAACCCTAATTACTTACTTTTTATGCAGATTCAACAATGGAATTAAGAAGATCTTCAACAGCAGCAGAAATGAATTCGTCGTACGAGAAAATATCTGAAAATCAATAAGATTTCTCTCGTTTTTAATTGAAACAACAAGTTTTAAATCTAGGTATGCGTTTAGGATATTGTTGTTTCTGTTGTTTTTGTTGTTGTTGTTGACTTGTTTTTGTTTTTATTTTGCTTATCTCGCCTACACATCGTTTGATTGATGAATCTGTGGCAGTGTTGGTGGTGGATATGCAGGTTCTGGTGGAAGATGAGGAGGTTGTAGTGGTTGAGTTGGTGGTATTGGAGAAGTTTTGGAGGAGGATCTGAAGTCAGTGGTAAGTAAGATGATTCTTTCTTTCTTATTTGACATAACTTGCTTTATTTTCAACATTTTTTATGAATAAATGTATTTTGTGTACAAATTTATAGTAATATGACATGTTTTGTGTTGTTTCATTAATTTTGTATTCTGTGTACAAATTTATAGCAATACGACATGTTCTGTGTTGTTTCATTAATGTGTATGGATAGTTTGATACTTAGAAATTACTGTGCAAGTGTATGAGTCTTAGAATTCTGAAGCACAACATGTGTAACTTGCGTCTACACATCCAAATTTCATGTGTAACTTGCGTATACACATGTATAATTTGCGTATACACATGTGTAATTAGGAGTTACACATGTTAATTGAATGTGTAGCTTATAGTTACATATGTGTTTTCATTGAACTGCTGGATACACATGTCATATATGGATGTGTAATTCTCAGTTACACTAGTCAGGTGCATGTATAACTCCTAACTACACATGCTAAGCAAACAAAAGCACCCAATTGTTGAGACAAAAGCAATTGCAGGCACTTTCCTCCCCCCATTGCTCAGACATTACTTCCAAAACACCCAAGGTCTTATCTTCGTGTAATTGCTAGTTAGTGGTGGTGTTTTGGTATGAAGCTAAGAGGTTTAGTATGGATAATTTGTATTTGGAGTTAGTGTTGGTGTTTTGGTATGAAGCTTAGAGGTTTGGTATGGATGTTGGAGCTGTGTTAGACACTGTAAGTTGGATCTACTTTACATTCTGTTTGTCTTAGTGGTGGTGTTTTGGTATGAAATATATTTGTATGCACATCATGTTTTAAATATGGTATCCATCTATAATCTCATCTTTTATCGACTCTGAGAAGGATATCATGTGATTTCTATAACCATATCCTTGTTTATCAGTTTGCAGCTGTGTGTACTCTACGTGACAGTCTGCGTGTTTAACTAGCATTGGTAGACTATGGATGTGTAACTAGTAGTTACACATGCTAATTAAATGTGTAACTTATAGGTACACAAGCTAAATGGATGTGTATCTACTAGTTACACATGCTAATTAGATGTGTAACTATAAGTTACACATGCTAATTTGATGAGATATGCATATACAGTTCTTAGAAAATATTGAATGGTGCTGGCAATAATTTTGATTATTTTATTTGTTCCTGAATTTTTCTTTTGTAGTGGATTGACTACGTTAAACTACATAGAGCTTGCTTAATTGTATCAGAAGTGCAAGGATGAAGGTTTGTGTTTCGATTTTTAAATGCCAATACCTTTTGTTATTTTTCTGAAACTTTTACAAGTAATTCACTGGACTTGACTGATAGACTAGCTTTGGCACTTGATATCATCACATATATTGACATATTTAAACTGAACCAAGAATGATGTTCATGTGAAACTAATCCTTTTTTAGTTGTTTGCTCCTGGCCTGTAGTTGTATGTTTTATTTGATGTTTGTGAGTCTTCGTTAATATCTGAATAGGTACTTCCTTGGCCTTCTACAACTGAAGTATCTAGTATTCATGTATTGGAGGTGATTTGTATATGAGCATCTAGGAAGATTCTCATGATTTTGCTATATTCAGTTGTCAAATATACAAGTGTGGTGGTTGTGGTAGGAAGTGCAGGTGATGGTGCTTACAGAGTGATGGCTGGTGCTATACTGAAGAATGGTTGCAGCTGCTGGAGTGACTACCAGAGCCACCACACCTTATATGACATGTGTAACTGTTGATTACACATTTCATATGCATGTGTAACTCCAAATTACACATTTTATATGCATGTGTAACTCCAAATTACACATGCATTTTATGTGTACTAGTTGATTATACATGCTTGTTTATGAGTGTTTAGTTAGCTGATTATACATATGCAATGATTTGATGAAATTTGTAGTGGAAGGTATGCTGATCTTTTGTAATGAAATGGTACTGAACAGGTTATGGATGTGTTGATTTCAGAGTATGAAAGTTCATAGAGAGCTGTAGGAGTGTGCAAGTTGTACAGATGCAGATTTGGCATTGGTTTGTAATGAACGAGTACTGTTATTGCTATCATATAGCTCAGGTATGCACTGGTTGAAGAATCAGAATGGTTTGAGTTAATGATGCTCAGGTAGATGTATGTTAGGAGTTAACATTACATGTACTGGTGCAACTACACTTAAGACAGTGGTAATGGAATAGAGGAAATGAAGCTGGCTGGTGCTGAGATTTGTACTCAGTTGGTGTTGGTTGCAGTTGCAGGACATGGGTTCCGATGGAATTGATATGTGGTAAGTTATGGCCCGAGTCTGAGAACTCAATATTGCATGCTAGATGCATGTTAGAATAAACAGGTGCAGAGTTTCCAATGTATGTTGCTATTGCAGTGGATTTGTCAGGAATTGATGCTTGTAGAGAATGATGAAATAAGTCATGGTGGTAGCTGTAGGATAAATGTTGTTGAAAGTGTGCATAGTGTTGTGTAAATTTCAATTACACTAGATAGATGCATATGTAACTCCCAATTACACTAGACAGATACGTGTGTAACTAATGCTAAGAAATTATTGTAAATAAATCTTAAAGTGTGATACATGTATTTTTTTTGTGTTTACTTTTTTATGTCTATTTTTTTATGTGTAACTTCTTATTACACATGCCATATGGATGTGTAACCGTTGGATACACATGTTATATGCATGTGTAACTTCTGCTTACACATGTCGTACACATGTGTAACCCTTTCATGCCATACCCATGTGTAACTTCTGGATACACATGCTCGTTGCATGTGTAACTTCAGATTACACATCCATATATTATTGGTGGGAGGCAGTGGTCAGCGGTGGTGGCCGCCGACGACGGAGGTGGTGGTTGGTGGTGGTTTCTGCTGCTGCTGGTGGTCACTGGCGGAGGTGGTTGGCAGTGGTGGTTGGCGGTGGCGGTAGTTGGAGGTGGTGGTTGGTGGTGGTTTCGGTGGTGGTGGTCGGAGGCGCTGGTGGTCGCCGGCGGAGGTGGTTGTTGGTGGTGGTGGTTGGTGGTGTCGGTCGTCGGATGTGGTGGTTGGTGCGGCGGTCGTCGGAGGTGGTGGTTGGTGGTGGTGGCGGTCGTTAAAGATGGTTGTGACATCATGTTTAGTATATTTTAATATTTTGAGCTTAAATTTAAATTTTATATAATTTGGGGTTTGAAAATATAGAAAAGGGTATGGATGTCTTTTAATAACTCGGGCCTAGATTTAAACTTCTTTTAACTAGGGGCCTTATACTATGGGTTATCCATGGGTTGGGCCTTAGCCTAATTTTCCCTTCTTTTAAAAGGATTATTCGGGCACGGGCATGGGCACGGGCCTAAGGTATGTGCCTAAGGCTAAGATGTGTGCCTGTGTGGATTCAGATTTTAGAGAAGAATCCTATTATCCGGGCTGCGATAGGCGAGTTTTTGGGTTCACAAAATGAAAAAAATAGGACTACGAAGTCCATAAGAGCAATTTTGGTGTTGAGGTTCTCTATTCCCAATATATGGTTTTTTATTTGGAAATTTTATTGTGTGACGTACTGGGAGATCGAATTCTATTCAACAAAGTAGTTTACAATTGAGTTTCTCTGTAAAAGTAATCATGAACTCCATTTAACTGAAACTCGTTTTATAAAAACGTTTTATAAACGCAATTTTAATAACCTTCCACACTAGACGGGTTTATAAATCACTTCACAGTTTGAAAATATAATTAAAAAATGCGTTTAGTAATGGACGTTATTTAAGATTGCGCTTCATGTGATGGACTTTACAATAGCGTGATGTTATATTTGAGAATTGATGAAAAAGAATTTCATATATAGAAACTTCATTTGACAATATAAGATTTTGACAACAAGTATAGCTTTTGGCAACAATGTTACGGTTGCTCTAACCTGTACATATTCTCGGTTTGAATATGATTATAAAATTAATTAAAATGAAAAAATAGGATTATGAAATCCATAACTTGTATATATTCTCTATTCGAATTACAAAATTAATTATGATTAATGATTTAGTTTATACTTCTTTTTAAATATAAAAAATTTGAAGTTCCTTTTTTTCTTTCTTTTTAGAAGAAAGAGAAGTATATTTTTCTAAAAAATTTCGAAAACCTTAGAATCATATGATGAAACATATTAAAATAGTTAAGAAAACCTCGTACTTAAATCCGCCAATTACAATTTTGTTGATTCTAATTCCTTAAAATGCGTTAAAACATATTTATTTTTTTGCAGTTATGGCTGGGAAATAATGCCGACCCAGCCATAACACGTCCTTACGGCTAAGAAATGAAGCACTCCCACCCGTAAGTATGACATAAGGCTGGGAAATGAGCACTCCTAGCTATAAATATGAATTATGGACGGAAATTCCTGATCGTTATTGCAAAATCGCCGTTTATTTTTTGGGGACTTCATGCTACCAAGCTGTTTTACTAATAAAACTGTCAGGTATGATTTATAATACCAACCGTTTTATTAAGAAAGCTGGCAGGTATGAATTTCTATGGTTGGAAATTTAAACTTGCTCTCCGTAATTTGCTATGTGCGGCCAGGACATAAACATTACAGGCGGAGAATTTTATCTATTACGATTGAGAAATACCTAGTCGTTAAAGCAATTTCTAACTTTATTGTGGAAAACAAAATTACAAACGGTTAGGAATTACTAGCCGTAGGCAGGCAATTACGACTAGAAAATCATATTTTTCCAGTCATAAGAGATGGTTTAAGGTTGGGAAAACGGACTCCTAGCAGAAATAGATGGTGGGTTTTTCGATTATAATCTTATAACAACCATTTTTACAGTATTAACTTCTGTTTCAAGTTCAACATCTTCATTTAATGATGACGCTGATGAATTCACTGCATCTTTACTTTCCTTCCAATTTTATTTTATTAACTTTGATTATTTTCTTTGACCTCGTTCTCTTTTACGGTCCAACCAGTCTTTTAGATGCTTTTTCATTGTTGCTTTGTAGTGTCATTATATATATCGCATATTGTGATATGAAGTATTCTCATACTTGTTTGGAGAATTAATCTACAATACATTAACAAATGACCCACCTCCTCATCCACATTTTTGCACAAGCTACATCGAGTTTTTTTATTTTATCTTCTCGATAGATTACTGATTGTGGGGATTGTGTTGTGCATTATAGACCAAACAAAAACTTAATTTAACTTTGGGAGGAATATACCTTATATAATGGGGTTAATTGGAGTTTGGTATTCAGTTTTAGACCAACACTAGTGTTTGGTCTAACATTTGTCTAACGTTAGGGCTTGGTATCTGGATTGGACGTTGACCGGTCTTGACTAGGTTAAGTCCTAACTTTTGTTTAATAATTATTAAAAAAAATTATATAATTTTTTTTATTAAACAGTTTATTATCACAACCTTTATTTTTCCTAACATTTACAAAATTACCAACTTGTTCTTCTTGCTGAGATTCATGTCTCCATTTGATTCACCATTTTTGCTTCTCGACTACTGATTATTGAACATCACAACCAAAAGCAGCGACCATAAAAGCAATAAAATCCTTACATTCTTCTCTGTCACCATTATCAATCAAACAAGACCCAACTTCTAATTCTTCTTATTGTTCACACCGTACACCACCAGAATTAAACCCCTAATTTATCAAAACCCATGTCTAATCTCTGAAACAGAAAAATCAAATAAAAAAAATTCAGCGGGTATGTCATCAACTCAAACTAAATCTGGGAATTTGATATCAAAATGTATGTTATCAGCGGGTATGTAATCAACTCAAAAGAAACCATGATTATCAATACTTACAAGTAGCAAAATCTGAGCATTTGATATCGAAGGGTCATGAACCCAAATTGAAATTTTAACTAAAACCTGAAACCCATATTCAATCGAGTATGCCATCAACTCAAATTAAATCGATTGTGTCATGAATCTCAACTTAAACCCCCATTGAATCTCAACTGAAACCCTTATTGAATCAAATTTCACGAGCTTAATCGAAACCCTAATTTCAGTTTTCATTTGAAACCTCAATTCTTCAAGACATCAAAACCCTAACCGAACTCTAATGAATTTCGTAACAATAATAATAAATCATATAATCTTTTGTTTCCTTCTTCTTTCATCAAAATCAAAATCAAACCTTGTATTGTAAATCTCTGCAGCAATAGTTTTCTTTATCATTTGATTCAAATAAATCAAATCCTCATACTTTTCTGTGATGGGTTTGAACGAAATAACAAAAAAAAAGAAACAGCAGAGCAGAGAAATAATGGTGGAAATGGAAGTACCAGGGAAATTAAGAGAGGAGAGAGAAAAAAGAGAGAAGAGAAGAATCTCATGTGAATAAACCGAAGTTAATATAATATTAGAAAAAAAGAATGGATTAATCTAGACCGTAGGTTGAAGTATTTAGATTATAACCGTCGGATCCTAGACCTACTTCAGGGGTGAATTTGTAAGCTAGAATTTTATAGTTTTTTTTATTTTACAAAATTAATTAAAATCTAGTCATAAACAGTCAGTGAAGGTCAACGTCCAGTCCAGGTACCAACCCTTAGTGTTTGGTCTAAATCCTAATACCAAACTCTAATTATCCCTATATAATATATGAGGAAAAGTTGTTGCTTGTAGTTTTTGGTAATAGCATATTTGGATACCACTTAAAAAGTTGCATATATACTTCTAGAAGCAAAAGATTGATCGTAAAACAAATTTTTGTATCATATTTCTGGGAGTATCCAAACACCTTCTAAATCTCCAATAAAACCGACTATTATATCAGTGCCGCTATGCATTGACTTGGTGTTGCTCCATGGGCGTAAGTTTTTGCTTTTAAATGTTCAACCTTTTGTTGATAATATGTTTGTACAAACTGTTTTATATTCACAGAGAAAAACACGATTATGAAGACGAAAATACTACACTTGTCGGCAAGAAATCCGGACTAAATTTCTGAATGCGAGGGCAGATAGATCCCACTTTACCTACACCTCCAATGTCAAAGTGGAATCCCATATTACTCTTGGATCTCCTCTCAGAATTTTTTTCGGATATTTAGTCGGCAAGTATAACGTCAACCTTAGGCATATTTTTTCTTATGTAAAACGAAAATTCATAATAGACCAAGAAAGCAAACATAGAGAGAAAAAGAAAAATGATGCTCAAAGGTACACCTACGGTTAATTATGGGGGTTTATAAAACGAAAAATCGCGACTCACCCGTCTGAAAACTCAACCGTTATAGATTTGTGAGGGGTTTCAAAGGCTGTGTCTTACGGTACAACCTGCATGACACAGCTCACGGTGGCCGTGGAAGGAGTGAAGGACCGATTGTAAAAAGGTTGTTGCCCCACCATGATGGCCGCAAAGACTCACTTGACTAATGATGTAATGCTGGGAGAGAAAAAAAAAAGGTACAGCTAACTGAAAGAGATACTCGCACTAGACTAGAGCCCAACATGCTCAGTTCACCAGAAGATATGTCCTTATTTATTTTCTTCATTGACGAGGCATAGTAATAATTTATGGGTATCGAGACGGATCATCGATTAAGCAAACGAAATCAAACACAAACAAATAAACAGCGATTGACGTGGTTCGGTCCTAACGTCTACGTCCACGGATAAAAACCTCGTAGGGTGAATTGAATTAATAATCTCCAGAGAGTTTGGTCATTCTGGGATAATTACATTCGCTTTAGTTAATCCTATTTATAGATGATAGGATCAATGTAGTCAATATCGGCCGTATCGGCCGATATATTGGGGATATTTCGGATATCGGTCCAGAACGATACGATAAGAAGGATATCGGGGATACGATATTCGCCCGATAATATCGGCCGTATCGGTCGAATATCGGCCGTTTCGGTCAAATATCGGCCGTATCGGTCGATACGAAATTTTCCTACATTTCCCGATATGAGACGGTATTGGTCGTTTTCTATAAAGTTTAAGGTTAATTTTGGCGAAGAAAGTCTTCCAGGTGGTAGTAGAGGTGCATGTAGCTCTCGAAGCAAGTTACTAAAGTTACTCTTTTATTTTTTTGATAAAATTGATGTTATCTATTATATCTTATCCGAAAATGTGTGGAGAAAATGTTTAATATAAAATTATAGTCTTTAAATCTAGAACCGATATTATACCGATATTTCAACGATAATATCCCCGATATAAAATCGTACCAGTGTATCGGTCCCGGCCGAGATGAACCGATATCCGATATTAACTACATTGGATAGGATACTAAAGGTAAAACTAGTATATCTAGAATGCAGGATTTACAACTGACTTGATCCTATTTTCTAGTAGGTGACTTGACTTGACTGCACTTCACTTCACTTATCTTGAATCTAGTCCACGGTCTTCATTTCAGTTGCACCATGATAGCATATACGTGGGATACTTCAACGGTAACATTAATGAAATAAATTCGTTGACGAGAAATACTAAGCAAGTCGTGAACTGAAATAAATTCGCACAATGAAATGTAATCTAAACATTTCCATTTCAAATCGGTAACATTAATGAAATGTAATCTAAACATTAATTAGGAGTATTTCTTTTTCCTTATAACTAACGGATTTCAAATTGGTACCACATATCTTTATTGTAATCAAAACATTGATTGAACATTCCTTTTGTTTAAGCATGACATTAATTAATCAATATTTCTTTTTCCTTGTATAAATAACCAATCGTTTAAAAAAATTTGTGTCTCAAAAACAACCATCTCTGCAAGGATTCCATGGCTACCTTCTCCATAGCTCCTGTGAGTCTCTCTTTCAACCTCACTATTCTACTCATCTTAATCATGACAGGCGGTATCGTGGCATCCCGATCTGGTATCTCAACTCTGCCAGTCCACCACGGTGAATCAGCTTCGGCATTGATGGACATATCACATCAAAAGGCAAAGATATATTTATCATCATCCTTGCCGCGTTCTCGCTTTGAAGTCCTTCCAAAAGCTCGTATCCTAGTATCCGGAGATTCAGGACCTAGTAATAAACAAAAGTTTATACCGATATCTGCAAGGGATCCATGTAGATCGAGTGCACTAGCATATAGCTCAAGTTTACGTGCAAGATTTTTAGGTTTTGTGCCAAGTCCGGGGATGGGTCATTAGATCTTCCCTTTTATGTTTACTTTTTTTTTTCCCCTTTTAGGTTTACCTGTTTTTCTTTTCTGAAAATAAAATAAAATATGGTTAATTATATGATTTTGGGATTATTCTTTCTCTTATGCATTGTGTGGATTAATTATTTAAATAGTCAGGATGTAAACAGTTTAAAAAGACCAAAATCAACAATTCCTAGGTGAAAATGACATTTAAATTTTGATACTATTTAAATGGACAAAAATGTAAAAATAGTCAGGATGTAAACAGTTTCATCCTACCCATTTTCAAATACTTTTTCTTATTTTTAACTTTACATCAGGATGCATCCAGTTTCATCCTTGCTATTTTTTAAGATTAAGTCAGGATGAATCCACTTTCATCCTTACTATTTCTTTTTTGTGTCCATTTCACCCATAATAATTTTTACTCGTCCATTTAAACATGTTTTAAAAATATTTGGACAAATGATCCATTTTCGGTTAATTATATGATTTTAGGATTATTCTTTCTCTTATGCTGTGGATTAATTATTCGCAGTATTTTAAAAATTAACACTAGCTGTCAGTCGTGTGACTTTCTTTCAAGCTCCTTATTTCCGTTTCTTCTTTCTTTATATCATGATCATAGCAAAACTTTTTAGGATACGTTGTTGTTGCTAAAAAGTTAGATTATTTTTTATTTATGTTTAATTTCAACTAAAGAATACATCATTGTACTATAAGATTTTTCTTCTTTTTCTCGAACCAGCTTTTTCTTTTTCTCTCTCCTCTCTAAAACAAGCGATTTCCGGCAGGGAGGGAATTTTTTTCTGACACCCTTAACTGCTCAGATCTTTTTAGATCTGGGCAGTAGCAATCCAATCTTCCGTTTTCATCTTTGATTTAACCTTTTCGAGTAAGAACGGAGATAGTAAACCGTATTCCATAACTCAATCTTCACCTTCAACAACAAAACCCTAAATACAACCGCCATGGATTTAGCAATCATCATCGGCTAAATCCTCGATTCACCGGCTTACAAAATCAATTGGTTTGCTTGATTGATACTTTGTGATACCCCACCTATTACCTGTGATTTTAACCTAATTTTGGTGCTACTGGATGAGATTTGGGTTTTCACCTGAGTTTCAGGGGCTTCGGTCTTCATCAACACCATATCCGGTATGGTTCTCAGATGCAACAACTTCTTCTCTGTTCAATTATGAGGTAATATTAGACTGGTACCTCCTCAATCTCATCGCGGAAGGAACATCCTTTGTCTATTATCATAATATGGTGTTTGAAATTCTCAGTAATCATCTCTTGTTGTTTTCCCAGAGTTTATTGATGTTTAATTTTAGAGTTTCTTTAACCCTGTGAGACGTTTTGACTTCCATGTCTATCTCGCAGGGGGAACCAAAATTACCTTCTTATTTTATTAAACTTTGATATGTTAGGACTCTCTTGCTTTTGATCTCTCTTTTACTTTTTTGTAATTTGTAAAACCTTGTATCTTTTGGGTTTGTTGTCTGATTTCCTGCAAAGCCTTTCCTTAGCTTGTGATGTTTCTTTGTTACCCGTTTGGTTTCATCTATGATCATGTTTTGAATGTTGAAAGGCAATTGTTTAAATCCACCAGACTAGTTTCAGGTTAAAGTTTTTTCTTTTCTTTTTTAGTTTTGTTGGTGGTGATCTTTTTGTTAGTTTCATCTCTTTGCCTTGTGTCTTTTGCATTGTGTTACAAATTTCTATGTGAATTTGGATTTCAGAAGGTGTTTTGCGATGGTTTCGTGTTTTCGTACTTTGTTTCTTTTCCAAGATCATGGCCTGTTTATTATAGTTTGTTTTTGGTATCAATTGAGTCCTTTTTGGAGGCCTTTCATGATTTAGGTTTAACTTTTTTAGTCCCTGGGAAACAATATTGAGTTTTAACCAGTGTGCTTTCATGCCCATCATACTTTCACTTATTCAGATTTTACCCAAAAGCTTTCCAGTTCCTTCACACATCTAGATTGACAATACTCGACTTGAGATTCATACATAACCTCATATAATGTATTCATAAATGGAACCTTTGGCAAGCCATTTTCTCACTGTGGTTCTCTTAAAGATTTCCAAATCATCTGTCAGTCTTGACAAAGTGTCATATTCAGCACCTACATATGTTGAAATATTTGGGTGTTTGAAATCCTAAGATTAGATCACAACAGCTTCATTGTATCTTTTAGCAGCAAGCATAAAACCTAATTGGTTGCGAGTCCGCCGGTGAATTCGACAATCTGTTTCTCAATTTAGTTATTTTACTGCTCCAGCAAAGTTGTACTCTTTTAATTTCCTTAATTTAAGTCAGTCTAGTTTGTAATCTAGCTTGCAATTTTCAGTTCAGTTTTCATTTGTAAGTAACAGTAGGTAGTATCTTTAGTAGGTAGTACTTTGTTTATTAGCTTCTTCTGTCGAGGGCAAAGATTGGATTCTACTTCAACATACACTCAAAACTAAAATCATAGCTTGAAGTAATGGACAAAGCCGTTAATCAAGAGGATATGCAGAAATCAATTGAGCAATACTCCGCATCATCTGGAGACAAAGAACTAACCAGCATCTCGGATCAGTTGCAACGAACCACATCACCACCAACCAAGTTCTTATGGATACAGCCATATGACCCGTTTCCATCAAAAATACAGCTTTTCTTGTGGAAAGCATTCGTCGAAGCCCCACAGATCCTTGACAACCTCATTCTCGCCACTACCATCTACTACCGCTGCAATTCGTATCTGGAGAATGCTTCTCGCATTTCAGCTCAAAACCATGTTACTGTGATTTCTTAGCATATCGGTCTAACTGTATTTGATCATATGCGTATCATATACAATCTTGTAATAGCCCTTTAGCATTTTAATAAAATTTCATGCTTCAAAAAAAATTGTACTATATTGACACCCCTAAACAGACCCAATTATGTTCGTAGTTCTTAAAAATATATGGTATTCACATCTGATTGGTCGGTTTTTGTTCAGTTCTACTGGCCTAACTACCCATGTGTCTTATAATTAAAATTAAACCATGGAAGGATTTTACGATGTGTTGTAGATACGATTAGATTGGTGGAATCAGTGACAGACCCATACCTTTTCTAAAGACATGGCAAATTCATATGGTAAAAATATGTGCATACTAGTGGATAAGCGGTGAAGGGCGCCCATTATTTTTTTTTTGACATTTTAATTGATTTTTAAAATTAACTAAGGTGAAAATAAAATTAGGCATAGTTTTTTAGATCGTTTTCTATGCTTACGTCATACGTTTGATGTATTTTTATCCTTTCTCTCTCCCTTTTCTTTCTAAACCAAAGTGGAAAAAAAGAATACTTTCTTCAAAAACTTAAATCCTTGATCCGTCCGGTTTTGGTTTGAATTTTCAGATCTACCGGACGGATCAAGTCTGTTTCCTTGTATATATTTATTTCCAATAAAAAAAATTGTTTCTAAACAATTTTTATGGTTCTCTAATCGGTCTTTCACAAAACTATCAGGACTTGTTTTCATATTCTCTAGTTAGGTTCTTTTGGTGGATTTGGATTTGCATTATTCGGGTGAAAACGATCTACTTCGTCAGATATGGAGATCGTTTCTAAAGAAATTAATTTGGGCATATTACTTCCCTTTTATGGAAGCATCTGATATTTTTGATGATCAAGAAACAAAATGGTTTAAAATCATTATAAGGATTTTCAATCCTTCAAAGGGCTGCAGAAGTTTAGTAGGATTTTCATATTTCGATTGTAAATCTTGTACCATCTGTATTGTCCTGTTTATTGATGTAATTGATCAATGTAATCTTTCAAACCTCAATTTGAATGAGGTATTCTAATAAATTTTAGGGATTTTTTGAACCCATGTTTCCATCAAAAATAAATAAATATGTGTTTTATAGTTTTGGCCCCAAATTTTCCCCCGTAATAACGTAAATTACAAAAATAGAAAGCCTAAATCAGGAGGATTTCAAAATCAAGTGTGGTTGGTGGATGCCATCTGTCCCCACATGCCTACGTCACCAGATGGAATCCAAGTTATTCTAAGCTTCTAAATAGGGGTTTTCCACAATTTTTCCCAAGTCATCTTCTAATGTCCGGTGAAAATGAGCGTGTAACCCAAAGAAATCCCAAATCCAATTGACGTTCACCATCAAGCAAAATAACTTGATTTGTCCATCTTGCGCTAATATAAATGTTGATTTTACGTAGATCCAATGCTTTGAAAAAAAAATTAATCAGAATTGTGTCAAACCGTCGGACCATTTTGCATTACAAATAACCGTTGATCCGATGTAGATCCAATGCTCCGAAAGAAACCACTAATTCGATAGCGTTGAGCGTCGACCCAACTCATGCTCGACATTAAGTATTATGTAGAAATTAACGTTTACTCCCATTTGAGTTGGGATTTAGACAATCTAGTCCTGTCTTCTCAAGCCTAGTACTAGGAGATCCAAATTTACCTAATTCTAGACGACTCGGTCCATTTTCGAACGATTCAGGTCAAAATGGATTTTTTGTATGACAAATATGCCCAACAACTAAACCTGGTGCTTCTTCGTCATTTCTTTTCTTCCATTTCATATATGAAGAAGAAATTTTGGGTAATTCTCATGGCCGAGAGATAAAGGGGAGACTTCGTCTTGAGTGTTTTGAAACTAAAGATTCATTTTCTTCAGGTTAGTGTTTGATCTTTGATTAGAGTGTTTTTATTTATTTTTTCTTTTCTTCTTCTTCGATTTTGTTTTTCATATCTGGATCTTTTATCGATTTTTTTTATTTTTGTTTGTCTTTTGGTTACTATTATTAATTTGGTCTTCGATTGGTTTCTTGTTTTCTATTTTTATGATTAATTTGTTTTTTGCCTACTATTTTCGATTTAATTTCTTTTTTAGGTTTTAGATTTTGAGAGATCTGCGATTTGTTTTGGATTTATTTTATTTTAAGCTTAATTTGAAGAAAACAGATGATATATCTAGCCTTTTTGTGTTTTTCAGGTTCAACTTGAAGAACAATTTTTTGAGTAGATATCGCATGATTCTAATTTGTTTAATGATTTAGACTCAATTAATAGAAGTTTATTTTGATTGGAAGGATTTGAAGGTTGTATAATTTCATTAAATAAGATATTAAATCACATTTTTACTATGTAACGATTTTGATTTGGGAACGATAAATTTTGAAAAGAATATGTATAAATTTCTTTTTGTTTTCCTGTAATTTCTCTTTCTTCAAGTAGTGCTTGATTGGGCTAGATTGCACAATCCTTCAAGTAGTGCTTAATTAGGCTACTTTAAGTAGTGATTAATTAGACAATATTGAATATTCCATCGTGAATTGTCTTTGTAACGTATTGATCTAGCTTGGATAATCTAATAGTCACCAAATATATGAACCTAATTTTTTATTATATAATTAAACTCTTTATTTGACATTTTGTTGATAACTCTGTGTAGGCTAGAGGATGCTGGTTATGCCGTTTAGAGCGGGGGTTCTTGAACTTCTTTGTCATAGAGATAAGTTATTGTTATCATTTTTATAGTCTTTGTCCATTTGGAAGCAATGCATAACTGATGCCTCAACTTGTACCAGGAAAAAAAAGAAGACTCACTTAGCTATATAATTTGGAAAATCTGAGATCAGTTTGTTGATGTAGAATATTATCAACTTAATAGGCAATCTTTTGTTAGTGGATGTGGTGGTGGCATGATAGAGTTTGGATAATGGCATAAGGACAATGTTTAATATGGGAAATTTAGTGAGAACGAGTGTTTGTACTGATGCTTAGTTTGTGTTTGAAGTAGGTAAGTACTGCTTAGTATCGATACTCCACGAAGGAGTATTTGGGGGTGATGTTGGGTACTTGTACGTGTATTTGCTGATGCTGTAAATTTTATGAGATAGATTGTATAAGAACATAATGAAAGGACACAAAAATGTTCTAGTAGGTAAGTACATATGTTTGTACAACATATATGCACTAGTTTATGCAAATCATATGAAAATATTCAATAACATGGATGTGTTGATGGTGTTGGGATGGTGGGTTGAAGAGTGCATGCTTTACAACAAACTGATGCACTTAAAAAATGATGTTGATGGGGTGGTTCCCAGATTTTTCTTTCTTGAATCTTTCTTAATTCATTATGTTCATATTGTTGAGTTTAGACTTCTGTTTATTCACTGTAAAATCATGGTTAGGTGAACGAAAGAAAGGCTATCGACGAATTGCTATTGTTAGGACAGAGGGTTGCGATGCTTGAACGTTTACGGTATGCGGATTATTAAAAATAATTCAAATGAGTTTTTTGTCCATGTTAAAATAAATATTCTATCCAGTTTTTTGATATAATTAGGCCGCTTGAATCACACGATAATAAGATTACTTATAGCAAATGTTCTTCATTCAAGACTGTGAATGTAAATCTCCCACTACAAATGTCAGACGATTCAGACGCAATGAATGTAAATACTACCACCTGAAAAAAGAAAAGAAAAAAAAATAATATATGTAGTAAATATGACCAGTAGTAGAATTTTATTGTTTTGTATTACAAGTCTCTGGTGTGTGTGCACATTCTAAGAGCTTATATGTTGTAGGTGGCTTTGTTGAAGATGTCCCATCATCCAAGAAGATTCTTGCTACACTAAGGACTGGTAGTGATAAATAAAGGTAGATTTTTTTTCCTTTTTCTCCCTAGCATTATAGTCCATTTTACCAACTGTAATAGCATAGATTCTTACTTTCAATAAGTAGTAAATTGATATCTAATTTATTAAATTTTATCTTACATATTCATCCCTCATTTGGTTATATATATAGGTCTTGGATACACGTGCGGACAACATTTGTACAACTATATACACATGTTGATTGTTAATGTGTACGTAGTTGTACACATGTTTATTGTTAAGTATTTTCCTACTTGATGTATTGCATAATGATTTTGGAGTCGTACACTTCCCATATACCTACCTTATGCTAGTTGTTGACTGTTCCTGATAGGAAATGTATTGCTTTCACATGCTAATAGGGGAAGCAAAGATGGTGATATGATTGTAGTTGAAGTAAAGACATGGTGATCAACCACATGAGTAATAGAATTCATCTTGGTACCTTTGTTGCATCACATGAGTTTTTTCCCAGCATAAGGTAAATAATATGAAATATATTTGCGCAAGGGAAGTAGCATTTTTCATTGTATGTCAGGGATTAAAGGACCTCTAGCTTTGGTTTGTTGAAAGTGTGGTTCAATTTATAAGTGTACATTGTTTTACACATGTGATAGAGCTTACATGTGTACATATTAGTACACCTATAATACAAGTGTACATTGTTGTACACGAGTAACAAAAATTACATGTGTATAATTTTTAGTAAACAATTTTTTTTCATTTCTGGGTCTGGACTTTTGGTCTTTATGATTTTGTATAAATCAGTGATTCTCTAAAATGACTAGTCGATGAATTCTCATCTTACAGATGAAGCATTTATTGGAATGTCAAAGCGGTCATACATGGAGGTGGTAATGAACGGTTTAAACTCCAACGACTTGGTTGATGTTGGTCCAATCTCTGCATTAGTGTTTCAATTTCAGGTATGTAAGAGTGTTTGCATATTCAGTTTCTTTTGTTTGGTTAGGATCGACTAACATTGGAAATAAGAGACGTGAGAGTAGTTGATATTGACCTTTTTGACAATCCTCCTATTGGGGTGGTACTTTCTCATCCCGAAGATCTGCAAGCAGTTACTAAACTGAAAAATTGAAATTTGCTTTTATTTTTCTTGGTTTATATTATTATTCTTGGATTTTATTAGATTTTTGTAGACGTGTACAAATTTGTACTCCAGTGTATTATGCCATGGATGAAAATAGATCTAGCCTGTTTTGTGTGAGCGTGGATGTTAAACTTGTTAGATTTGTAGACGTGTACATTAATTGTACACCGATGCATCATGCCATGGACACAAGACCTGTTTTGTAGTTTTCAATGTTGGATTTGTGCCATTTCTGTAGGTGTGTACATACTTGTACACTGATGAATTATGTCATACTTGTATGCATGTATATGTGCACATGTTGTTTAATGTGTACATAGTTATACACATTTCGATTCTTAATGTGTACATAATTGTATACTTGTTGATTCTTAATGTGCACGTAATTGTCACACTTGATCTTTGACGTTCACATGATTGCACACCTGTTGATTTTTAATAAGCACACATGTTAATAAATAAATGTGATTAAATAAGGAAGACAACATCATTTTTTAACATTTTTTATTAACATATATCTTGCAAATTTTCAATGATAGCTTTATCTCAAGAATGAAGTACTTTAAGATCTCTTTGGTACTTGAAGTATAAACATAATCTTGTATGTTCAATTTGAAATCTTATTGCAATGCTAAGGTAAAACAATGTCTTGATCTTCGTAAGATTTCTGTAGGAGCATGATACATAATAGCTTGAGTTTATTTACAACTTTTTCATTTCATATCACCTTTGGCATACTTATAGCTTTATATGTTCTCAATTCTTGTTAGTTGTCGTTCTTTCCCCGAAAAGTGTTCACTCTTTATCCGACATGTGTAGATAGTTTTATATATGTTTATTGTTAATGTGTACATAGTTGTGCACATGTTGATTCTTTTTGAAGCTGACCATAGTTTTTGAATTATGAATCCCTTGACCTGACTTTTGTGATTACGGTCGAAAATTGGACTTCAATCTCATACATTGGGGGTGACTTATGGGATGAAATAACCTGATCAATCTCGTTTTGTATATGTTTCTTTTCGATGGAAATTACAAAGAACATCTTGACGACATATATGTAACTGCAGTTTTTCTTTATTCTCTACTTTTTTTGTTATCTTTACAAAGTGTTGCCTACTTTTTTGTTTCATTTTCACATTTTTCTGCAGACGCCCAGGTGCTGATAAAATCTACAATGTTTTCAACAATCAACTTCCTGCAGTTTTGAAAAAATTGAAATTTGATAAGCAACTCGTGATGGAGAATGTATGAAAGATAATTAATGAAGCAGATGATTACCAATCACATCTTATCGCCCCTGAACAAGGATATCGCTGTCTCACTGAATCTTTGTTAATTACTATTAGAGGCCATGCAGAGGTAGCAGTTGATGGGTAGGCATTATTTTAACTCACTGCCTATATTCACCGTCAAACATAGTTGTACACACTAGTGTAAATTAACATTTAAAAAAAATGAAAGTTGTGTAGTCATATGGGTACTGTTTTTGTAGATCTCGGAAAGAGCTTTCCGAATATATAAAGTTTGTGAATTTTGGATGAACGGTTCAAAAGATAAATTGGTTTTTAATTATTTTTATATTATTTAAAGTTGCTGACATCATCATGAGTCACTTTGGACTAAATTGTAAATATTTGGACTAAATTGTAAATCAGGAAGGTTATTTGTGTATTTTTCATATTTTAAATAACTTTTGGATTAATTTGTACCTGGTTGACTCAACCTGGACTAAATTATACTTTTTGACGCGTTTTTGGACTAAACCGTATTTTTCCCAAGTATTATTTCACTTGTTTCTTTGGAAGTCTCTAATAAAAAATTTGCACTTTCAGGGTCTTCCAAGTGTTGAGTCGACATAAATCTGGAAGATTGAATTTTTCACCATAATTATCAGTTTTGTGAGATTTTGCAAGAAAACGCACTTCTCTCTTCCTCTTCCCTTTCTCAAAAAATCAAAAAAAAACCCTAGAACCGTCTTGCTCAGATTTGGTCCTTTTGGACCAGATTTGAGCAAGAACTCGTTTTTTTTTTTAAAGTTTTTGGTAGTAGGTAATTGAATAAGATGTTTTTACATCGTTTTTAGTGTCTTTTGACATATTTCTTCGTCGTTTTGGGACGATTTTTCTTCGTCGTTGTGGGGCGAGTTCTTCCAATTTTAATGGCTAGTTCGTGGCTTGCTATTCTTGATTCAAAAACATCAACGATTCAGCACGACATCGTTTTGTATCGGCATCCGTGTTTGTGTGGATCGACAGACAAATTTATGGGCAAAGTACTCCTTTGTATCAGGAGCATCTCTTATTGAAGAAGAAGAATGTAATCATATTAAATGGTCGGATTTTAATTCCGGATTTACCATCATCTCTCCCTTATAGATAAAATTCTTTTGGATATCTTTGCGGTTTATCGCTCTTTCTCTTCGCGATCTACTTGTACTTGATGTCCTTATTTGTATTAGGTTTTTGATTATTTTGTATTTTGATGTTTTTGTTATTCTTGTAAGTGAACATGTAATCACGATTTTTATTTGAATGAATTGAAATATGTTGATTGTCCAAAAAAAAAACACACCATAAGACTCGGTCTAGAGAAATGCGCCGAAAATCGAACTTTAGGACAAAATTAAATCAAAGTAGGTGAAGACTTATTATAATGCATGCAATAAAATCAGATTTTTGTGACATTTTTCTTTCCCTAAAAAATAAAATAATTGAAATTAGACTCCCGTTATTATTCTTTTCGAGAAAACACAAACACATCCCAACCAATTAGTATATCTAAGTTAATTTTCTTTTTCTTTTTCTTTTTTCGGAAAAAAAAAAGAAATAAGATAATAAATCAATATATAATTATTATTAAGAATCAAAATCAAAGTTACAAGAGATGGTAGGTAACCTACTTTCAGTACTCCACTTCTTTTCCTAGTCATTTTGCTAAGTCCAAGAAAGAAACTCTAGACGAGGAACTCATGGACATCTTCAAGAAACTAGAAATCAACATTCTGTTAATAAAGGCCATCAAGACAATACCAAGGTATGCCAAGTTTATGAAGGAATTGTGCACACGAAAGGATGTATTGATTGATAATGAAATTACCAAAGTTGGCGAGAGTGTGTCGGATATGCTATTGAAGAAGATGCCTACAAAGTACACGGATCCCGACGGTTTCATGGTGCCAATTACTATTCGTACCAAAAGGTTTGAACATGCTTTACTTGACTTGGGAGCTTCTATACGTGTGATGCCAGCTGATATTTATGACTCTTTGAATCTTGGACCGTTGAAAGAGACAAGAGATATTATCCAATTAGAAAACAGGTCCAACATATATCCAAAGGGACTTGTAGATGATGTTCGTATAGTGCAAGTGAATGATCTAATTTTTCCGGTTGATTTCTTTGTGGTGGATATGAACAACAATGAGAATCGGTTATCTTCTTCTTTACTTCTTGGGAGGCTGCTTATGAAGACCGTGTAGACGAAGATTGATGTTGATAAGGGTACACTTACTATGTAAATTGACAAGGAGATAGTACACTTAAACATATTTGAAGCTATACTCTACCCAACTGATGTGCATTCCGTTTACTCCATTGATGTGGTTGATTCATTAGGGAAACAACTAGTGGAATTCAGTCAAGAGGACGAACTTGGTGTGGTATTGCAAAAGACCATTGAATTGGACGTCCACGACTTTTCTAACTTGGATGTTGATCATCACATTGATAATTGTGTTGAGAAAGTGAAACAAAATCTGTTTCCATTTTGTTTGCTTTTTATGTTTGTTTAAGCAGAAAAATTCTAGGGTTTATTGTTGTTTATATTTTGTTATAAAGTTTATAACTTCTAGAAGAGAGAAGAATCTATAGGATTTCTACACTCAATGCGCATCACGGGTTACATACTAGTTATTGTTTAATTTTTAATTCAAGAATCTTATGAAATTTATGTCATATATCTTTTTGAATATTAATATATCAAAATTAAATAAAGATGTAATCTATATAAAATCAGATACTACATAAATGAATAAGATTTTATACGAATCATACACATCTTACATATATATAATCTTATGATCACTCTTTTCCATAAACCATATTGCATTTGTGAATTTTACTGAATAATTATAATGTTGACGTTTATCGACTTAGTATTTTGGATTCTCATATTAATGAGTCTCACTCATGAGGAGTTAATTCAAGGAAAAATAATTCAAAATGTAGTGAATAAATCAATAATCAAAACAATTAAGGTGAAATGTATTATTTTTAGTTACACCGAGGAGTATATGTCCTATTAATTTGATGCTTCCAGACGTATACTTTAACTTTTGCGCACATACTTATCTCGTTGATTTTTATCTTACAGGTTGAAACTGATGAGATTATTGATTGTTATGATATTTATAGACAACCGAGTCTTAGTCATCCTTTGCTTTGTAATCACACAATACAGGTTTGATACTTGTTTTTACTTTATATATTTTTCCTCATAATATATGTTTTCAAGATTGTAAAAAATTTCTTACGAAAAAACTTCCTAAGAATTTACCTTATTTTTATTTAATGAAACAGATGGCACCAAGTTCGCATCCGAAAGGAATGAAATCGGATAATTTCGGGACATATCAACTTACACAAACTTGGCATAATTATGGAATATGTCCAGAAGGAACTATCCCTATTCGAAGGAAAGTAAAAAACTACGATCCCACACTTTCGCGTAAACATATCCCTCTAAAATTTTCACCTTATAAGACTAATGTGACATCACAAGACGATGTTGATCGCGGCCATGGTCATGAGGTATATATAGTCACATATCATTGTTGTTATTATTTATTTTTTGTGTGTGCATATATAGTAGTATTAATCCACATATGTGTTTTCACAGTACACAACCATTGAGGTGGGGGGAAATTTTCTAGGAGCACAAGCAAAAATCAATCTTTGGCAACCAGTTACTGAAATATACGATGAAATGAGTACATCCCAAATTTGGGTTAAAGCCGGTCCCGACACTATTGAAACTGGATGGCAAGTAAGTATCCATTCAAAATAATATATAAACGAATTTATAACCTCCTATAGGGTACCATTAAACTTCCACCTTCTTAATTAGGTTTCTCGGAAACTACACGGTGACGACTATACCAGGTTTTTCATATCCTGGACGGTAAGTTAAAATCACCTCTTTTGTTATATGATATCGCCTGGTGACAAAGATGTCTTGGAAGGCCATTGATTATTTTTTAGTATTGTTTTCTTAAAAAGATCTCGCTGTTAATTTTAATTTGTTTTAGAATGATGGATACAAGAGCTCGGGTTGTTACGACCTCATTTGTGATGGTTTTGTGCACATATCGTCAATTATTGGCCTTGGATGCAATTTCACTGAGGTGTCCACCTTCAACGGTAGCCAAAAAGATGCCACCTTTAGTATACACAAGGTAACAAAATAGAAGTGATCAAACTCACATATCCTATTATCAACTTCTAAAAGTAAACATTCATGATTTGGCAGGACCAAAGTCGTGGACACTGGTGGGTACAATTACAAGGTATTTTTGTTGGTTATTATCCAAGTATTCTCTTCACAGAATTATCAAAAAGGGCAACACGAGTAATTTGGGGTGGAGAAATCACTAATTGGAAAAGTAAAGGACGACATACATCGACTCAAATGGGCAGCGGTCATTTCCCTTCGGAAGGTGGTTTGGAAACATCGAGTTATTTTAATTGGGTTCAAGTAGTTAATGAAAATTTTATGGCCAAGGACCCAGAAAATATTGTGATACAAGTTACGAACCCAGATTGCTATGGTTTGAAGATTGACGACGACAAATATGGTACAAATGGTTACGGTTTTTACTATGGAGGCCCCGGTTATAATGATAAGTGTCAGTGATTAAACATACATGATCTAAAAGTGTATTTCTTGAAATTTCAACATCAGGATTGATGAATTTTATACATTTGGCCCAACATTATTATTTATAAACTCTTGCCTTTATTTATAATTGAGGTTTCTTAATCAACGTTATTATAAGAACTCGTGAATCTATATATACTAGGTTTATTTACTATTAAATATTCGTCTAAATATCTATTCAGCATGTGTAGATAGACAATCCCTTTAAATGATCAAGAATTTTGGACGAACGGTAAAGAAGATCCTAATTTACGCAGGTTGCAGGCTAGAAAAATTTGTGATTTATTTTGAATTCGAGATTAAAGTTTAATTAATTACACAGATAGCTCAATTGAGGGAGATTTCAGATTATCATCCTTAGCTACTTGACACGGTATGAGTATTGGGAAACCCTTCCTTCTAGGTTAAAGTTATATGGATAGAGTATAGTTTGGTGTTTTAGGGGGAAAAAATGTACTGCCAAAAGAGTACTCTCGATTTGAGAAATCAAAATCATACAATGCTAGACTAAATGAGATGTCTTTTTTGAGGGTCTTATATTTGAAGAAAAAAAAGGTACTTATTGCGGATCATTGTTTACATGCTAGAAATATTTACCACTAAAAGAAAACCTTAATTAGTCGACCCGCCAAAATCGTTGTCTAAAGTCGATTTTAGCTAAGGATGGGCTTTGTCGAGTGAATTTGACATTCAGAGTTATCAGGTAAGGATACCATGCGATAGTCCCTGTCCAACACGGTAGTCGCCCAAAATTTGGCCCACTATAAGTTTGTGAGAAAAATTGGATGTGACATAAACTTGATACTTCGAAAATAAGGAGTGTCCATGTGGTTGCTTAGGTTTTGAATGACTCTATTTAATATTTGGAAGTTTGTTATCGATCAATTGGATAAAGAGTCATCTAGCTACTCGATCTGGCAGAGGGCAGGCAGTCGGCTGTGTTTTCAACGACTATATTAGAAGATTGCTAACAACTTATATTCATTGTTACTAAGCGGTGGGGTCATTTTTAAGTTAAGTGAATTTTAGTGACAACTTGGTGGGTTCAACGAAGATATTCTCTAACAATATCCTCCTTTGTCAATTTTAGTGACAAAAATGTATTAATATATCAGAAGAGAAGATTCTCAAACATAAACAAACTATGTGCAATAAAAGTTTCAACAACCGTTAGTCAATCAAATCAATCGAAAATTAATAACATTGCAATTATCTAGTTTCCCACCAACGGTACTCGTAGAGATTTTTGATCCTACAGAAGTCTTTAAACGAGCGGTCGTAAGAGATTTCGCCTAATTAAGGTACTTTCCACTCCGGATAGACGGCTGCACCAGAAACAACAAAAAGATGAAGTTCGCCTGACTCTTAGGATAATTTGCTAGAAATGCAAACTTAGGTATTTATAGACCAAGGATGTTTGGACAACAAGAAATTTCCAAAACCGAAATTTTACTCAAGATATGCAATAAATGCCATTCGGTTTTCCCAATTCCAATAAATGCGTTTTCCAATATTTTCGAAATTTCTCAATAGAAATATCCAATTAGTAAATGCACATTACTAATTTTTATTCTCTAGAGATGTGCATTTAATTGCTGGTAATTAAAGCATATAAAACTAACAACCTTAATTAAAAGATTCTTACTTTATTTTGAACAAGATCTCCTTATGTACTAGGAATATCTTTGAACAATAAAAGATAACATGTATTGTATACGTTCAAAGTATGTTGACATTTTTTTTCTTTTCTTTTTTGGTTATCCAAAGTATGTTGACATTTATTTATGTAAATCCTCTTTCATATTTACATTCTTGGAGTCGATTATTCCACACTTCCAAACAAGTTTAGAATTGGTTCGTCTGTATTCCAAGACTACTATGTGATTCATCAAACTATCAAAACACATTCATGGGTTCAATCAGTTCTAACAAACACAAGGATCGGTTATACCTTACTTATGGAAACACTTGTGATCAGTCACACAAGTTACCAGGATCAGTTACATCATTTACCAGGACCGGTTACTATATATTGATGGTATTGCTTGTGATTGGTCACACCAGTTATACTAGGATTGGTTACACCAATTACCAGGATCAGTTACAGCAATTACTAGGACCGCTTACACCAATTACAAGGATCGATTACACAACTCTCTGTGATCAGTCACACTAATTACTAGGATCGGTCACACCAATTACAAATATTGATCATACCATCTCATGGTGATTACTTAGGATCGGTTACACTAATTAGTTAAAACTAGTCATACAAAATCATAAGTCCGGCATTGTGATTAGTTATACCAAGATAAATAACAAAGTTACTATCGGTTCTACCATCTCACACATATTGGTAATCCAAAGATTTGCAATGAATAGCCGTACCAATAATCCTAGTTATTCCCTTTTGATTCATAATTAAATAAATTCATGAATGTACTTCCTTTAAACGAATGTAAAACATTATTTCATATGATGAAATCTTCACCATATATAATCCATTCACATAATCATAACAAAAATATAAGATTATGTCGATGTCATATCTACGAAGTCCAAAAGATATGCGTTATACTTCGTAGTCTAATTCCCTAATATTATGATCATATGATCATGTCTCACTACTAGAGTAATATGTCTCATACACAACTTCGCAATTATGTTTTCAATATATCACAACTTGAAAGATACGTTAGGAATGAAACAGTTCAAGTCAATATAACTAACCTCAAGAGGAAGGATGATGTCGTCATTATAGTTTGTTGCTTCTTCACGTTCTTTAAATATTCGAGTAATACTTGTATGTCTCAACATTCCTAGAATTTCTAGTCTAACCTAAAAGAAGTTGTCTCTAATAAATAATCAAGCGACTCTTAGATGAGTTTTGATTCACTAAAATATGACAATCAAACTTGACATACCAACGCTTGGTGGGTTCAACCGAGCTATGCTTTAACACATACTCAAGTTGATGTTCAAGACGTTCATTTCTTCTTTGAAGCCTTCAATAAAAGGTTTCAATGTCTGGATCTTGTGGAGTGCCTCCAGAAGGAACATCAACATGCATTCTACATTCTCCTTGACCTCTCATTTTGTTGATGATTGAATAATTGTGAGGTTTAGGAACCAGACTTTGAGAATCATTGGAAACAATCTAAAAATTGTTATAAATCCTGGTAATATGACATGGAAAACCCATGCTTTTCCCGCTTCTCCAGATTCTTATCATCTGTCTGATAATGAAACCACAAAAATCAAAGTTAGGAGTACCAATTAACATATTATATGTTAACATAACCACGTCTTGACTCCATTTTACTTTGTGCATATTGTTGGGTGCCAGATTTGGTAAAATAATTTTTCCAAAGAATTTAAGATACTCTCTGGAAGTTCCTTGATAAGAAGATTTTTTTCCTTCCCAGGTTCCCCCACCAAGAATTTCAGCAATTTTGTCCTTGTTAGTAATTTCTTCACTATCATGCCGGGGTAGGAAGGTGTGTTCAAGATTACAGTTAAAGAAAAGCAATAACACTTCTGTTAAATTCAAAGCAACGCCTTCGTATCACAGTGAAGAATTTATATTTGTCAGCATTCATACAATGCATATTGCATAAAATTCCTTAACAAGATTTGGAGAACCTTGATAACCACCATCATGTACATAACCCAAGTCTCTGCTATCAATCTGACTTACGTAATCTGGAATTTCAACAAATATATATTTCATTTCAAAAATAATTTCCTTTCCGTCAATCAAATTATACTTGTCTTGACAACTTTGATTTACAAAATAAAGACTAGGGTTTGTGTCATAAATCATAGTTGACAGAGAATCAATGCTCAAATCAAAGAAAACAAAGCTTGGAGAATTATTTATAGGAACTTGTATACTGCATCAAAGTTCAACTTATATACTTTTCAAAATCAGAAGTGAGAGAACTTTCACATCCTTCTTCCTCGAGACAGTAGTCAAGGGTTTCCATCCATGCTTTTGTTTTCTCACTCGCCTCCTTATTGGGACAACTAAATATATGATGACCATATATGTAGCACTTGGAACAAGTTCCATTATCATAATCTTTATGAACCTTTTTTTATCTATTTCATTGATTGATGAGGAAGATTTTTTGCGGGACTTTCTTTTTCTTCGCCTAAGCGTTTTCTTTAGATGTTATACGAACAATGAAAGAGTAGAGTTAAAGAAATTATCATCCTTCATATCAATCAAATTAGAATATAGAGAATTTACATCAGGTGCAATAATCGTATTGCACGACACACGAGTTTTTCTGTCTTACTTAGTTCAAGATCAAAAATCTTTAGCTTTCCAACAAGAGTATTTCTGGAAAATGCTTCAAGAGTATTTATGGAAAGTTCTTCAAGGTTATTTCCCTCAACGATGGCATGTTTCTTAGAATCGTATCTAGCTGGCAGCGATCTGAGAATTTTCATCACAATGTCCTTTTTAGGAATAGTCTTACCTAATGCAAAAAATGCATTAACAATTTCAGACACTTTGTGATTAAAATCATCAAATGAATCTTCATCAGCCATTCGAAGGTTTTCCCAATAAAAAATTTAGGTATTTTAGCCTAGCTTCTTTCTCAGAGGTATTCTCTTCAAATACAGTTTCTAAGATATCTCAAAGCATATTTATACCGAGTGCTCATAGTCACATGGTGCTGAAGATCTGGGATAATGTCATGGGTGATTGCATTTAATATGTCAGAATTTTGCTTTGCAGCAAGAATCTCAACATCATCATACGCACCAATATTCTTTGCAATTAATAGATACACCATCTACTGTAACCATTGGAGGATTATATCCATTAACTACACAAACCCATTATTTAAAATCACGCGCTTGGAGACGCGCATAACAATTTTCCACCATAAGTAATTCGAGCCTTCAAAGACCGGCGGGACGTTTATAGAGATGGCACTTCTGTCCATAGCACGTACTTATGAGGTCTTAGCGTGTTTTCCTGCTCTGATACCAATTGAAAAAGCGATGGTATAACAACCACACCAAATAATTCGTTCGACAATTTGTATGGACTAAAAATACAGTATAATTCCGAGAGCACCAACTTATGAAGCGATCTTAATAAAGAAAGATATCAATGATTGAATAATGCACAACATGTTTCAATTATATAAACAAATATAATGCAGAAAAGAAATAACACAGACACCAAAAAATTTGTTAAGGAGGAAAACCGCAAATGCAGAAAAACCCGGGGACCTAGTCCAGCTTTGAACACCACGCTGTATTAAGCCGCTACAGATACTAGCCTATTACAAGTTAACTTCAGACATGAATGTAGTTGAGCCCTAACCAAGTCTCACACCGATTAAGGTACATTCACGCTCCTTACGCCTTTTGAACCACGCCGGATTCTGCGCACTTGATTCCCTTAGATGATCTCACCCACAACTAATAGTTACTACGACGTAAAACCAAAGACTTATAAACAAGTCTGTCTCCCAAAGACATGTGTATCCTTTATTCTTTTGTTCTCTTTTTTTATAAATCAAGGTGAACATGAACCAACTAATCCACTGGTTTTATACTCCTGAAGAGCAACCTAGTAATATTAGTCACCTCACAATAACTTAACTATATGGTAGTAGAAGAAGTTACTGCCGGATCACAAAAGTCTGAGACGGGTAACTGATGTAATTATTTTTTATATCTTAATTATCGGAGATAAGTCTCAATAAAATCTTAGAGAGATAGTACTCAAATACGATAGAAGAAGTAAGATCATAGTACACAACTACAAAGAAAATAGTTGGATCTGGCTTCGCGAATCCCAAATGTAGTCTTCAAGTTGTTGACCTAATAGGGTTTTGGAAACACTAGGTTAATGGAGAACGACTCTAGTTTTGCAACTAGAACACATGAAAGTGTCGGGATTAGCTTTTCCAGTTGCTAGAGTCACCACACCAAATTCAAGGATTAGTAACTAGATTTCGCAACAGCTCTGTCTCTGATGCGAATTTTCAGTTCGAATTTGAGTTTCCAAATTTTTGCAACAGTAGATATTTGTTACAAACCTCGCAACTGTTGAAATTTGCTACGATTCCCAACAGATTGGACTTGTATGTGTGCGATCGGGAGTCTGGCTGCCCACACTTTTTGGCTGACTCACTATTCAGCCCATTCAGATACTTGAGAAATCTGACTCAGTTCTCTATCTCTTTTATTATCGTAAACAACCATTCTCCATCTCATTCTCTTATTTCTCTCTCCTTTTCCCTGGCTACTTTCCCTCTTTCTATTACAACCGACATCGTTATCATCTTCATCAGAACCAAACCTTCATTGTCGTCGAAGAAGAAAGGTATCCTCATTGCCAGAAGATGAATTGTTTCTTCTCCATTTTTATTTCACTTTTATGAAGTAAACCCAAGATTCAAATTTTTTTATCTTCCACTTCAAAATCTTTAACCCGATTATAATCTAAGATGATATATGCTCACCATGCTATAATCTGGATTACCCATAACATGTTTTTATTCTCAAATCATCTACAATTTACAAATTTTCGACCTAATGAGGGAAATCAGAGTTAATCGATTGCAAGTGTTTTTCTCTGTTCTGTGGGTGTTGTTGGCACGAGATTTCCCCCAAAATCCCTTCTCTTTTTTCAGAAGATTTCTTAGAAACCCACTTGAGTCATCAACTCTTTCAGGTAATTTTGGGAGGTTTTTTTTCCCTTCAAATGTAAGTCGAACCCTAGTTTTGATTTATCTTTTCAATTAGATATAAAGGCAAGCTATGATTTGTTTGATTTTACTGCAATAATGTCAAATTGATGGTAAAGATGTCTTAATTTTGTTTTAGTTGATGATACAATTTGTTATTGCAGTATAATCAATTAAAGATTTGATTTTTGCTGCATATGAATGTGATTGGAAGATGTCCACGACTGTTACCTTGAAAGCTTGGAGGGAAGTGATGTATGATGTGGCTAATTTTTTGTTTGTGATGCAGGGGAGAGATATGATAGGTAGTGAAAGAACTGGTACATGGATAAAATCTTGAAATTTAATGAGGCACATGGGTATGTTGTGTTTTTTTATCTTGGTTAACTTCAGTTGTTGTGGAACGTTTGATTGGTGCTGTGGATACATGTCTATTGTGTTTTGAAAATTCGCCTTTCAGTAGATAAATGTTATTGTGTTTTGGCTCATTGAATCCTACAAGGGAATTGGAGAGTGTTTTGGACGAATAATCAAGGAAAAAGGGTTTGGATCATTGTGGAGAGGAAACACAACCAATGTCATCCTTTACTTCCCTACTCAGGTTGGATCATATGTGTTTTCAATCCAAAGAGTAAAAGGAGGCAGATTTCATCTACTCAATTTATGAGGTTTAATCTCAATCTCAGTCAAGTTCAATTTGGATTACTTAATCTTTTATACGATGCTTTTGTGATACTATTTAACTTCAGTAGTTGTAGTGATTTAGTTTTATGTATGAAATGACTCAAAAGAATTGTTTACTATTTTGCAAATTTAATGATGGGTTTGTCCGAGTAACTCCGTTAATATATACGGTGACCATTTATGACATCTAAGATTGTTAACCACATATAAAAAATGATACGTGCTTGTCTCCCAATCGCTGGTTTTTTAAGAATCTTAAGATTATGTCTAAGATTTGACCTTAATTTTTGAAACCCAACTTGTGAAATATGAGTTTCTGTTCTTGGGACTTTAAATTATCATTTCAATAGCAAAGGGTTACGTTTTCTAAATAATTATGTCTTGCGGTTGAAATGTCAAATTTGTACTCCATGTAGGACTGTTTCTGGTTGCCGGTAAATGCATATTCAGTGGTTGCAGTCATAATTTGATTGATTTTGTTTTATTGAACTTGTGGGATGTAAAGTACAAAGTTAACTTTGTATATTTTGAATTTTTAATAGTCCTGTTAATAGTAGTCTTGTTAATAGGGACGAACAAACTTTGATGTTGATCAGCATATTAAGAACAATTTCAATATGCCTATATCAATATAATAAAATTAACAGTTTGATGTATAATTAATAGGTGGATAATTATTGTGTTACGTATGGGGTCTTTCTTAATCTTAATTTGATTGTTCTACAGTTGATCATAGTTTGGGTGTCCGTATCGTTGCGTAAATCATTTTATCATTTGCACTTGCTAACATTTGTGAATATCTATATATTGCTGACGTACATTTCCAATCAGTCTCTTACTCTAAGATTCTTACTTAACGGTACTTTGAGTCGTCTGCCGTTTAGCATCTACTATGAGATTTCTTGAAAAGCAAGTATAGTTGGTATATTGTCTTGTGAAATGGTTAGTGTCGACTGTTTGTGACAATAAAGAAATGATAAAATGTATCTCATAGGAATCAGTAGCATGCTAAGCAGGACTACGCCGTTTGTATGAGTGTCAATGTCGTGATCCTGACTTGAGAGTTCTGTTGTTCCTCTATCAAAATCGTAATGGAGTTATGTCAAAACTTGGCTTGTGCTTGATATGCTAGAGGAAGCAAGGAAATGCGTATAGTGATTTGTTGCAGCGGCGTGTCCATTTTACATTACCCTTATGGTGTTCGTTAGTGCGCGTGTTTAGTTTGATGCTCACGTGCTTCTTCACATGTTATCGAGAACAAACGAACACTACACTATTTTGTAACCTTAAAATACGTTATCCCGGTATGATTTTTTGGGCATTAGTATATTATCTTAATAAGCGACTACCAGTTTTCAGTTTTAAGTATTTGTTTGCAGTTCTTACTCAAAATGCATAGGCTAATAAGAGCCATTATTTATGGACATATATGCTTGTTGTATGCACTGTGCAGTCATTGCTAACATTTTTGGTTGTTCCCTGTAGAGGAATTCATCCTCCTGCTGCAGATTATCTAAGCTACAAAGAGAATTCAAATATCCAAACAATGAAATGGTGATTTGCCTCACAAGCTATCCTTGTGCTCCATTTTCTTATTCTTATCTTCTGTGATGGTAATTAGATGTTGATTTTTTTCACTTTCTTGTCTCAGGAGGTAGAAGAGAACGGAGAGCAGCGAACCCAGGAAGAAGAGGTTGTTGAGGTCGATGTTGATTCTACAGATGGCGCTGTACTTGTGAACAGTAATAAAGCTGATGAAGAGTGGGGTACGACTAATGAAGGAAACTTATCATCCTAAAAGCTATTGGTTTGGCTAAATAGGTATGTGAGTTCTGAAACTACTTTGAAACAGGCAAACAAATAATTTGCCGCTAGTTTTCGTTTTAGTTAACATTTTTCAGATCTATTAAACTTAGATATGGAAGAAAAACAATGGTCCTCGAGTTCTGAAATCACTTAGAACCACAAAAAAATAATGTTACCACTAATCTTTTTAGCTAACCTTTTGTAGTTTAAGCATATGGGAAATCTGTTATTTGTGTCCTCGTATTACTGTTGCAATTCTTTTTGACAATGGCTACTCTCATGGTGTATATGGGATATGCAGGTCGCAGATATGAGTAATAAGTGCGACTATTTACAAGGCTGGTTATGAAGCAACAAGAAACTATACTTGTTTGAGCATGTAGGTAATGAATGATGTTGAGCTTGTCTTCACGTCTTGTGCCTTTCAGATTGTATATACTACTGCTATTACACATAGGAAATATTTATATACTTGTCATTCTTTTGATACTGCACAGAATTTGTATATGTCCTTGGAACTTAAGAAATACTTCTAGCTACATCTTGGAACTTAAACAATTCACATGTATTGCCTAACTTGTTCTTTGTCATCCTTTTCAGAGGTATACGGGAGAACTCTTTAGTTTATGATTTCATGAATTACCTAAGTTCAACAACGGTTAGTGTTTATAATTCAATGTATGAAATGACCATGTATTGTTACGTCTCTTAGAAACTTATGGTTCTATGCTTTGAATGTTTTGCCTAAGAACTGAAGAATTTCACTGTAAATCCGCCTGAAATTGTTGCAAAGAATGAAATCCAAATGAAGAACTAAAATCAGATTTTTTTTCATTTTAAAAAAGTGGTTTTGACGTTCAAGACCTGATTTTGACTTGATTTGACCACGTCAAAACCAGGTTTGACCAGTCAAAACCACTATTTTTTGTTTGTTGCATAAAAATTCGTAACTGCTGCAGGTTGTTGCGAAATTCCACTTTCGCAACTGTAAAAATGTTGCGACCTCCAAATTTCGCATCTCTTTTAACACTGTTGCGACAAACAGCGTTGCAATTGTTTAAAACTGTTGCGACCTAAAGTTCACAACAGCTCTCAGGCCGTTGCGAAATATTACATAATCTACTTTCGTAAAAGTTCGCCCTGTTGCAACCCCGATTTGCAACTGAATATGCAATTGCTAATCATTAAAAATGGTTTTCTTCCTTATATAGCCTGTCAAATCAGGGTTTGCTTACGGTCAAAGCTAAAATAGCTTAGTAACAAAGCATTCAATATTCTCCATTAGATGAAATCCTGATTTAAGATTCAAGCTAAGTTTGCTTAGAAAATAAGAATTCATTCCCACCGTTAGATGGTCTTAGCTTGTTACACACAAATGAAATATACCTTCATTTAGATATGGGTAACCGTACCTAAACGTGTATATTAAGTTGGCTCAAAACAGTTAACCGAAGTTAGCCATATGAACACTTTTATCTTAACCTTGTTCGTCTAACACTTCTAGATCAAATATGATGATCAATCAATCATGATAGATAATCAAATGAATCTAATTGTGTTTCAAATAGAGTTATTCAATTGTTCACTATCTTATAGAAATATATATGAACAAATTGAAAGAAAATCGGATTGATTCGTAATCGTACAAAGTACTAATACATGAATCAATTTATGAACATTAATCCACGGTTTGCAAAGATTGCATTCCTTAATTCATAAATTTTTTTGTTCATGAGTATGAGAATCATACTTAACCAATTTTAGAACTTAACCACTGAGTTCGCATACCAAGTACGCAAACACCAGCTCTGGACCTTGGTCTGTCCAACCATTCGCATACCAGGTACGCGACCAGCTATCCCGGACCCAACTCAGATGAAACCGTTCGCATACTAGGTACGCATACTAAGTTCCCGGAACTTTACAGGTAAAACCGTCTGCATACTAGGTATGCATACGAAGTTCCCGGGCCTGAATTACTACAAAACAGTTCGCATACTAGGTACGCATACTGTGTTATATCCATACATGGTTATTTGTTATAAACTCCCATTTCAATTATTGAAATATCCTTAAAAGACAACAATAGTAACATCACACATACTATTAGCTTCAAGTAATTTTCAAGTTATCGAGTGATCAATACGAAACTTTCCAAGTCGACATCAAATGACTGTCTCACACAAATCAGGTAAGATGTTTCAAGGCAATTTTCACATGATCATCTTTTGACTTATTATTTAGTCTCCAACTAAACTTGTCAAAAATACGAAGAACATAGCTAAGACAAAGCTTTCCATCAACTATTTCGAGAAATAGATAAGCGAGTTAAACTCAGCTCGAAATATCAAATGAGTATAATGTAAAAGTATATATAGCTATACGACTTAGTCTCATTAGTAGATAAAATATAATAGACTTATGACTGATAGATAAGTTTAGTCTTCACATACCTTTTGGTGATGAAGTTCCTCAAAGATCTCCTCAGTAGATCTTCGTCTTCAATTGATGAACGTCGTGAAGTCTACAACTTAACTACATATTCTATCCTAGTCCGAGACTTATCTATGAGTAGACTAGAAATCAAGTATATAGTTTTGATCAACTAAACTTGAACAACAAGCTTGAGATAGCAACGCTTGCGAGTTCGACCGAGCAGTTCTCTAACACAGTATTTAAAACGGTACTAACTTAATCCTACAGTAATAACAAATAAAGAGAACATTCTTTTTGAAGAAAAAGAACTAAGAGCTGGAATTGGAGCTGAGATCACTTAATTCAAATTCTTCGTGGTCATCAGTGTCCTTGTATCATCGAGCAATCGTGTGTAGACCTGGGGAAAGTTCTGAAAATTTGTTTGAAGTATACTCAAGTTGATGTTCAAGACTTTTATTTCTTCTTTGAATCCTTCGATAAAAGGTTTCAATGTCTGGATCTTGTGGAGTGCGTCCATAAGGAACATTAGCATGCATTTTACGTTCTCCTTGACCCCTCATTTTGTTGATAATTGAATAAATGTGAGGTTTAGGAACCAGACTTTGAGAATCATTGACAACTATCTAAAAATTGTTGCAAATCCTGGTAATATGACATGGAAAACCCATGCTTTTCCCACTTATCCAGATTCTTATCATCTTTTTGATAATGAAACCACAAAAATCAAAGTTAGGAGTACCAAATAACATATTATATGTTAACATAGCCATGTCTTGAATCCATTTTAATTTGTGCATGTTGTTGGGTGCCAGATTTGGTACAATAAGTTTTCCAAAGAATTTAAGATACTCTCTGGAAGTTCCTTGATAAGAAGATTTTTTCCTTCCCAGGTTCCCCCACCAAGAATTTCAGCAATTTGAGCCTTATTAGTAATTTCATCACTACCATGTCGGGGTAGGAAGGTGCGTTCAAGATTACAGTTGAGAAGATAAGAAATAAGACTTCTATTAGCTTCAAAGCAACTCCTTCGTATCACAGTGAAGAATGTACATTTTTCAGCATTCATACAGTGCATATTTGCGATATAATCAACCCCATATCCGCTTCGGATTCCTTGACTAATTCCTCGTGAGGCTCACTGATAAGCTTGCATGACAGCATGTTCAACTAATGTAATAGTACGTTGTTGGATTTTCGCTCGTCCTGTTTTCAATTTAGTTTCTTATAACACTCTTTATCTAATAATAAATACATTACAAAAAAACAAAAAAAAGGTATTTTAGAATTTTAAAGTGGGTGACAAATGGGCATAACCTTTTCATTTGGGCTAAACGCTCGTTAACTATGTCCCTTGTTGGTTGGACCAATATATCTCCGCTCCTCATTTCCTTCTCGCACATCCACCGTCACACTCCACCAGTTTTCATTTCCTCTCTCTGAAAAATCTTGGGAAAAAAATCAATCAAATTCTGTAATCGAAAGATCCACCATTACAAAGTTACCAATTTCTCAACACCCTTATCGATCTTGTGCCCTAATTTCATATCTCCATTGATTGGGTATACAGATTTGGGGGGATTTTCGTATTTTTCATCCACGAAGTATCTCTTGTTGTTGTTGTGGAACTTAGAATCAAAGAATCCTCTCTCTACCAGCACCCAACAGCAACGAAAGCAACTCACCATTTCACTTTTCAAACCCTTCATTTATTTCCTTAGCTTAACCCTAATTTGTATTTCTCTAGATTATCCAATAATGTGATTCAGTTAGGATCTGATATCAATGGTGGGTACCGTTCAATTTGGTGCCTTAGCTGCTTGTATAGTTCTGTTTGTTCCAATGGGCTTAGCTGGATATCATCTCAGTCGCAATAAAATTCTGTTTTTCAGTGGAGCTCTGTTCATCAGTCTTGCAGTAGGTGTTCATCTTACTCCTTATTTTCCTATAGTTACTAATTATGTTTCATCTTTTTCATCATCTCTTGTATTAGAGAATCATACTTCATGTATTTCGTTTCTTCATGAAATTGTTTGGGATCATCATGTACAACAACCAATTATGAACAAGGTTGATGAAAAACCAAGTAATGTTTCTTCTGGTTTTGTAAATTCATGGACTTGGGCGAAGTCTACACCTGTAATTGCTTGTGGGTTTCAAAAATTAGGTCGTTCTGATGCTTCTGATCTGCTTAACGGGTCTTGGGTGGTTGTTGCCGGGGATTCACAGGCTCGTTTGTTTGTTCTTTCTTTGTTGGAGTTGGTTTTGGAACCAAGTGAAATGGAATTAGCAAGAGGGGATTTATTCAAACGTCACAGTGATTATCAGACTGTAATTGAGAAGATTGGGGTAAAATTGGATTTTGTTTGGGCTCCTTATACTGCAAATCTAACTAATTTACTCATGGAATATAAGCGGAATCGTCGCTATCCTGATGTTTTGGTTATGGGGACAGGGCTGTGGGATATGTTGCATATCAATAATGCATCTGAGTATGGAGTTTCTTTAGGGTTGGCGAGGCAATTGGTTATGATGCTATTACCTTTTTCTTCAGAATTTGGGAATGATGGGCCTGTAACAGGTTCAATTTCTATACAGTCACCTCATATGTTTTGGCTTGGGATGCCAACATTGGTAGAATCTATGTTGAATACGGAGGAGAAAAGGGAAAAGATGAACTTTTCTGTGAGAAATGCTTATGAGAGGGAGCTTTTCAAGAGTAAGCTCTTACGTCAAAATGGGGGACCATTACTGTTATTGGATATCAATTCATTGAGTGGGAACTGTGGGGGAAGGTGTACAGTGGATGGGATGCATTACGATGGAGCTGTTTATGAAGCTGCAATTCATGTGATGCTCAATGCATTGCTTGTTGAGTCTCAACAACGACTTTGAGCGAGAAGTTTCTGCCCTTTTTGTCAATACACTGTACCTTCAGCTTTTTGTTCAATACTAGCTTTGGAGGGAAATAAACAAAGTTCAGCAATTTAGAAACGTTTTGGTCTCCAATAGAGGTGCAATCTTTTCTTTTCTTTTTATCTTTTTATCTTCTTCTGTATAACTCTAGTAAGCACTGATAGTTTCATGCTTGTGTAATCTTCGGAAGGGTGGCCTTCACCCTAAAAAGAAAAGGACGAGGCACTAATCTTGACTTGTTTTGTTATGTAAGAAAGTTACAACACTTATATTCCTTAATCAAAGATAAATTCAAAATTCAGCATTCAATTTTTAGTCATCACTTGAAAGCATATTGTTGAATGTGTTATCTGTATCAACTTCTATATGGTTTGTTAATGAAGGATGATTTGATAGAATTAACAGTGGTAGTGTTATTTGAATTGTTGAACAGTACCCATGCTTTGGACGGTTTACATTTATTTATGATACAATTTGGCAATTATTTAGTTAAATTCATCTGGTTAGTATATCATGGTCGAAGTTCTAAACTGCCTCTAGCTTTGAATGACAGGTATTTAGTTAACCCTTAAAATTTTATTGCTGTGAATGACATCTTTGATAGACTAACTAGGTCCTAACGGGAAACTTGAGTTGGGAATTTTTCACGTCATGGAACGAAAGGGCAATCAACAATGTAGTGGAACCAAATGGCTAAGTTGGTAGTAGTGAGCAACTTCCAAATGGTGGTTCAAATGCAAAGAGATGGAATAAGAAAAGAAGTGCGGAAGAAGGAAAAAGATAACGAAAAGAGACTGGAAGAAACTTATGTGGAAGATAAGCAGAGGGTAAATACAAAGGCGGATATTCTGCAATCAGCATCTATCTCTAATGAACCAAGAGAAGTTGATGGACATGTGGACAGGTCTGATGCTTCTGATTTTGTTGGAAAGAACAGAACATCAGTTAGTGGTGACTAGAATTTGTGAATTCCATTGGACAGCGTAAGGCATGGTTTCACTCAGCAAATATGAGAGAAAGTTCAGGAAGGTCTTCAGATACCATGCTTGGTAGAAATTTGGGAGATTAGTTTTATCCCTTTGGTAGTCAATGGATGGCCAGAGAGGAAGAAGCCATTGCTTACTTGTATGACAACCATGTTACAGGATCCCACAATCATGTTCATCTCAAGATTTTGCAAGCATGCCCAATTGTTTGCAGGTGGCTCATGCATTCGGGGAATCTTATTATGCTTGTATCTCTGGTGCTTCGGTTTGTTTTTGCGATTGGGTACAACATTCTTTTTTGCCATCATTTGATGTAGCATTTTCTCTGTACTTGTAATGATAGGAATATGGAAGTTTCTTATGATCACGGTAAGCTATGCTCCTGTTGCCCTGGCACAGAGTCTTTTTTCTTGGTTAGTTGTTTATTTGGAACTTGTAAAACAGATGAATGAATCTTGATTTTAAAGCAAGGTTCCTTTCATAGGTTATCTCTTATGTAACATAATGCTTCTTTCCCTTGATCATTGTCAATTATTACGTTGGATCTACTCTAAGCCAACTGTTGTTTCTATGCAAATTCATGATGTACAGGGGCTTGCGTTTGTATTAGCACTTTTTGTGGGCTTCATTGAAACCTGAAACTTTGGGAATTGCCATTTCTGCAACTGTTTCTCTATGGATATGTGGGAGCTTTCTGGACAACAGGACTTGTCATAGTTGTTGGAGGTTGGTCGTTTCGTATTCTCTTTCAATTGATATTATTGGGCTCATTTTTCTTAAGCTTGTTCAAACCTAGGTTGTTTTAAATGCAGGAGTGGGGTTTTTTAAAAAGTGAATGTGAATGCTTTGCTCTCTGACAAACAGCTATAAATTTCTTCTACTGTGCTTGGGTACATGTAGGTTAGCTTGGTTTGCTTTTGGCCTTGAATGTATTTTTTATCTCAAGTTATGTTCTGATACACTTTCTTAAAACAACGTAAGCGAGCATGGAAGATCATTTAAACGTAAGCACAATATGAAAGGCTCACTAGGTTCCTTCTTTGCTGAGTGCATGAATTCATCTCCTTTTGCAGCGGATAGAAATGCAGGAGAACCTTCAAGTACTGGGTCTGGGTCTGAGATTGAGCTGACGTATGAAGAAGAAGTTGGTAGGCTGTTAAATTTTTCCGATCTCTATTCAGCCCTGGTATTGGCTCGTTATGAGAACATTGATATGTCGTCACTCAAGTGTGAGTACAGCAAAAAGGTAGTCACCATGAAATTATCGTCTCTTGAATAATTTACTGGATGCGATAAAAAACTCAGGGGTCATGTGCCTGAGATGATTTTTGGCAAATTGATAATTGGAAATTTTCTGAACTAGTATGAACTAAGCTTTTATTATCAAAAGGAACCTTTACTTATTAGGTTCATGTAAAGGTCAGTGAATAAGTGACTGAATTTTATTGAAAAGACTAAAGTGACTGAACTTTGCTCTGTCCAGGCAATGCTGGTCCACCCTGATAAAAATATGAGGGATGAGAAGGCTGTGGAGGCCTTCGAGAAACTTCAGAATGCATATGAGGTACATTTTTTCTCTAGTTTTTTGCGTACGAGGTACATTTGTTCTCTAGTTAGTCTTGTAGTAGGAATCAAACAATCCCCTCGTACTTAAATTTATAATCGGGTTTCTCCAGGTGTTACTTGACTCTTTGAAGCGTCTCAAAGTTCGTCTGAGATGGTATGTTTAATTTCTCTCATAATTCTCAGCTTTTAGAAGTTCATTCTATAGACTATAGGAAGTTTAGTTTCACGTTATTGTTTATACATGTAAATCTAAGAATAAACTTTAGTGTAAATAAACTTATTTCAGCAGAATAAGACGGAACACACAAAGACTTGACTGACCAATAAAATTCTCTGAATTTAGCCCGCTTGGCTGTTATATAATGCTAGTCTTTTGTAATTGTGGGGGAACTTTCAACGTGCTATTCTTGTTTCCTAGGAAAGAGTATGAAACTTGACCAAGAACGTATAAATTTCAGATTCACCCTTGCTTGAGCTTGAAATTGCATTGGTAGAACCATAAGATTTATTGGTGGTTCTAATATTTAAAGTTTGTGTCTGAAATTGGCAAGGGATAGAGCCCCAATTCCGAAGACACATAGATGGTTGTTCTTGCACAAATGTTAAGAATGTAACTGTTGTCTTCTAGTTTAAGATAAAAAAGACACCCTGACGGACGAACTTCACTTTCCTGTTGTATGAGCTTGTTGTAGTCAGATGGCTTTCTTTATGTTAAGATTTGGTTCTCAAACTGCATGCTCTTCGCTCTCTATTTGATTGAACTTTAAAATATGTCTGAACTTCTAGCATGGGAGACATCTTTTACAATTCTCCACAGTTGATACAACCAAGGAAACATCTTTAACAATTCTGCTCAGTTTTATGCACATCTTTGCCGATAAGGTGACAACTAAATTGTTTAATTAGCAAACAATAACCTGGATGTGTCACTGGGAAATAGATAAAAAATTAGTTGAACTTGTCTTTCTTTTCCAGTAATTAAGAACTGTTAACATGAAGGAAAAATTGATTGGACTTTAGAATTTTGGCAACCAAACTACTGAATTACTTAGAAAGTGAATCTTTTTCCTATTCATGTCAATTTGTTTGACAGGTATCTCATTGAATACCTTTACATGTCCTGCACTGTCTTTAAACCTATCAAGCTTTCATTCATAAGTTTGTTTCTCACTGGAAATAGTGTTTCTAGGCTTCATTTAGTCATTATCACACATGGATTGCATGGTCGGGCTGTAGAGTTATTCACAATTTCATGACATGATAATAACACAGTTATTAGGGGATTTTTCTTTCTTTCATTTCTGTCAGTTTTTTTTCTTCTTTTGACAGCACAAAATGTTCTCAGAAAAAGCACCTTGGTGGTGGTGGAACCATCACAAGTCAAGCACTTACGTATATGATTCAATTATAGTATTCCCACTTCCATTGATCATTTTGTATACTGATTGTCATTTGCACTGTTTAGCCGTAAAAATATGCTGCAAGGAAACTCTGGAAAGTCTCCTATGAGTCCGACTCTTTCATTGTTGAAACTGTTCATAAAATACGATTAAACCTAGGTTTAGAATCGCCACTATGTAGGTTTAAAGGTACAGTATTTCTTAAGGGGGCATATTCATGTTCTCGATCAAAGTAACACTTTCCTTCTATTATATATGCTTTCTAGTTTTCTGCATTGTTTATTAATTCTTGAATTTTTGGGTTTCATGTTTTAGAAGGAACAAATAAATCGGAGAGAAAGTTAACATGTCAAGGCCAAAATAATTGTCAGTTGCCTTGATCCCATTTTGAAGGAGGAGTTGACATTGAATGTTACTCAGTCAGCTGGTGTGCTCAATCTAGAGGTCTTTGACAAAGGTGATCGGTTCAAATCAGATGGCAAAACAGGAAATGCACACTTAAATCTTCAAAAAGATAGCGTCAGCAGAAAGGTAGCAACAAGTAATAAAGGCGTGATCAGGTGAGTCGACTAAGATAAGGACAACATGTCCTGATAGGAGTCTAGTTAGAGAAAGCTGTACTAAGTTATGTAAATGGGGTGATTGTGCAGGCTGTCTGCGTGAGACTTTATGTTGCAGAATCTTCGGAACTTGAGCTTAAGCTTAAGTGGGTTGAAGATCAACTTCCAACTACTCCTGTCGCCTCTTAATGAAAAGAATCACACTGGGGATGATAATAGTTCCTAAACAGTAGTTAATTGTGTACTTAAATCATACTGATTACTCCAGCTTAGTTCGATTTTAACAGGAGAGTTTGCGATTTTGTGAATGGGTTTCTGCATTGATAACTACTATTTCTATGTATGTGCTCATTCACTCTGTAAAGTGCGGTTGGACATGACCTTTAGGGGTTTTAGACTCATGCTTTCGGAGGCTCTATTTTTCTTTCGTCTTGATGGGGTCGACGGGTCTGATTGAAGAACCTATGGATGGCAACAACTCAAAGATAGTGCCTTCTACAAGAATTGTAAGAAAAAAACACGCTTAATTTCTAGCTTCGACATGTAGTCTTGTTGTACCTATGATACGGGCAGATCGAACTCTGAAGTAGTCTTGTAATTTACGAATCATTTTGTTAACCTTACATGTTGGGTTTTCATCTAATTGAGATTTTTTAACCCTTGCCACTTCTCTTCAGATATTAAGCAAGAAACGCACACATATGGTGGAGGTTTGTGGCTGTCAGCTATTTTGAATTACGGAACCCAATCAGCTGTGTGCTTCCAATAATTATGAGTCTGATCTCCTATTAGACAAACCAAAATAATTCCGAGTCAGATCTCCAATTAGACAGACCAAAATACCGATATGCAAATCGGGAGTGGAGTCAGAAAAAAGTAAATACTTCGTGTCAATTTCTTACCCGAACGAGTGAGATGTAAAGTCTGTTTTTGTTACTCGTCTTTATTGGGCCTGGCCTGTTTGGTGGGGGTCTTAATATATTCACTCACGTGCCATGGTCTCCCTATTTGGCCCCTAGACACAATTAACAAAATTAAAAATTAACAAAATTAATAGTCCCACATCCGTTATTCCAGGTTTGTTAATATAGTTTATAAGGAAATATTGTCGGACATGATATCAGCCAATTGGTAAGGCTTGGAAAGCTTGGTTACTCTTGGAAACACTTAACCGGCCATCCTCTGGTAACACGCATCTCGTCCCTGGGGCACTCATATATGGCTCAGGGTGAGTAATCCGGGCAACACCAATCTTACCAATTGGTTTTTCTTTTTCATTCTTCTGCTAATCCTAAATTTCGGGACAAGCTTTATATTCCCATCATAATCAATCAAGTTTAATACACATAAAAGCCAGTTGTTGAGTGAAGAAAATGAAATTTAAACCAGGTGGTGCTTTCTTCTTGCGTGTTCATCTACATTATACCTCTTTCTGTTTGTCTTTTCGCCTTCTGTAGATACTCCACTGCACTATTGAAGCATATACGCCTACTGTTTCAACATGAATGCCAAATAGATTAGAGCAGATTCGGTTTTTTTTATTTTTTTTTTGACTCCACAGTCATGTGTATCAAGTTGTCTGTTAAGACTACAAAGCAAAAAGCATAATACAAAGTTGTCTTTATCCAGTACAATTATGAACTAGATATAACTGGTAGACTTCTCAGAAAGGTTTCGGTGCTCAAGTGTGTGCCGAATGTGAGTGAAGGTTCTAAGGGCAAGAATATATGCACCTTATAATAGTGGAATTCATTGCTCGTATTTCATTGTTGTTTTGCAGAACCGGATTGTAGGGAATCGATTTGCGTATTCCTCGACGTCGTGACGGAGCTGTTTATTTTCAGACTGAATGCTAGCACTATTTTCAACTGCGGCCATAAAGTCCTTCAATTTTCCACCTACAGATGTCACATATTATTATCAGAAATGCGAAACAAGTATACTTAGCAGATAGATGTGGTTGGAAAGCTCTCAACATATAAAAAGCACACATCCAAGACAAGAAGGTAAAATTAGGGAACTTTTTTGCATCAAAGAACTCTGCTACTTTAGCAAAATCTTCCTCAAGGAATCCCCTTGATGTGAGAGCAGGAGTTCCTGAATCACAAAATAGACAAGGAAATTCATTAAGCCAGATTTTAGCAGTTTACCAAATTGTATGTCAATATTCAATACAATGTACTCTAAATTTAAAGGAAAAGTTTACCCATTCGTATGCCACAAGGAACCACGGCAGACACATCCTCGGAAACAGTGTTCTTGTTAGCAGCAATATGAACTAATTCCATTACTTTCTAAACTCTTGAGCCATCAATGCCCTGCACTATTTAAGACGTAAAAAAGGAAAGTCATGAGTATCTACTTCCACCGAGCTGTTGGACATGCCACATATTGACAAGACACGGCCATAGAGTAAAAAACTTCCACTCTTTTTTATGCCACGGCAATGTTCCTTCTGAACAAGGAGGAGTTAGAGTGGAACTTTTTCCTTACTAACCTTGCTTTTCAGATTGACCAAGATATTCGGTACCAGCGGAAACAAGGTCATACCCCAACGCATTCAACGTCTTCAAGAGTTAACATGTCACAACGTAAGAAAATGAATGTTACTTAAGAGAGTGCATGGTAGCAGTATCTAATTCCAACGATAATAACCATGTAAAGCCTTACTTGGCGAACTGTGAAAAGATTAATTTTCAGTTAGTAGGCAGACCCGTATAAAAGTAAATATACAGGTATGACAGAAAGATAGGAAAACTTGGCCCTTAAATTATCCTTATTCTATCCTACGAAAATGATGAGAATATATGAGCGAGATGGCAAAGTTCAGTGAAATGATACCACTGCGGACTAGAGAGTATGATCAACTGGCAATGATTTTACATTGCCAAAGCCCAAAGACGCCAAAGAATAATCCAAACTGAAAAAAAAGGTCAACTGAGCTTGTAGTTTGCCTGGCGAATGCATGCATAATCATACAAGCATGAATAACCACTTGCACCAGCACTATCAGTTTTGGCCTTAAGAGTGTAGCGCTTTTCTCCAACTGGTAATTGAAATCCGAACAAATAAAAGAAATTATTAACTTCAGCGTTACTTTCTGTTCAGATAGTTACTCCTATGCTTGTGAACTTGTGTTACGACCAATAATTAAATTTGAAAAAGGTGAGCAACAGCTTTCAAAACAAAGTACCTGACTAAAATCAATGTAACCAGTGCTCTCATCTAATCGGTATGGCGTTTTCTCAAAAAACATAGATATAGCGGATATCTTTTTGGTGTCAGTGTGCAGAAAAATACGAACATAATGATAAAGATTAATTGCGAATGCTATGTGTTTCCATGAACATTTACTGACTCCTGCTTGTCTGGATCTGGCTAAAGTCACCCGAGACATCTGGGTCTGACTCAGTAAGGATTACAGAGTAATAAACAAACCTGCAAGGCAGGGGCGGAGGCAAGAATCATAAGAAGGGGGTGCAAAAATTTAGTATGGGTGCAACCAAAAATTCTAGAGGGTGCAAAAGTGCAAAAATGGGCTTGTTAATTAAAAAAAAAATCTTATCAGGCCTAAAATGGGCTTTGGAGCCAGCTGGGCAGGGGGTGCAAGTGCAACCCCTTGCAATTGGCTGGCTCTGCCCCTGCTGCAAGGCACTTTCAAGGACACAAGGTGAGCAGTCACCAGAAAACGACCTCATGTAGGCTACAATCCTGGTACTAACTTCAGCTATCTTTCCGGCCAGCATATCCCAGTGAACAAAACCTGTTGAACATTAAAAGAAAAAAGAATAAGAAAGGCGAAGCCTTGACTGGACAATGTCTGTTCCACAATGCTCCAGAAAATTAGGCTTTCAACAAAATGTAGACGATATAGTACAGAAAGAGATGTATGAAGGAATCTTAAACTCGAGCTTAAGTCAGAGCAGTAGATATGTAGGGTTCATACTCCATATAATCTTGCACAAAGAAGTTTAGAATGAGCTAGAACCTTACATTGTACGAAAACAAAATTTTCCCTGGATCTGTCCTTGTGCTGACAATCTGATGCGGGATGTGTTCATCATCCCATGGAGAGATGCTTACTGCATACCCATTTCGATTGATGTGTGACTACTATGGGAAAAAATATAGATACAGCCTAATCCTAGAGAAGCAACAAGACAAGTATATGATACAGCAGACTAGTAGTACCTTTGATCCTTCCATCATCAAATTCCAGTGTGCATCTTGCATCCGACCATTGGCATTGCGAGTTCCTCTATATTCTTCCAGAACATCACCTCTTTCTTTTTCCAAATCTTCTGCTGAAATTCGAACCTACATTGCATAGATGAATAAACAAGTACACATTGCAGTTCACGATAAATTTGCATTTTAGACATGGTAGATCAAAAATTACCGAAAACGAATTATCAATACCTCAGAGCCAAACTCTGCTAGGACTGATATAGCTTGCGATAATAGTTCAGGCTTGTCGACAGGCACAAGCAATTCATACATCGTTTCATCAGCTGACGCTGCAGCATTTTTGACACGCACCAAACTCTGCCCCAACAATTTCTAGAAACTTAACAACATCATGATTTGTGTATTTCTTTGTTGTACTGAAAGCAGGATGCTCGACTATGTGAACAATTCCACGATCATCATCCTCTGCACAACAGATCTGTCGTGGGGGAAAATCAACTCGACTACTCAATCAAGACAGTAATTATACACATCTAGAAAAGAAAACTACTACACAACCAAAAAATATTGCATTGACATTCCAACTAAAGTAATTCCTGTCAGTCACAAACAACAAAATATAACAGCACTTTCGCTAGAATTTGTCGATTTTTTTTCCAATTTCACTACGATTTCTTAAGGTTTCACAGCACTATCACTTGGCATTATCTCATTATTTCTAAACTTGACTACAATTTCTAATGTCCCGCCCATCACTGTAGTTGTCACTAGCTTATATCTCCGACGTCTATTCCCAATGAACAATTCCAGTCAAATGCAGGGCACACTAGTTAGTAAGACATCATCCCCAGACATAAACTCCGCCCAATCATACAAAAAAAAATATCTCTACCATCCTCGTTCGTTTATGTAAATTGAACAGTAGCCTAATCGAATTTAAACCCAATTCCCTCTAATCCCCAAATTAAAACCCCAAAACCCTTTAATGCAATTAACCTAATAAACCACTACAACCCAACAAGATCAAATTAGCACCACCCCAAATCATAAAAATCCAAACTTTAATCAATCCAATAGAAACTACAAGCAATTATCAAAAATCAACTTACCCAACTTTAACAGCGTCTCTCATCTTAGGTTTAGAACGAACGTAATAGAAGATGATCTCAAAGAGACGAAGGAAAACAGCTGAGAGAGATTAAGGAAATATAGGGTTTCTACTCTAGTTCTACCATTTGCAACTCTTCAAATGTAAAATTATCTACTCTTATCTGTTGGGCCTGGCCTGTTTGAGACTTACCATCTTAGTTTGGTATTGCCGACACTTTTGTAAAAGCACTTTTCTGTGTTGCGCTGTGGGAGAAAAGCAGTTAGACGTTTGGTAAGAAATTAATTAAGAAAAATTTCTTGTTTGGTCCTAAGCCCATAAGGTTATTTATAGCAGGGTCCAACTAGATTTTACTCTTATTCTAAGGTCCAAAGTTATTTGAAAACATGGAAATGACTAATATACCCAATGTTTAAGTACGTGTGAAATAACATACTACCATAGATTTGAGTACATAACCGATACACTGTTTACAAATTTGAGTACATATCTGCTACATTGTTTACAAATTTGAGTACATATCTGCCACACTGCTTACAAATATGAGTACACATCTGCTACACTACTTAGGAATCTGAGTACTCCTCAATTCACTTTACTTTATTGCAGCACCAGCACCTCTGCAGTCAACCATTCACCACTTCCTTCAGCTCCATCTTCTCAGTAATCTTCTATCTTGCTGCATCACAATATTCTTAGCTTAAACCACAACTGCAACAGCTACATCAACACCATTGTCATTTCAATTCTGCTGCAACACAGACTATCAAATGCAAGTAAAACATCGTTATCATATAGGCATCTAAAAGATGATTAATTTATCTCGCAATAACTCATGTCATTTCTGTGTCCGTCCTATGCAATCTCTAATTAAGATTCATTTAAGTGCTTTGATATGCACCAAATTTATGCTTATAATTATGAACACAATAGAATATGATTTCTAAACCTACAATATTACAAATTTTTCTAAATGAGAGCAAAGTTTTTTGTACATGGAATGTCGTCTGATGGCGGATATTACCCTTTGTATTTGTATTCATCATTCACATCTGAGAATGATGGTCTGCTAAGTCGAAAATAATCGCATCAAATCAGAACCAAAACCACATTTTCCTTAGTGTGAATCACCTCAAACATGACCTAGCATCATGCAACTTAGGGAACTCGTTCAAGTTGGTATATGATGTGTAATTCTTAAACATATGCCGGGAAATATCTAGTCAAACAGAAAAATTATTGTTAAGCTCCAATAGAAAGGCAGTACATTCCGAGAAATCCTATTGCATCGGGATCGATATCCTAAATTAGCTAGAAGCAAGAAAATCAAACTGCAAAATAAAATACCCATAAGAACAAATCAAGGTAAAATATCGTTATTCAAAGTGGATTCCAAGAGGAAATCAAGTAAATGAGAACAAAGTAATGTTAAGACCTGAAAATTGTCCCGCATTCCTTAATTGACCTGATATTGCGAGAACTTTGCACATTCAGACTGAAATTTCTCATATAATGCCTCTAGTAGCTCAGAACTAATTTGCTCATCCAAGGAAATCAAAATTAGGGTTTTGAACGAAACTTCAAAATTTCAAATTTGGTGCTTTGAAAATTAACAAATCTAGGGTTACCTAGTATCCCTGTAAAGACTCATTTTGTAAGTCTATCGAACTCATTTTTTTAAAGAAGTAAATAAAAACGAAGAATCAAAGTTAATACGCACCTGATCAGGTAGAGAAAAACTTAACTGAATGTCAAGAAGAAGTGATGAATCCGTAAAATCTAACCGAATCAAAGCACATATTTCAGTATTCCATATATGTACTCCTGGATAAAACCAAAAAAATAAGAAAAAATCTATAAATTCATAGTAAACACAAAAATAAACAGTACGTCATATATGTACTGATGGTTAATACACAAAAAAAAAACTGAAAAACAAACCAAAACCATAAAAATATCAGATCTACTAATGAAATAAACATAAAACATGATTTTTTATTTAGATATGAACTTGTTTCATCAAAATCCACCAGTATATCATATACGTACCGATGATTGATACACAAAAGCAACTCAAAAGCATATAAAAAACAACCAAAATGAAACTAAAATCAGCTGTATGTGAAAACCAAGTAATGAATCCATAAAAAACAGAATCGAAACACTTTTTTTTTCCAGTATTCCATATATATACTTCTAGATCGAAGAAGAAAAATATCCAAAACTACAAAAATAACAAAATTAAAGCATAATTTTTCAGTACATCATATATGCACTGCTGATTCATAATCTAAAATTTAGCTGCATGTGAAAAACAAGTAACGAATCTATGAAAAAATAGAATCAAAACACTTTTATTTGAGTATTCCACATATGTACTTCTGGATCAAACAAGAAAAATCTCCAAAACTATAAAAAACAACAAGATTAGAGCAGTATATTTCAGTATACCAAATATGTACTGTTGATTCATAGTCTAAAAATCAGCAGCACATGAAAACAAGAGACGCATCATGAGATCGAACTACCAAAACCGCAAAAAGAAAGTGAAAACATCATGAAATCGATCGAATTTTCATGATTCAGTTGAGAAACAAAACAAAAACAAAGAAGAACTGGAGAAAAATTAAATAACATACCTGTAAAATCACTAAACATCTTCACAAACCCTAGGTTTAAACTTCATAAGCGGCAGCAGCAGAGAAGAGGAGAGGGAGAGAGAGAGAGAGAGAAAACGCATCTAAGAAGAAAAAGAAAATTGAGGAAAGCTGTTTTTATTTCTGTTATATATAGTGAAGGCTATTTTGGGAATTCTTAAAATGCACGTAATAGGTTACACACGTGTGCAGGACCTAGGCTTAAAAGATTGGGTCCATTTTTCTCTTTTCTTTTAATTATGGACCTCCGGTTACTGGGCTTTAGTGGGTGGACCTGCCACTAACTAAGAACACTATAATAGGATTTATAGGTAATTCCTACATTAATTAAAGCCAAAACTGATTAAAAAAAAATCAAAGTGTGTTTGGTAAAATATAGATTCAACCATTGTTGTTGTAGCAAATGACAAAAACAGACATTTTCTGAAAAACGTTTTATTCAACTTTATTAGTTTAAAAATAATTAATTTTAGACTATTAAATATAAATATATATAATATCAAATTTACTAATTTTCACTATTATTATGGTAAAAAAAATTTATTTTACTTATCCACTTTTTAATATGTATATATAATTTTCAAACAAAAATCAAACTAAGATTGTTAGAGTATTGCTCGGTCGAACTCGCATGCGTTGCTATCTCGAGCATGTTTGTCAATGTTAATGATCAAAACTATAAGTCTTGATTTCTAGTCTACTATAGCTAAGTATTGGACTAGGATAAAAAGTGTAGTTGAGCTCAAGAACTCCATGACAATCATCATACAAGACGAATGACTACTCAAGGAACTGGTGGATCTTCATCGACTAAAAGGTATGTGTAGATTTGAACTTATCTGTCACTCAAAAGTCTATCTACTCTATCTCCTATTCTGAGACAAAAGTCGTTTTGCTATATAGACTTTGATTATACACATTTGCTATTTCGAGCCGAGTTTATCTAAACATAACTCTACTTTCATTACTCTTGTACCTAAAAAAGATCATACTGAGACTATAAATGATTGTAGACCTATTTGTCTTCTTACAAGCGTCTACAAGATCATAGCAAAAGTTCTAGCTACAAGGCTTAAACTTGTTATGGATAAGCTCATCTCTCCGGTGCAATGTGCATATATTGAAGGTAGGCAAATAATTGATGGTACATTAATTGCTAATGAGTTGGTGGACTCCAGACTTAGGTCTGGAAACCTGGAATTGTGTGCAAAATTGATCTTGAGAAGGCCTTTGACAGAATAAACTGGAGATATATCGAATTTGTATTACAACAAATGAGTTTCATCAAGAAATGGTGTGATTGGTTGAGGTTTTGCTACTCTACTTCTTCCTTTTAGGTTCTTATTAATGGGTCTTCATTCGGCTACTTCACTAGTACTAGAGGTGTAAGACAAGGTTGTCTGGTTTCTCCTCTTCTGTTTAATATTGCTATGAAAGGTTTTTCTAGATTCATGGATAAAGCAGCTAATCAAAGTTTATTCAGTGGCTTCTCTGTTTCCCCTACAAGCATCATAGTCAATCACCTTCATTATGCAGATGACACTATTTTCTTTGTGGATAATAACAAGGAAGAGTTACTTAACTTATTCTCTGCTTTACATTGCTTTGAGTTCATCGCTGGTCTAAAGGTAAATACATCTAAAACTAGACTCATTGGTGTTGGGGATGTACCTGACTTAGCTATCTGGGATGAGGAATTCGGTTGTTCAACTGATTGCTTACCTTTTATGTATCTGGGGATGCCTCTTGGTGCAAAGTCTGGCTCGAAAGTAATTTGGGATCTAATTTTTGAGAAGTTTGATGCTAGATTATGTGTTTGGATAAGGATATCTTTATCTAGAGGAGGTAAACTTGCTCTTTTAAAATGTATCTTGTCTTCTCTTCCCACTTATTATTTTTCGTTGTTTAAGGCCCCTGCTTCAGTTATCAGGATCCTAGAAAAGAAGATGCGTAATTTCTTGTGGGAATACAAGGATGGTGCAAAGACATCTCATTTAGTTAATTGGGACATGGTCCGTGCAACTAAAGAGAGAGGTGGTCTTGGTGTTTGCAATCTTAAGCTAATGAATCAAGCACTATTGGCTAAATGGTGTTGGAGGTATGGTGTCGAAAAGAATAAACTCTGGTACAAAATTATAGTAGACAAATATGGGGATGATTTCTCCTTTTGGAATCCCGGTAAAATAACTCAATCTTATGGGGTTTCTTGTTGGCGGAGCATTACTGAAATGGCAGGATTAATCTACGATAACTGCACATTGTATTTACATTCAGGTAGAGGAATTTCCTTTTGGAATGATGTATGGTGTGGTCAAATTCCTCTAGCAACTGTTTATCCAAATTTTTATAAGTTATCAAGAGATAGAAACGTCAAGTTAGCAGACATGGTATCTTCGAACGGTAATTGGAAGTTTGATTTCAAGAGAGTACTTCATTCTTTAGAGGTTGAAGATTATGCTGCACTTCTAACTGTTATTGGCGACAACCCACCAGCTCGGGATATATTGCCAGACACGAGAAGATGGAGACTCAACACCACGGGGGTCTTTACAGTCAAATCACTTTATGCAAAACTGGTTAGTGAATTCGTGTCGACAACTTTCCGCATCATTTTATTTGGAAATCTGCAATACCTCCTAAGATCAATATCTTAATGTGGAGTCTAATTCATGGTAAACTGAATACCATAGATGTACTTCTACACAAAGGTTTGAACTTGTATAATTCTTGTGCTTTATGTGGAATTGGTGGTGAGTCGCAAGACCACTTATTTCTCCATTGTAAGATTGCATACAATATATGGTTTATCCTGATCCCTAAAACAGGTTGGGTGTGGGTTCTGCCTGGTTCTATGAAGATCTTAGCAGATATGTGGCATCACCATTTATTCTCAAGCTCTGGTAATTATATTTGGGATTTGATTCCGACAACAATTGTTAGTACGATTTGGAGAGAAAGGAACTGCAGACGTTTCGAAACTCAATATCTTTATAAAAAAGATGATGACTTGGTTAACGAAGTTAAATCTGCAGTCCTAGCTTGGGTAGCTGCAACAGGACATCATATTCACTTTAGTTTCTCAAGTTCCGTGTTAAATACCTGGGATTCTATCTTCATGTAATCTATAACTTTCTTTTTTTCATCTACCTCTGGTAGAAACTATGTACATTATTCTACTTCTTAATACAACTTCCCTTTCGATCAAAAAAAAAATGGGAAAGAGGAATCGGTCAGTGTGAAGCTAAACTGATTCTACTATTGACGTCTTTTTCAAAAAGCTGTAAGCCTCTAAGAAATGCCACACACGCCACCACAAATTTAAAAAGAAATTTTGCGTATGTTACTAAAGAAGCAGCTATTCACGAAGAAATAGGAGAGGCAAAATTTATTTTGTGTAATCGGTTGATGAATCTCGTGAATGGTGATGAGCCAAAAAGAGAGCAAATGTATATTGTTTTAAGTTCAGAAAATAAGTTATTTGTCCAAATATTTTTAAAGCATGATTATAATGGACGAGTAAAAATTAGTATGAGTGAAATAGACACCAAAAAATAGCAAAGGTGAAACTGGATTCATCATGCCATAAACCTAGAAAATAGCGAGGATGAAACTGGATGCATCCTGATGTAAATTAAAAATAAGAAAAAATATTTAAAAATTGGTAGGATGAAATTGTTTACATCCGGCTATTTTTACATTTTTATCTATTTAAACAGTATCAAAATTTACATGTCTTTTTCATCCGGAGATTATCGTCATTGGATTAATTGACCAATTTTGTGTTTTAAGGTTCGTATACTAATTAAAATGGGCAAGTGCAAGAATGATATTTCGGTCATATAACTGACATTAAAGAACCTGATATATTCAACATTGTCTCGTCATAATTTAAGTGTTCAAAATATCTGTGGTCAAAGCTATGACACCTGCCAGTAATAACTTAGGTGAGTGGCATGGATTGCGAGCTCTGATTCCAAAAGACTGCCTATGCTTAGTATGTTAATTGTTTAGCAAAGAGGTTGATTTTCTAAAAGACTTTTGTTCTAGAAAAGCCAAACATGACGTGGGGAAAGCTGACTTTAGTCATGAAAAGTTCTTCTAGAGAAACTACAGGTGCATGAGAGTTTCCCAACAAACGAAGCATGTTAATTACATTCTTCCACACACTTTTATTTTGGGCTTTAAAGTCGGTGGTTGGCATAAAAATTTACCGTTGGAATCATCTATCTTTCTCCAATGGACATTCTCACTTCTCCGATATCTTCATACCCATTTAGCAGGAAGATTTTGATTAATTCTTCTTGAGCTTCTCACACCTAAACCACCGAATCCCATCGAAATACAATTTTTTTGTCCAAGCAACCCTAGACGTTTTCTTTTCCCCCCTACAGCACCCCAACAGAAACTATTGCATAAGTGTTAGCGTTTTCTTTTCCAAACTAACAGGAAGATGGAATAAGCAGAGAAAATCAACGTGTAAGCTAGTAAAACAATGTCTCATGAGAACCAACTGTAGATATAAACTATCGCTCAACTAATGAATACGCGAGAAGGTCATTTGGAAACAGCCATTTAAAAGTGAAGATAACGAAGTCCATTACGTCACACCTGATGCACGCGATGACATCACGAGAATCATACTTAACACGTGAAGACGAGCGCGATGATAACATGAGTGCGAAAAGATCGCGCTCCCAGATCCAAAATAAGGGGTTTTATTAACCGTTCTCCACCATATAACCTTCCTATAAGAGGGACTAGAAGCCTTTGTACAGAGAGAGATCTCTTTAGGTTTTGTGTGAGAAATTTAGGAGATAGAAAGTTGTTTATTTTCCAAGTTAGGGTTTTCCCTTATTGTATCGGTAAAAGTTCATGTTCTTAATATATAAATAGAATTTCTTTTATGACATGTCTTAGCTTTCCTTTATAGTCTTATTTGGGTGTAGTTCGTAGGATTTTCTGCAATTACATTTTGACGCTAGAAATAGCTTGGATGAGTAAGAGGAATGTTCGTCACCCTTAAAGCTTCAAAAGTGGTTCAAAAAAATAGTTGGGTTTGTGCTTTAACATCCAAGTGTGTCCTTTCTTTTTAAAATATTTGACTGATTTTTTGATCTAGAAAAGAGTTTGGTTTTTTTTTTTTAAAGTTCTTATTATTCCAGCAAGTTATTCTTCTAGGTTTCAAAGGGATTTTTTCCGTACTCTATCAAAGGAAAAGATAAATAACATTTCAGGTACCAAGATGGTAAGGATAGCATCTAGAGCAGAGCACGTAATAGCAAGCAAGAGGAGTAGGGGAATCGCAAGAAGGAGAGGCGGCGAAATCGGTGAAACGTCACCCATGGGTGAAATACAAATCCAAGGTCAATACGTACCACCTACCACCCCAACATAGGCAAGAGAACAACTATGATGAAGTGACCGTGCACACTACAGACACGGCCACAACGGTATAAAATGAAGAAAGAACCCAGGAAGAAGGACAGTTTTCTAAAAACCAAGAAAATATGACAATAGGGGAGTTAAGGTAGAGATTAGTTGAAGAAAGACGAAGAGAAGAGGAGGAAAGAACAAACTTAACGCGACAAAATGCTGAACTAAGGTAAGAAAACAACAGGCTCCATGAGGAAAGATCACGTATGACATCAAGGAAAACACGTGCGGCTTCAGCATCAAGGACAAACAGAAGCACGTCAAGGCGTAGCCGATCGCATAACAGGGATAACCGCGTGGAGAAACAACTGAACAACAATTATGTTGAACATCCTAATGTAGGAGACAATATACCAGAGCAACGCGTCTAACAACATCGTAGGGACGATCGGTACGAACAACAAGGCAAAGACAATCGCGCTGTAGAACAACTAGGAAAGAGAAAGAGGAGACCCTACCAAAAATCAACATCATCGCGCTGAAAGAGATGAAGAAAATAATGAAATAAGGATGATACAAGGAATGAAAGGCGAAGACATACATAGGAGGGAAGATACAGAAGACAGGAAGCATTACGCCGGAGTAGTCAGGAACACACAACAAGGGAAGCGAGATTAAAGAGACCCATGAAACAAGATGAGGACCAAATTGTCAACCAAACAACACTAAGGAAGCTAAAAGAGATGAGGGCCATGATGAATAACACGAGAAAATATTGTCCATAGGTGCCATATCATCCAAGTAAAAAATAATTACTATAAGACGGAGCAAAGGGGATAAGAAGTCACGAAAACAACTGACTATCGTAATAACTAGATGGGAGGAGACCAACATGCATGTTAGGGTTAACCTCCCTGAAGGGACAATCAGGGGGAATATAAAGGGACGACATCCTCCAGATTAGGGAGCTGCGTGACCAAAAGACGGCAATATCACGGGGCTATCATTCATGGGAATAACTAGGCCTGTCGTATTGTCGCGAAGTAAGACCTCAAAATGAACATTAAGGCGAGGTTGACGGATTGTTATTTGAAAGAATAACAAGCGCTTGAGACTTCGTCGACCTAAGACCTTAAAACAAGGTGAGGCGCAATAAGACTTCGTATAGCCATATACAAGTAGAAGACAGGGGCACAATAAGTCCTACTCAACAGGCTGGTAAGACCAAAATCCAACACAAGCAGAAGACAATAGAACTATAACCGTAAGAGGCAAACTAGATGCAAATATGAAATAACATCAAAAACAAAATCAACATGAAATGGAACGAATATCAAAGCTAGATCATCACGTAAAGACAAAAAATGACAAGAAAAATATAAAACTGCCATAATATCTTATATCACAAGAAAAAGATGGTATCTGAGAAGAGTCACGAAGTTGATAACGAAGTGATCAAATCGATATCAGACTAAGGCAACAAAAGTAAGACAAGTTAAGACCGGATATATTCTGCGAAGTGAACCAATCCACATCATGTCAAGGAAAACGCGAAATGCAAAGAGCGAGTAGAGCTCAGAATTGAATGCAAGATAAAGGCAATGAATTAAATGAAGACGGACGTGAATATGCTACGGAGGCAAGTATATACTTTTATATTTTGTATTCTTCTGAGCATTACCTTCGCAAATTTTTCAATCCTTAAGGAAAAGGCGAGGCAAATATTCGACAAAGGCAGAAAACTCTCATGTAAGAACCAAGCAAAAGCTCGCAAAGTAGTAAGACTGTTACGGAAAGAAGTTGGGAAATAAAGTAACTAACAAAGATATGACGAAGAAATATAAGGTTACGTAGGAATTTCACAAAAGAATAAGAGACAAGTATATACTTCTATGTCTTTTATTCTTTTGAGAAATTTCTTCACAAGTATATACTTGCAAAGAGAACAAACGTAGGCATAATATTTTTACTTTTAGAAAGTTGGAAAGCATATGTCAAACTGTAATTATAAAAGAACGAAAAATATATTGAGAACAAGAAAAAGAATATCCAAAATATTCTGCCACCAAGCTTAGGAGCGCCCAGTTTAAGTAAAAGTTATCAAGAGAAGCAAAATAATGTATACCAACGAGAACAAAGAAAGAGGAATCAGGATTGTTGCTAAAGAGGGACACCTCCAGTGACCTCTATCTCGAGAGTACCATCACCAACTTTGCCATTCGCACCAGCACCAGCCTCGACATCAGCACATTGAGGTTGAATATAAGGATTGGAAGATTGACCAGTTGAATTCGTAGGAATAAAAACATCTCTGGAAGCTTCCTCTTCAAGCTTCCTTTTTCCATCATCTCCATCGGATTCATTGTCCTTGCCATCATCTTCCCTACCTGATATAGTCTTCTCGTCGTCTTGTTGTTCATCATCAGAGAAAACCTGAAGGTTGAGAGCTGCATGAGGAATGTCGCGGCTATCACAATACTCACTAAAGAGCTTAACCATGTAGTCCTGGGTATTATTGCGAGACATCTTCGAAACTTTAGCAGCATCCTTCTCCATCTCATCCAGATCCTCATTCAAACCTTGAATATCTTCTTTAAGTTGACAAACTTCAGTTCGAAGACCATCTCTCTCACGAGATACATGAATGACTTGACTCTTAAAGTGCTTCTCAGATTCTGCAAATGTAAAAGAAAAAGGGTTAAAAATACGGCGAAGTCAAATAAACAAAATTAACTGCAAACACCTAAAGCTACCTTCCAGTTGAAGGATAGTAGAATTCAAAGTTTGTTGGATATCAGAATTCAGATGATCGAGCCTAGAAATCTGGAGGTTCGCTTCTCCAAGATGAAGGCAAAAATCATGATACGAATTATCCCAACCTTTACCATGACCAGGCTTCGAAGTATCTCTATCAGATGAATAACAAGGGGAACTTTATTCTTACGAAGGTCCGCACGAGAAGATGAACAAGTCTTAGAAATCAAGACTTATAGTTTTGACAACTAAACTTGACAAACAAGCTTGAGATAGCAACGCTTGCGAGTTCGACCTAGCACTGCTCTAACAAAAACTAAAAACTAATCAATCACAAACAACTATTGAATTCTAATTTCTTTTTGGGTTTTGAAAAAAAAACTCGAAAACAAACAATTCAAGTGATTGAGTTAAATTCATTTTTTCTAAGAGGAACTCAACAATGATTTAACTCTAAATCTTTGGAAGGCACTCATCAAATTTTCTGAAAATCAACCCAGAATCAGTTTATGTGTGCACTAGATTATTCTGATTGTAGTTGATGTTACAAAAAATTGGTTTATATTGTACACCTACATAAACTGATTCTGGGTTGACGTGATGAACGTCAACCACAATCGGTTTACGCTAACGCTTACATAAACCGATTCTGGGTTCAAGTTCAGAATTGTAGAGAAATCAAGAATCGGACTATTCGTGCGTCTAAATAATCCGATTGTTAATGTTAACGACTATTATTTTTTTTTGAATTATACCCGTTAGTCCCTTGTATATATAAAGAGGATATCCTATTTTATATTCACTACCTTATTCAAAGAAATCTTTCTCCATTTTTTATTTTTTCATTCGAAGATGTCAAAATCATCATCATCAACTACCAACTCATTCGAACACATACTTGGAAGATGTAAACGAACTACGCCATCATCCTCAGCTACCAATTCAATTGAAGACATAATTAAGAGAATCAAACGAACTACCACATCATCGTCAACTATTGTGATGGAACAAGAAGACGTATTCAAGGCAAACAAACGGAGTGAAGACCAATTCCAACTAAGGGAAAGATTGAAGGATATTGAGGAAGAGACCAAATGGGTTAAAAATTATTACATAGTGAAGGATCTTCCAAAAGAACATCAACATGAGAGTATATTTTGTATCCAGGTATCATCGGGTCCTTTCGTTCCAAGTTGGGCGATAAGCCCAAACACCATGCTATCGATATGATGCAGCCCACGTTTGTTTTAGGACGCCACACGTTAAGAAATTTTGCACCAAGTACAATGAGTTTCTCGCTAGGCACATAGGTGACAGGTTTGCGGCACATGATGCTTATACCGAGTGGAGGAAAGAGTTGTTTTATCATTTCGAAACCACATTTATATTTGAATCTCACACTAATAAATAGAGAAATTTCGTTTTATGCAGTTACAAGATCAATGTGGTAGTCTAGTACCGTGCTAGTTTAAATTTTAAGAGTTTATTAAAAGTGGAAATGGTCCACAATCGGATCATGTTAGACCATATGTAGTCCGATTATTGAATTAAAAATTGTTTGTTTTTCTGTAGCTTTTTTTATTCGGAGTCGGATTACATTATTGTCCACATAGACCGATTCTTAATGAATCCTAGACAAGTTTTGCCCAGAATCAGTTTATAGTAGTTCAAGTGTAAACCGATTGAAAAATTGGGGGTCTAACAACCTCACCCAATATTTCTCTTAGCAATCTGTATGGACTAACTCGAATATACTTTCAGGAGAATCAACTACACAGTCAGACTCAATCTTAAGAAAAGTATATCAAGGAATTATATCTTGATTTCTCAATTCAATACTTACTCAAGCAAATAACAATCTGCGAGTCTAATCGAATACAAGAGAAATTAACTTGAATGGTACCAAAGACCAATGTTCAAGGATCAATCAATTTCAATCAACAACCAAAGGTTGGATTTACCAATTGATCGATTCAACGCACAGCCTGTGCTATTTCAATTATATAACAAAATATAATGCGGAAAAGAAATAACACAGACACCAGAAGTTTTGTTAACGAGGAAACCGTAAATGCAGAAAAACCTCGGGACCTAGTCCAGATTGAATGATGGTTTTCCAAAAGTTGTTTTAGATAGTGATAAAAGGGTTCGTTTCAGACTTGTGAAGGAAGTGAAATTTTTAGATTTAAAAAAAATATATATATATACAAAAAATATTAACAATGGGCGAGAGGTACTAGGACTAAGGATTTGGCCGAATTCACTACACAGGGTTCATTCATATATTCTTTGACAATTTAAAACTCAATAAAATTAACATGGACTCTGATTTTTCCAAGATAGATTTTCAAAACATCGATTGTAAGTCCTAAGCATGATGTATCAGAACACCTAAGCTAAGCATATATCATTAAATTAAATAACAACCAATTAATTCAAATCATATTGCAATTTTAAATTAATGCAAAAGTCATAAAAAAGAATAAAATAAATTTACCCGTGTATGAAATTCACCCTCCTCCGTCGTCTCAGTGTTGGGTTTATCTCATCATGATAAAAACACGCTCAAAATATTTATTTATTGCTCAAATGGTGTTTACAATGAAGAGAAGAAGAGCAAATGGTGTAAACAACTAATGTGCGACCCACAGCAAGCGTCCCAAAAGAACGATAAAAGAGAAGTGCTATTGTCCCTGTGGTTCTAAGACCCACACCTACGACCCACGCTTGTGATCCTGTTTCACTGTTGATAAATGATTGTCCCTGCGAGTCTGTTCTTCGTGTTCTTGGTGTTCTTCATCATCAGCAGGAGAAGAAAAAGTGTTTCATCAACTCTTGATTTCTCGCTCCTGAGCTCTCCTATCGACCCAAACTCTCGACACCCCTTCTAGGACACCCAGGGAACCTATTTATACCCAACAACGACAAGAAATCACGCTCATTAACTCTCCATGATCCTTCATTACTCGGTGTTAAAAGAAAATATTTTCCGAATATTTTCTTCCCTGAAATGATTCTCCACGCGTAAACAGCTTCTGATACTCCCTTATTTAGTTTCTACACGCATCTTCAATGACTAAGTGTCATCCAAACACGAGCAGCACACATCAAACTTGCTGAAAATCCGTGAATATCATTTTCAAACCCGTGTTGCCCTGATTTCTTCCACGTGATTATCCAACCAAATTCAGTCGAAACAATCACCCATACCAGCTCTATTATGATATATTACATCTTTCCACAAAGTTTCAGCGATTGAATCGCACAAAATCACGTCCAAATGCAATCAAGAAAATCTTCCAGTGAAGAGCAAATATTTTCCCGCCAAAATATTTTTTTGAATTTGTGAAGAAGGTCACCCCTTATCCAATAGTCGCCCCCTTATCCGTTGCTGGAATCCGAATAATACATGTCCCTTGGGGTGCCTTTAGTAATTTTTCTTGGGTGTTTCCAACACTTTTTCTGGGTTCCTCCGGTGCATTTCTGGGGTGTCTTTAGTACTCTATCCTAGGGTGTAAAACACCACTTTTCGAGCCAATTTCGCAGTAAGAGCTTAGTTTTCCAAAAACATCTACAAAAATATAAAATAACACAATAAGTATTTAATCGAGTCTAACAATACAGAACATTGAGAACAAAATAGACACATAAATGCGTCTATCAAATACCCACATAAATGCGTCTATCAAATACCCACAAACTTATTATTTGCTAGTCCTCGAGCAAAATTTATTTTTGAAAAGTGACCGAGTTAATCTCGGGTGGGTTTATCAGAGGTGTACCCACAAAACCATTACTCCAGACCCTAGCAATCTATGTCGAACCTTGGAAGGCACTAAAGAATCTCCTTGGTTGGCTTACAATCACTGACTACAGGAGGAAGTACCCTGATGCGAAATTCCAATTGTTGTACACGAGTTTACACTCGAGCTTACTCAAATTCATATAAAGTGACAGAGATCTACTCAGATAGTTGCACTATGGACATCATATTCGGAGTCAAACTAATCATATGGATAGAAAAAGGAGATGGAAATAGAAAAACGTAGATGGTTTTGATGTTAACCAAATGATCGATGTTTCACATACATGTCTGAAGGCTACTGCCAGAATGAACCTATCCTAATGGACTGAGATACCGGTCTGACTAATATCAACACAACTGGCATATACAAGGGAACCAGTGGTCAATAACTTAAATCTAGATCAATAAACTGGCAAATACAAGGGAACCAGCAATTGACTACACAGAACAATAACCATTTTTTTAACTTAACGGCATGAATAGATCTTTTTTATCCAAGCACATGCTTCTTGTCAGCAGATTACACGATAGTTCCCACGGGTCCTGCATTCCACACTTGCTTAGGCGACGGAAATAGGGAGAACACACACATATTGCTATCCAAGTGTTAATACTTATTCCGATTGGTCTAACTGGTCCGGTCTCTTTTTTTTTTAGTAACTCAGTCACTCTAATTCACCCTAGCAGTGGTAACAACTTGAATCGTGTGCCCCACCTAATCACTTAGAGAAACATAGTTTAAAATGAAAAAATAAAATAAAAAAAAGAAATGAAAAGGACTGAACGAGATATGGTGCAACTATCATGTTATTTATAACACCTGAGCTCTGTGCTTTTATGAATAGACTCTATAGATGTTTCAATCTAATCAGATTGGTTCCTCAACTCCTACAACCAATATGCTTCCATCCACTTAGATTAGTTAGTGCCATCCTGAATACGCATAAATCTCTAGGCACTGGAGCGTATTTATTTATTGCAACTAAAAGATTTTCCCATACCCCCAAACTTAAATCTAACATTGTCCTCAATGTTTCCAATGATAAAATTAACAACATGAACGAGGAGAAATTGTTACCACTTGAAGCATAAAGGGTTGAGGAAAGATATTACCGTGTTGTGTGAGATTGGATTACCTCCCAAGAAGTGCTAAGTTTAAAGTATTCATCCAGACATCAAATACCTCAAAAAGGATCTTCACCTTCCAAAGTCATATACCAATATCCGAAAAAGTTGTGGGTCCATAATACTAAATAGAGCTAACACCAATATGAGAAAACTGCACTGGTTCATAAAAATGAACAGAAAGAGCACATCCTCATCTAAGGTTTCTTGCAAGACAACCGGATCTATCCAGAGCCTCCAGTTGGGCTTCATAAGAGTGTCTTGAAAAATAGATTCATCCGAAAAACGGTTTTCTAATATATGGATTTCCTCTTGAAAAATATCAGGCGGATCAGGTTGTGGAGTCTGAATAGACTCAAGCGATACCTCAGATGCACTAGGATTGAGTCCCAAGTTAGGGACTTCTACTGGGAATAATTGACAATCTCTACCCCCAAATTTAGGGTAATCACTATTCTCCGTAAGACCTTTAACTATGGATTGAATTTCCGAATCCGGAGAGTATTTAAAATACTCTAGAGCTTCTTCTAGTTCACTACCCCCAAACTTAGAGTTTTGGGTGTCTCTAGATAAACTAGTCACAATATTCCTATTTTCTAGACCATCCGGTTCCTGAAAAAGGTCAATTGCTTTCTCTGAGTTATAATCAGGTGGTTCATCCTCTAAATTATTTTGAGGTATACTAGCTATAGGACTTATATGTTTCATATCCTCTATGGTCATCCCTAGAGTTTCCTTATTGTGTTGAAGCACGGTTACTGGCCTAATCTCATGATCACTATCCAAATCGGAAGTTATAGGCAAAATCTCAGATGGGCCTACAAATGCATAATTGGGGTCCAACTTAGAAGGATATTTAGGCTCTTCGAAATAAGGGCTTAAGGTAGATTCGGTATCTAGTAATGGTTCAAAACTAGATTTCCATCTATCGGTATCTAACATAGGAATGGAATCCAACAGAGCATTTACTTGTTCAATGTTGCTATCATCGTCGAAATCCATGCTAAAACGGGCTAGACAACTCTCTAATGGATCTTCCGATTCAGTGTTTGGTACAGACTTCGGAACTAAGGTTCCTATCATGTTGACCTCTTCAATGCACGTGTCATCTAGCTCATAATGTATCTTATTGACATTAATAATATTCAACTCAATAGTCATATTACCAAAAGATAGATTCATAATACCATTTCGAAAGTTTATGATCGCATTAGACTTGGCTAAAAATGGGCGACCTAAAATCACTGGTATTTGGTTCTATGGGTCAGGGACAGGTTGGGTATCTAGGATAATAAAATCCACTGGATAAATAAACTTGTCAACTTATATGAGAACATCCTCGATCACAACACGAGGAACTTTAACGGACCTATCAGCTAACTGAAGTGTTACCTGGGTAGGTTTCATCTCACCAAGTCCTAGCTTAAGGTACACATGGTACGGAAGTAAGTTCACACTGGCTCCTAAGTCAAGCAACGCTTTCTCAACACGGTATTTACCTACTGTACAAGCAATGGTAGGGGACCCTGGATCTTTATACTTAGGAGTAGTGGTATTCTGAATAGTAGAACTCACATGACTAGCTATGAAGACTTTCTTCTGGACACTGAGCTTACGCTTTCGCATGTCCTTAAGGAACTTGGCATAAGAGGGAATCTGCCTAATTGCATCTAGTAGTGGAAGGTTGATAGTTACCTGCTTAAAAACCTCCAATATATCATTAAAGTTGGACTCCCTCTTAGTCAGAACTAGCAGCTGGGGGAACGGGGCTCTGGGAAAAAATCCGGTCTCATCAGGACCCTCATTGGTCTTTTTAGAGACTCTATCAGTCTCCTCATTTTCTGGCTCAGAAGGGTGAACTACAACATGTTCACTATCAGGCATGGCAACCTTATTGTCAACTTTCTTTCCACTCCTAAGGGTTGTAATAGAGTTCACATGATTGTGTGATTTCTCTGCTTTAGGATTGGGTTGAGTTTGACTAGGAAACTTACCTTTTTCCCTCAAAGATTAATTTATCTGACTAACCTGGTTTTTTAACTCAGAAATAGCTTGGGAGTTAGCATAACCTATATTTTTACTTTCTTCTATCCCTAGAGCAACCATTAGGTTGATCTTATCAGAGTTTTTAATAAACGAGGCTAGAGTGTCTTCTAAACTTGTGATCTTTTTATCCGAAGGGTTCTGAAACTGGGGTTGACCTGAAGAGTTCTTAGTATAACCAAAACCTGGGGGAGGCTGAGAATTACTAGACTGACCTTGATTCTGGCCCTTAGACCAAGAAAAATTAGGATGGTTTCTCCAACCAGGGTTGTATGTTTCTGAGTATGGGTCAAACTTCTGGCGGTTCTCAAACCTAGCGTTGTTATAGACAGCATGGGCTTGTTCTTCACTAACATGACCTTCCCAAAACGAGTTATTGGGATCCACTCCACAACTAGAGACTTGAGCGGCTCTAATCCTTTCATCAGGTTCAACAAGAGACCTATAATTAGGCTGATTCAATTCCAAAGCTTCTAACCTTCTAGACAAAGCAGAAAACTTAGCATCTGACTCGAAGCTTGTATCTATTACATTGGTGCTACTTCTATTTACCAAGAGTCTTTTAGGGGGTTCAACACAAGACTCCCACTGTTGGGATTTTTCAGGGATAGCTCCTAAGAAGGTAAAAACATCATCAACATTTTTACTGGTGAACTCACCAGCGCACATAGACTCGACCATGGCTTTCGTCGAATAGTCTAAACCATTATAAATAATCTCAACAAGTTTCATTTTATCAAATCCATGGAGGGGACACTGGATAGGAGATCATTGAATCTCTCTAAAAACCTATAAAGAGACTCTCCCTCTTGTTGCATACTAGCACTAATTCTCTGCCTAACAGCTGCAATTTTATGCTTAGGGTAGAATTTCATATAGAAAGTAGCAACAAGTTCCTTCCATGTTTCAATGGACTCAGGTGGTAGGTTGCTTTATCTCTCAAGGAAAAGGGAAACATCTTAAGTTTCAAAACTTCATAGGTGAGGTATTTTATTCTAACTGTCCCACAGATTTCCTCAAAGTCCCTAATATGAAAATAAGGGTTCTCATCATCTTTTCCTAAGAACATAGGGATCATCTGAAGAATACTAGGTTTTATCTCGAAATTAGCCGTACTGGCTGGAAATTTAATGCACGAAGCTCGGTTGGTCCTAGTTGGGAACATGTAATCTTTCAAAGTTGCCATCGCTGGCACAGCTGAAGTACTAGGGGTACTTTCCTCACGAAGAGACAGATTTTCAAAACTGAAGTTTCCAAAAACGGGGCTCTCAAAAGAAGGGTCTTCGAGCTCCCCGCTTTCACAAGAAGAACTTCTAGGCTCGTCACTAATCAAACGGCCAAAAGTATTTCTTTTCCAAGCCCTTTCGGGCATACACTAAAAAAAAAAAAAAAAAAAAAAAAAAAAAAAAAAAAGAAAAGTCCTAAAAGGAAGGGAAGTTCTATGCAAACACAAACAAGGCTGACTCCATCACAGCAAACCTACTAATTTCTAGCAAACAAAAAGCATGATGGTTCCACTTAGATTGTTTCTAGACCAGCTTCTAATCCTTCGAAAGGGAATTCGTTACAATTTAAGCAAACCACTCTGGAATCAATCCAAGTAAAAGTAAGTTGAATTGAGGCGAGGGAAGCTCAGTGGAGATTTGATACCCAAGGCCTCACCGCTATCACAAGGCGGCGCAGTCACGCATTCAACTCACAGAAACCATCATGAACTTTGAAGTATGCTAAAATAGTAGCCAATATTTTTCGAACGACTTTCCTACTAAGCTCGTTACCCTATAGGTCTCGTTTTATTCCAAATTTTAAAGCTTAGGTTCGCGTTTGGTTTCGTTTTCCTAAGGCGGGAAAGAAGAGAACGGTAATGAAATCCGAACCCTTATCTTGTATGGCCATTCCTTGCCCTTTACTAGGAATTTAAAACAACCGTTTTCAGTTCCTCAGCATATATGCAAACGAAGGAATACAATAACTCGCTGACAGGGGATTCGCGAGTGTTTCGACAGACTTACCTCCGGTTCCAGACGGGGGATGAACCGTTGTCGTCGACTCGGGCCACAACTCCTGTGTTGTGTACGAACCCGAGGGGCCGAGGTGATATCGTAATCACCGTCCTTCTCTGCAAACATTTTAATATTTAATCTACCCTTCCGTAGGGTTTAAAAAAAATTAATGTCCAAATGTCCAAAATCCAAAAGAAAGGTCCAAAAAATAAAGTGCAAAAAGAAAAAGAAAAATACAAAATAAAAAGAATTCCTAATACAATCTAATAAAATAACACTCTCTTTTTTTTCTCTCTTTTTCTAAAAAAAAAAAAATTCTTCTTCTTTAGTTCCTTTCACTTTGCCTTTTACTTCAAGTCTTTAAATATTCGCCAAAAGCTTTGGCAAAAATTTCTTTCGCTCCAAATTCCCAAAATCTGAAAGGAAAAGACAAAAAGACAAAAACGTAAATAAGAACAAAAAAAACTAAAAAAAACTAAATCTAAAAAATCTATCCTAAAGACAAGTCCCTGTCGGCGGCGCCAAAAATTGATGGTTTTCCAAAAGTTGTTTTAGATAGTGATAAAAGGGTTCGTTTCAGACTTGTGAAGGAAATGGAATTTTTAGATTTAAAAATATATATATATATATATACAAAAAATATTAACAATGGGCGAGAGGTACTGGCACGAAGGATTTGGCCGAATTCACTACACAGGGTTCATTCATATATTCTTTGACAATTTAAAACTCAATAAAATTAACATGGACTCTGATTTTGCCAAGATAGATTCTCAAAACATCGATTGTAAGTCCTAAGCATGATGTATCAAAACACCTAAGCTAAGAATACATCATCAAATTAAGTAACAACCAATTAATTCAAATCATATTTCAATTTTAAATTAATGCAAAAGTCATAAAAAAGAATAAAATAAATTTACCCGTGTATGAAATTCACCCTCCTATGTCGTCCCAGTGTTGGGTTTAGCTCATCATGATAAAAACACGCTCAAAATATTTATTTATTGCTCAAATGGTGTTTACAATGAAGAGAAGAACAGAAAATGGTGTAAACAGCTAATGTGCGACCCACAGGAAGCGTCACAAAAGAACGATAAAAGAAAAGTGCTATTGTCCCTGTGGTTCTAAGACCCTCACCTACGACCCACGCCTGTGAGTCTGTTTCACTGTTGATAAACGACTGTCCCTGCGAGTTTGATCTTCGTGTTCTTGGTGTTCTTCATCATCAGTAGGAGCAGAAACAATGTTTCATCAACTCTTGATTTCTCGCTCCTGAGCTCTCCTATCGACCCCAAACTCTCGACACCCCTTCTAGGACACCCAGGGAACCTATTTATACCCAACAGCGACAAGAAATCACGCTCATTAACTCTCCATGATCCTCCATTACTCGGTTTTAAAAGAAAATATTTTCCGAATATTTTCTTCCCTGAAATGATTCTCCACGCGTAAACAGCTTCTGATACTCCCTTATTTATCTTCTACACGCATCTTCAATGACTAAGTGTCATCCAAACACGAGCAACACACATCAAACTTGCTGAAAATACGTGAATATCATTTTCAAACCCGTGTTGCCCTGATTTCTTCCACGTGATTATCCATCCAAATTCAGTCGAGACAATCACCCATACCAGCTCTGTTATGATATATTACATCTTTCCACAAAGTTTCAGCGATTGAATCGCACAAAATCACGTCCAAATGCAATCGAGAACATCTGCCAGTGAAGAGCAAATATTTTCCCGCCAAAATATTTTTTTGAATTTGTGAAGAAGGTCACCCCTTATCCAGTGGTCGCCCCCTTATCCGTTGCTGGAGTCCGAATAACACATGTCCCTTGGGGTGCCTTTAGTAATTTTTCTGGGGTGTTTCCAACACTTTTTCTGGGTTCCTCCGGTGCATTTCTGGGGTGTCTTTAGTACTCTATCCTAGGGTGTAAAACACCACTTTTCGAGCCAATTTCGCCGCAGGAGCTTATTTTTCCAAAAACATCTACAAAAATATAAAATAACACAATAAGTATTTAATCGAGTCTAACAATACAGAACATTGAGAACAAAATAGACACATAAATGCATCTATCATTGACCACACACTGTATTAATCCGCTAGAGACACTAGCCTACTACAAGCTAACTTCGGTCTGGACTGTAGTTTAACCCCAATCAATCTCACACTGATCCAAGGTACAATTTTGTTCCTTACGTCTCTGATCTCAGAAGGATACTACGCACTTGATTCCCTTAGCTGATCTCACCCACAACTAAGAGTTGCTACGACCCAAAGTCGAAGACTTTAGTAAACAAATTTGTATCACACAGAAAAGTCTACAAGAATAGATAAATCTATCTCCCGCAGAAATACCTACAAGTTTTGTTCCGTCTTTTGATAAATCAAGGTGAACAAGAACCAATTGATATACCGGACTTATATTCCCGAAGAACAGCCTAGAAATATCAATCACCTCACAATAATCTTAATCGACTAGAGAAACAAGATGTTGTGGAATCACAAACGATGAGACGAATTGTGACTACTTTTCTATCTTGCCTATCGGAGAAATTAATCTGGAGCCAATTTTACTACTCAATACGATAGAAACAGCAAGATCAGATTACGCAACTACAGAGAAAATATTTGGGTTTGGCTTCACCATCCCAATGAAGTCTTCAAGTCGTTAACCTATAGGGTCTCGGTAGAAACCTAAGGTTAAAGGAGAATCGACTATATCTTATACAACTAGTATCACATAGGAGGTGTGGGGATTAGGTTTACCAGTTGCTAGAGTTCTCCTTTATATAATCTTGAAATTAGGGTTTGCAATCAATGCTACCTTGGTAACAAAGCATTCAATATTCACCGTTAGATGAAAACCTGATTAGATTCAATCGTTACATCGAATCTTAGCTTGTTATACACAAATGAAATGTATGTTCATTTAGGTTTGTGTAGCCGTACCTAAACGTATACACCTAGTTGGTTCAACAGTAGTAAACCAATGGTTATCCATATGAGAACTTTCATATCAACCTTATTCATCTTCACCATTTACTCGAATCGATTCATGAACATTATAGCCATGATTTTCAAATATGCATTCCTTAGTTTATATATGTCTTAGTTCATGAACATTATAGCCACGATTTGCAAATATTCATTCCTTAGTTTATATATGTCTTAGTTTATATATATATTTCTAGAAAATAGCCCACTCAAGTATGCATACCGGTACACATACTTAAGTACCCGGATTGAGTTTTTTTCAGTTCACAAACTCCGGTAGAAATTCACGGGATGTGAACTTCCGGCAGTACGCGTACATGTATGCGGACTTGGCTTCTGGACATCCTGAACCAGTAGAGTACGCATACTTTAGTTCAAGGATTTTGCCCTTACACAAGTATGAGTTCACATACAATGTTTATATCCATTCAAGGTTATATATTCTAAACTCTCATTTCAATCATTGGAACATTCTTAGAGGATGTTAAATAGAGGTTATTCACACACTATTTTTCATCAAGTGATTTTCAAGATATTGAAATAATCAACATGAATTTCTTCACTTGTAAAGATAAACTTGGCCAAAGCGAAAGCTTACCAACACATATTTCGCGAAATAGATATGTGACTACTTATTTTCCCATAGTCTACGTAATATGAACAACTCAGAGAATCCGATACTAAGTAGTATGGATACCTGAGTTTAACTGATATTGTTGAGTAAGTAAAAGGTATGTTCGAAATAAGATCTACTCAGAAGATCATATACTAAGTAAGTAAAGATACTTCGCAAGATCAGATGCTAAGAAATCAAAGATATCTCTGTAATATAGAGACGAGTAAGCAAATAAGCTAAATAAAGAGATATCTCTGATGAACAGATAACTCAGAAAACAGAGATAGCTTAGAATATAGAGATAACTCAGAAAACAGAGATAACTCGGTAAGTAAATCTGTAAGAGAGAAGATAATGTAAGTGCAACTAAGTTAATAAATCACACAAGAGATTACGTGGCTCGGTTAATCTTAACCTACGACCACGGGTAAAGATGATAAGTTTATTATTGATCTTGTTACATTTGGGTGGAAGAACTCCATTAAAGAGAGTACGAAGCTCTAGTAAATAAGTAGAAAGATGAGTCTTTTCTCTAATCCTAGCTCACCCAAAATTCCCCTTTCTTTGTTGGTGAAGCTTGGTATTTATAGCCTCTTCTACTCCAGATATATCTTTGTTGTCTTTGGGTCCATCATATCCTGATATATCTTCCGTACCGATGGTACCTTCGTTCACCGCAAGATTTATCCAATCAGACTCTTCCTTCTCAGCTGACCCACGTTCCTTTGGGAACTACCCAGCCTTAGTACAGATTGTACCTTCGTTGCCCTCCCAACATCTCCAATCAGACGATGCCACCTTAGCTTCCCCCACGTGACATCGTGAACTGTGAAACCTCCATACAAGTTGTTCCTCTGTTGGACGCATACCTTCGCCAGTCAGAGGATGCCATGTACTCTGAGCCCACGTGGTTGACGACTGCGCCTTTGTACTAAAAGTTGTGCAGACTGCTCAGCTACCTCTGACAGACAGACACACCCATGTGCCTATACTACAACCTATTGCTTAATAATTAAGAAATCTTGGTAGTGATTTGGTGTACTCCGTTGTAGCATACTTTGATACTCCAACCTTTAACATTGCGCCACACGTTGATAGAGATAACTTCGTAACTTAGCATCCTAAGGAGAGATGTAGTGTGCGTTGTTGTAACATAATAAGTTGCTCCACCATTAATATTGTGCCACATGGCACAGCATATTTTTGGTATCTGCAAGATAAGCGAGATAAACTGGGCTCGAAATAGCAAATGTGTATAATCGAAGTCTATGTAGCAATACGACTTTTCTCTCAAGATAGGAGATAAAGTAGATAGACTTTTTAGTGATAAATAAGTTCAAGCCATATACCTTTTAGTCGATGAAGTTCCACCAGTTCCTTGAGTAGTTCTTCGTCTTTGCATGATGAACGTCGTGGATTCTAGAGCTCAACTACACTTTCTATCCTAGTCCGAGACTTAGCTATAAGTATACTAGAAATCAAGACTTATAGTTTTGGAAACTAAACTTGACAAACAAGTCTGAGATAGAAACGCTTGCGAGTTCGACCGAGCAATGCTCTAACACCGATTCTGAAGAAAAACTTTCAAAATCGGACTTTAACAACGTATAAGAAGACGGATTATGTTGCATATTTCATGAATCTGAAGTACCCAAAAAAGAAAAATCACTTTCATTCATTAAGCTTGGTTTAGTTTGCAACATACAATATATGAAAGCGAAAAAATATAAGCATGTGATAGTTCAATTTTTTAACAAAAAAAAAAATACTCATTCCAACACATGGAGACCCTTCGTTTGATCGGGCTTGACCAATTCCTACTACTGCCTCATGTTGGGATCGTAGTTTTTTAGCCATTCTTTTGTGGGCTCTGAGTCCTCATGAAACCTACACACCGGTGGTAATGGACAATCTTCACGTAGTCTAAGATCGATAAAATTAATATTGTTATGGTTGAATAAAACAATTCTCCGATCCTTAAGTGATTCATCCCAAACGGTGTATTTTGGTGCGTATGTAAAGTATGTTCCCTTACTAAATAGATGAACAACGCAACTCCGCGTTTCTTCTAAGAGATGACCACATAGAGGCATGCTCATCCAATACTCTCGGTTAATTGTTCCATTCCCTTTGGACCTTGTGCTCTAGCAACCATTTTATCAAATTTTACTTCTTTGTGTTTTCTTGTTTTTCCTTCCTTCATCATCGATATGTAAAATTTCTTGTCTTATTGTAGGCACAAGGCCATCATCTTTCTAAAATATTGGCATTATGTAAGTTCTCATCATCCACCAGACTTATATGGAATATTTGCCAACGCAACGTGATAACCACAATTCCCATCCGCATCCACGTCGTTGGTAAATAACACATAGGGTTTAATGATTTCAGGAAGTTTCGAATAATACTCCTTGATTATGCATGGTGTAACACGTTCTATGGGGTCTACCTCGTTCATCCCTAGGCGTGCTTCCATCACCAAGAGAGGACCTTAGAGTCACCATAGAACCCATTTGTCTTGCTTGTGCCTTCCATGCATGTATCCTTGATACTTATGTTGTACTCGATTGACTCTCTTAAGAAGGAACGATGAGATCGTTTGGCTCCTCGTGTATTATAGGCGCTTGAATTTCTTGAGAAGGATCGATTGGATCATTTGAAAGGACTATATGTGCTCCACTTGTCCTGCTTTCTCCCTTCTTTGGTCGACCCCCTTTCCTCTTAGATGGTTCCTCTTCATGCTCATTTTGAGGAGGAACTATTGGATCATTTTTCTTGGCTTGTGCGCTACTTGTCCCACTTTCCCCCTTCTTTCGCCGACCCCTTTTCTTTGGAACTGATGCTTCTTCATGCTCATTTTGGTAATGAACTATTGGATCATTTTTATTGGCTTGTACACTACTTGTCCCACTTCCCCCCTTCTTTGGTCGACCCCTTTTCTTTGGAACTGGCGCCTCTTCATATTTAGCGTCTTCATACTCATGTTGAGAAAGTTTTCTTTTGTGACTCAACAACTGGTTTCTTTGGGTACTCATTGCAACCTTAAACTCTTTCCTTTCTTCCTTCCTATCCATGTTGGTAGGTGGTCTACCCGTCGGCGGTAGCACCGTTGGTTCTCCAAACGGTACCATATGCGGGTTAGCGGCTAGTTATAAGACGTATATAAAAACTTGTCGTGCCAAGCAATCCTTATACGGATCCAACAATTCTTTTAAGCAATAAACCAAAAATTTCTCGTAATCTTTCTTCCATAGCCCAACAAAACTCTCCAAATGAGATTCGAACTCGTCCACGGATATTGAGTGTACCATTAAATCCCAATGATGTTGAAAAGTCTTCCATAGTAACCCATTCGCTTCATACTCTGTTTTCCTTTTCTTCTTCTCCTTTTCTCGTTGTTCCGGAGTTAGTTTTTGAAGACTCTCATCTTCGGCCTTTTCACGAGCGGTACATTTTTGTGGCTTTGGCTTTTAGATATGACCCCTACAATTACTTTTAATATTGCATTCTATGTGACATGTGCAAAGAAAATGCTTAGCGTCCGGGAAAACCACCCCTATGGCATTCATTAGTGCTTGGTCCTTATCCGTTACTATGATCCTCGGAGTTTGATCAACCACGGTATATCTCCTTCAAGGTCTCTAGCATCCAAGTAAAACTCACATCATTCTCCCGATCCATAAACCCCCATGCCACCGTGAAAGTTTGCTTGTTGGAAGTGTGGCAAGTAATGTTTAACAACGACATGTTGTACTTGTTGGTCTTATACGTACAATCTATTAACAAAACATGATAGAAGCATTGGTGAAACTTGATCATATCCGGATGTTCCAAGAAAATACGAGTCACTTTTCCTTCCAATACATGCTTCCTCATTATGTATCCATGTTGATCAGCTAACCACTGAGATTGTTCCATAACCGCGCTCTACCATCCCATTCCCTTCTCTAAAGGTTGCTCTTGCCGCGTAAATTTTCCTTAACGTACATGGACAAGTTTATTCTTATCATCCTCCTTAATCTTCCTAAGGATGTCACTTGGTTTACACGCTTTCATCGACCTTAGCGTTTCCAATTAATGTGGTTTCAACCAACAAGCGGCAGCGTGTCCAATAACAGAATCCATATCATCATGATTATGACAATCATTCATCACTTTATAGAGCTTGTATACCTTACCATTGGGTCTATTAAATATAATCTTAAACAGGCATCCAAACTTCTTTGATTTAGTAATGTATTCCTTTGTTGTCTTCTTCATGTATGGATTGTCCTTTGCCCAGTGACTTTCTTGCGTTCCACCTCTCTCACGAACAAGTTCCAAACGATCATGAGTTCAAGGACGACCTAAAACTAATGCGCATTTGATCTCTATCCCTTGTCTATAAACCATTGCTTTACATCATTTCTTTCATTCCATTCCAAATCGATGAAATAATGGGCAGAGGTATCAGGACCTAGCAGAGATACGGGTTTGGGATGATCTTCGTCGAACGCCACAACAATCTACAACATATATCGACAAGTTAAGGATTTAGAATTGGTTTATGTGTGAAAAACGAGACAGCCGATTGTGAGGAATCGGATTTTATGTGCAAATATAAAGTATGATTAAGAACTTGATGATTTTAGGGGAAAAATTTCAAAGTTCACAATCGGTTCACGTTGCATAACATGTAATCCGATTTTTTCCTCATTTTTCCTGGAACATTTTGTCTTAACAATCGGATTACATATATACGTAAATGAACCGATTGTGAACTTCTTGTCTTTTACATGAACATCCAAGTGAAGGAATCGACATATATATACATTACCAACGAAAACCGATTTTCGTCACATACCTATAGCGCCAAAAATTTACTACAATCGGATTATATGGTGATGAACGTTATTGTACCCAATTTAGGATTTTACCCAGAATCGGTTTAAGTGGTGCTATCGAATAAACCCATTTCGGGAATATTTTTTTTAATTTTTTTCCCTTTTTGGGTGATTGCGACGTGCAAATACATGTTTTTAAATCTTTACAACTCATACCTGTCTATTTGAAGCATTATCACCTTCTTCTTCGTTGATATGCTCTTCTTCATTCAAAAAATAATTCAATTCGGTAGGATCGAAATCAGGATTATCTGATGCAACCACTTCTTCATCACTACTAGAGTCTTCATCGTCACTAGAAAGTTTCAATTTTCTAAGAAAACCACAAACCCTAGTTTTTTTTTCCCTCTACTCTAACCCTAACACTATAATCAAACTCAAACACTAATTAATTTAACTAATATTAACTTAATTAATCATCACTAATGAATAAGGGAGTATTAGACATTAACATAAATAGGTGGATAAGGGGTTTATAGACATTATTTCTTAATGATCCTTTATGTTTTTTAGTCATAGGCCCAAAATAATCACACTAGGCCCCAAACTATCCAGGTTATTATAACAATTCATATTATGGTTTTGTATTGTAATGATTTTATAACAATTCAGATTACCACGAAAATCTAAAGCTCATTCGTTTATGGTATTTTTTTTGTTATCCTTTTTTTCGCTCGGTAAAGATAGATATTATATAATAAAATTGTTACGTATAATAAGTAATTGTGCGCAACTCTCGTACAAGATAAACCTGCACAGAAGCCCTCGTACAAATTTTCATGATACCCATCAACTAATGACGGCCCAAAATGGAAAAGTGAAAACTATTGTCAGACCCATTTCTGTAGATATTTCCACTGTGAAACCGACGGGAGAAAAACTTCACGCGCGCACCCATTTTTGGAGAAAAAATTCTTCCGAAACCCATTATTTTCTAAAATCATATTTCTCTGAGATTTTTTTTTCATAGAACGAGTTTCCCATCCATGTCTTCGTCCATTGTTGCCGCTGTATTGAGAAAGGAGGAAAAAGATTATTATCTGCTCCATTGATCTCTGCTTCTAGATTTGTTGATGATGTTTCTGGATCTTCTTCTTCACAGTAAGATTTCTCAATAACATCATTCCCATCATTTTTAACTGATATTTTTGTTTAGATCTGTGTTTGTATTGTTGGTTTGATAATGTGTGTGTTGAAGAAAGATCGATTTTGATACTGGATTGAGGTTTTTCGTTTAAGTCAACTCAGATTGGAAATGCTTTAGGTGATGAATCTAATTAATAACTTGTTCTAGGATTTTATTTTGATCCAATCTGCGATTTCTGTATATTTTTCATGGTTAAGTGGTTTCAGTTTTGCCCGATGTATGTTAGTTGAATTGTTTGGGAATAAATCTGATTTACTGTGATAATAATGATACATGTTTATGGCTTGTTTTTGTAGTCAATATAGGACATTGTAGAGTGTTTAGAGTATTAAGACCCAATAAAAGAAATGTCACTCTAAACTCTACAGAGGCTTAATTAAACGTAAAGACTCAATATTTAGTGTTAAGAGTATCAACTATCAAGCTTAATATTTGATACAGTTTAGGACAGTGTAGAGTTTCCTTAGTATGCACAAAACTGGAGTTCTCAAAAGCTATCTATTTCGTGGAGTATTTATGTAGGTTAACCATGGAGTCGGTTAGGAGATGTATTTTTCCGAGAAAGACTTCATATTTTCGGATTGCTAATCTTACCAACAGATTAACGCTTTTGTCAAGATTAGAAAAGTGTTTACTTGGTTGGAGAGACATCAGAAATTTTCCCTTTAAGTACAAATTTAATGTTTAGACCTTTTCAGGTTGTTGGTGCAAGCTAGGGTGTTAAGAGTCACAAGTAGGATCTTTCAGTGCATATGTTTGGAACTTCCTTCTGTGAGTTTGAATCCTTTAGCCCATAACTATCTTAAACAGCTTCAACTTTCGCTGGAATATATTCTTCCTCCGTTTACAAACTAAAATTTCATGAGCACAGTACAGGGTACCACTAAGATTTATAGCATAAGGATTAGTATAATAACTTAATTAGGGGCAAGGATGGCGATATTAATAGTACTAGTAATGCTGTTTGGAATAGTGAAATTAGTGGCATTACAAGAATTACTGTATTAGCAGGAGTACTATCACCTTATTGCAGTACTAGTAGTGGTGTTTGAAACAAGTAATAAAGCACATCGCATGCATAAAAAAAATTCGCGACTCAAAGCTGAAATGGTGTGTAATTATGTATCTATGCTATTAACTTCAAAACATTTTTTTAAATAAAACATTGCTACATCTGTGCAAATTTTTAGACAAGAATTCTTAACTCGCCGTTCTTTTCTTATTAGCAGCGAATCTACCACTACCAATATTGTTGTGGATTAGGTTTGTTTGCATCTTGGGAAGTATGTTTCGTCATTGGAGGTAGAAAAACACACATATATCAAATTTTGTTCCACCTTACAGGCTAGAGGTGCAGCAAGCGAGTGAAAAACAAAGGAAGGAGCAGGTGGAATTGTTGATTTTCCTTTGGTTGTCATCTTTATAAGAGTCTCTCTTTTGTTGACACATATATCAAATTGTTCAAGGCTCTCTTGTTGTTTATGTTGGAAATTTAATCTCTTGTATTTGTTGGGTACTGGAATTGTCACTTGCCTTAACTTGAGAAAGTCTTCTGTTGTCAACATTATGGTAAAATATTTTTGAGAATGTCTTTTGCTGGTCTCAGAACTGGCCAAATGAAACCTTTTTCTTTCATGGAACTATGATAGTAAGCTGGAGAAAGCTTTTTATTTGCAACACTATGCATGGTATGTTTCTTTGGATAAAAGTGAGTTAGGAATGGTGGTGTTGATGTTGGTTTCAATGGGTTATGCATTTAAAAGAAAATGGAGCTAAAAGGATGCTGCAGTGGCAAGGCAAAGGAGATGGAAGTGCAAATGGTTTGGTGTGTTGTGACGTGCATTTAAAAGAAAATGGAGGTGTGAATAGTGATGCATAATAGGTTACGCATCTACAAAATTTGTTGCATAACTTGGTATGCATTCTCGAAATTGGTTGCACAACACGTTCTGCAGCTTTTTTTCTTTTCTTGCATAACCTGTTATGCAGTCCAGAAAACGGTTGCATAACACGTTATGCAGCTACTTTTTTCTTAGTACTGAAACCAACAAAAAATAAGGATGCATAACTTGTCATGCACCTACAATAATATCTACATAACATGTTATGCAGTCGTGAAAATGGATGCATAACATGCTATGCATCCGATAATATGACTGCATAATGCATTATGCATCTAGAAATTGTTGCACAAACTTACAAAATCGTCGTCACTTTTTTCTTCGTTGTAAACAAGTACCTTTGAACGAAAAATTCAGTGAATTTGAAATGGTATTGATCGAAAATAGAGGAAAAATTTTTGTGGATTAGCACGAACAAGAACAACAACCAACACTTCAACAATAACAGGAACCCAGGAACAAGATCAAGAACCCCATGATGAATCTTCTCTGCATAAGCAGATAAGCCCCAGTAAAATCATCAAAAGGATGACCTAGGTTATGCAGGTCTTCCGGCAATCACCACCACCCTCTGCCAAGAACACTTATATCTGAAATTGTAGTAATGGAATCATCTGCTTGAATGTAAACTACAAACCAACTGAAATCAGACCGCCGCCACCACCATCATGATCCGAAACACTCATAATCAACCTAGACTATTGTTGAAGTTGGGATTCCGATTGGAAAAGGGAGAAAAGAAAAATAACATAAAAATCACAGAAGATGAGTAAGAAGCTGAATAATCTAAACCAAAAAAACAAACAACAAACAAGCTAACAACAATAACCTGCTCATATCCGGTCATTAAGACCAAATCTGAGGAGGGGAAGGCTATGAATGATGAGTTTTTTTTTTTTGGATAAAATATTCTAGATAGAGGAGGGAGAGAGAGATTTTTTTAATCTAAGGCTTTGAAGTCTTTTCAAAATGTGATGCACTGATACTCATGATTGCTAAATCGGGTTATGGAAATTAACAGGCGTTTGAGTGATCCAACAACCAGGGTCGAATATAACTTTTTTTGTCTCATATGAAACTGTGCTCCCTGCTAATTCTGATAAGCCCCTTTAGCAATCATGTTGATACTCGCGGCACAATGGAGAAAGCTCCACCTTGATTTTTGACTTCACTCTCTTATGTACATTTTTATCATCCTCTGTGAAAGACATTTGATGCTAAAATGTTGTCTTACTACTAATTAGAAAAATGCAAGGTCCGATTTTTGGATGACATCCGTAAACAAGTTAAAGAATTTCAGAAATTTGATTAAGAGGAATTCGAGAAATTCTTGATTCATAAGATGCCATTGATACGAAGCTTGATAAACTGAAATTTATGAAGATGAGAATGAAAGAATAGAATAATATTGATGATTTTGATGTTTAAAGAGTAAAATTGATTGAAAAATGAAGTAGGTCTGAAATTTTTTATTATTAATGATGATGATTTGCGGAAGCAATTTCATCTGATACCATAGGTGTAATGAATGTCACATTGAACTAATGAAATACTAACCATTACAGAAATAGAGAGACATCTCTAATTATTAACACACTGCAGAAAGATAGAGGACCACTGGAAAGACTGTAACCATTCCTAAACAGATACATGGACCAATAGCAGAAAGATTACATTACATGACATAATATTATGACCAAATGTAAACAGAGTGTAAACCAGACACTCTACAATTAGCATACATCATTACTACTGTTAGTACTGCTAAAATATTCAAGTATGCTTAGGGTTAAACTCTGACTAGTATGGTAAAGGTTAAGTAAAGTAAGGGTGCCGTCCTAGCTAATTGAACTGACTCAAAATGTAAAGTTGGAGCTAGACCCACTAATACGACCATGTTGATATTAGGAATGGAGCTACATGGAGACTGGAGAGTACAATTTTTTACACTACTAGATCTGGAAGATACAAGTTTTTGTACTATTTTGTTTTTATCAGTCAATAATCAATTACCATAATTTGTCCAAGACATTGTTGGGACAAATTGCCTTTTCTGGATACTAAATATAGTACCTTACCTACTATCCGCGTTCAGAGCTATCTACGTCCTAATTAATGTTGCAGAAATAAACTAGCTAACGAGTAAAAGTTACTCGATCTTTCGGATTGCTCCATGAACCTCACTACAATCTAGGATAAGAAGAAGAGAAATAGAACCGCACAGATGCAAGCCATAAACAAAGCAACAAGAATTAAAGTACTCACAGATTTAACGTGGTTCAATAATATACACAATGGGTGTGTATTTTCTACATCCATCAAACGGCTATGACCTATTTGTTATTCATTATAGAATAACCAACTGAGAATCACATATCTAATTGACTAAATCAATCCATCAACTCACCAACGTGACCGAACACAAGATCTCTAGCTAATACACGTTATATAAATTATCATGGACGCCTTCTGCTGCTCAACACTAATAATTTACTCCAACACCATAATGTAGTTTTTCAAGTGGTAAATAAGTGATTCGATTCTCGGACTCGTAAAAGTTTTATTTAAGAAAACACTAAAAACAAAGAAAATATATACAAGAGTTTTTTCACAAATATCGAGAGGTATTGAGACTCAGGATTCCACCATTAATCAAAATTGAGTGATGCATATATTGATTCTTAACAATTATAGCTCTTTTATGGACTCTATTTCTTTGCCAAAAGTAGATTTTGTAAAACATTAATTGTAAATCACAAGCATGGCGCATCAAAAGCTCTAAGTCTAAGCATACGTCATCAAACGAAATCACAAATAATTAGTAAAAATCATAAATCAATTGAATCAAGTGCAAAAAGTCATAAAGAATCAAATATAATTACCAAACCATTGTGAAATAAGGCTTCCTCCGTCGTCCCAGTGATGGGGTTTAACTCCTCATTGTCAAAACATACCCAAAATAATAATTCATAGCTCAAAATGTGTTTTTATTGAAGAAATATGAGAAAATAGTGAAAACAGCTCAACTGCAACGTTTATAATCCTTACAGAACGTCTGTTACAATGGAAACATAAGAAATAAGACTGCTGTGTATCCAGGGCCGGCCCTGGGCCCATGCAGACAATGCCTTGCATTGGGCCACAAAAAATTGGGGGCCACATTTTACATGTACTTCCGATTAGAAAAAATAAAAAAAAGAGTGTTTTCTGCAAATCAAATATTTCAAAGGGGTCACAAAATAAAAATAGTTAGTTCCATGGACAAGACACGTCTTCCTGTTCTCAAGGAAACTCTTCGGTTATGCTAACTAAAAGATAAAAACGAGATTAAGAAATCAAAAACGAAAAAAAACTGAAGAGAAAAAACAGAAGAGAGAAAAAAAGAAAGGAAAAGAAAACTAGGGTTTATTTCTGAAATTCAATTTCATTAAGGTAATCTCTTTGTATTTCTATGATTTTGTTTATTAATTATTTCTATTATTGTTGTTTGTCTTGATGGATTCAACCTTGATAGTTTATGTTGTTCATTGCCTAGGGTTTATTTTAGAAATCAATTTCATTAAATTAAGGTAATTTCTTTAATTCTTTGTCCTGTTCTTTTGATTTCTATGATTTAGTTTATTAATTATTTTGATTATTGTTGTTTTTGTCGATGGATTAAACCCTAATTCCCTATTTTGTCCGTTGCCTATTTAACCACTTTACTTTGAATTGATTCATTATTTATAAGTGAGCCATTTAAGACTACTAGTGGCTATTACTTATTATCTCTTGGAATTTCCCATAGGTGTAGTTTCTAAATATTCACAGAGCTCAATGAAGGAGTTAACAGAGTTTGTGTGGTATTTTTTTAGTGCTAAATTCATTTACATGAAGTTTTGTTTTGATTGGAAGGATCAAGGGTGTACATTTGAGTATTTGATGAGTGCTGAGACATGCGAATAATTATGAATTGAATTATTGAAAGTGTGATTGAGTGATTCGTTGTGTCAGTATCACTTCACTTGTTATACTTCACCGTAACTGAATTCTAAATGTTCTTTCGCACAGTGCCAAGGATTCCTATTTAAATATGCCTCATGTTCCAACTAGGAAGCATGTTCCTGGGAATAAAAAGCGTAAAAAAGAGAAAGCCATGGCAGCAGTCACAAAGTCCCAAGAAGGAGACATAAATAAATATTTTCAACCCATTGCAGCCACAAATAATGCACCTGGAGATGAAACTATGACTACTAATAATGGTAATGGTGGAAATGGAAGTACAAACGAGAATGATGCAACGCCAAATCCTAATGATTTGGTCGATAATGATAATGATGGTGTTGGGGTACAAAACGATGAAGTCGATGATGAGTATCAACTTTTAGATATTGATGATCCAGGGAATTGGGATGTTATTGATCAAGCTTTGAGAGATAAGTTGGTCCAAAAAGGCCCGGTAAGAGTTTCAAAATATGAATTTCCTAGGGATAAAGTAAGTAGGAGACGTTTTTCTAATTACTATTATGATCGAACTCTTGTTAATGGTGAGAAGTGTGATAGAAGTTGGTTAATATATTCAATGAAAAAAAACAAAGTTTATTGTTTTTGTTGCAAGTTGTTTAGTAATCGCAGAAGTGATAAGCAGTTAGCTTGCGAAGGTTTTCAAGATGGGGGAAATTTAAGTACAAAGCTTAAGGAACATGAAATTTGTGATCAGCACTACAGATGTATGCTAAAATGGACTGAATTGGAGATGAGATTGAGAAAGGTACAAACCATTGACAAAGGTATGCAAGAACTGATCAAAACAGAAAAAGAACACTGGAGGAAAGTATTAGAGAGGATAGTTAGCCTTGTAAGAACTTTATCAAGAAGAAGTTTAGCATTTCGTGGAGATAATGAAAAGATTGGTCAACCAAACAATGAAAACTTTTTGGGATTCATTGAATGGGCTGCTGAATTTGATGAGGTAATGAAAATGCATCTTCATCGTATAAAAAATAATGAAATTCATTATCATTATCTTAGTCACAAGATTCAAAATGAGTTCATATTGAGGTTGGCCAATGAAACGAAAAGTATGATTCTTAAGAAGATACGATAAGTTAAATATTTTTCTGTTATACTGGATTGTACTCCGGATGTTAGTCATAAAGAACAAATGACTCTTGTGATTAGATGTGTGGATACTTCTAGTACTCCAGTAAAAGTGGAAGAGTTCTTCTTAGGGTTCTTAAAGGTGGATGACTCAACTGGTCAAGGCCTTTTTCGCGTGCTTCAAGATACATTGAGCGATCTTCAGCTTGACATTGGTAACGTAAGAGGCCAAGGATATGACAACGGTGCCAATATGAAAGGATTGCGTAAAGGTGTACAAAAAAGGATGCTTCAGGTAAACCCTATATAATTTTACACTCCATGCGGTTGTCATAGCCTTAATCTTACTATCAACGATATGGTCAAGTGTATCCCTTATGGAGGTACTTTTTTTTGGTGCACTTCAAAGTATTTATGTGATGTTTTCAGCTTCTCCAAAGCGGTGGAAAGTTTTCAAGGATAAGGTGAAAGGTTCAGAGGGAATTACATTGAAAAAAATTTCTCAAACAAGGTGGGAGAGTCGAGTGGAAAGTGTTAAAGCAGTACGACAACAAGCCCCACAAATTCGAGAAGCTCTAGCGTATTTAGCAGAGAATTGTGAAGAAGAAAAGGTGAGGCATGATGCTGAGAACATTATTGAACGAGACATGGAGAATTTTGAGTTCTTTCTTAGTATGGTTATCTGGCATAATGTTTTATTCGCTATAAATGTCGTTAGCAAAACACTTCAAGGGAAAGATATCGACATAAATGATGCTGTTTAGAAATTAAAAGGAATTATATCTTTTCTGGAATCATACAGGGACAATGGGTTTGAAAAATCCTTGGCTGAAGCTAGAGTTATTGCAACACAGATGGGCATTGAACCCGAGTTCCGAATTAAGCGTTTTATTTATAAAAAGACGCCATTCGGTGAGCCGAAAAATGTGGAAGTACGTCAATCACCTGAAGAATCATTTAGGGTTAATTTTTTCATATACATAATGGATCAAGATCTTTTCTCTGTGAGGACTCGGTTTGAGCAGTTTCAAATTTATGAAGAAAAGTTTGGGTTCTTATTTGATATGAAAAAGTTGGGTTCTTATTTGATATGAAAAAGTTAACTCTTATGGATGATCGAAAATTGTTGAATTTATGTACTGAGCTTGAAAGTTATCTGAAAGACGGAACATCAAGTGATATCGACGGAGAAGACTTGTTTAGTGAATTAATAGTGATGTCTTGTATGTTACCGAATGAGGTAAGAAAACCCATTGAAGTGCTGGAAGATTTGAAGAATATGGTTGGTTTATTTCCAAATGCGTGGGTAGCCTACAGAATTTTGTTAACTATACCGGTAACTGTTGCAACGGCGGAGAAAGTGTTTTCTAAACTCAAGTTGATCAAAATTTATCTTCGATCTTCTATGTCGCAAGAAAGATTAAACGGGTTAGCTATGTTGTCTATCGAACACGTAATGTCAGCAAATATAGACTATGGATCACTTATACGTGATTTTGCATGTGAAAACGTACAAAGACAATCGATTTTCGAGTGATTATATTGAACTTTTTCTAGTTAATAACATGTAACTTTGGCGACAATGAGTAAACTACTTAATATTATTTTTTGTTTTTATGTCGGGTTGTGGTCTTACAAGTCTCTTTTTGAATTTGTACTTTAATATTAGTACTGATAAGCATTGTTGTCTAAGGCAATATAAGTAGTCCTTACAAAACAGAAAATGTTACTGGATTAGCAGGAAATACTTGCAAGATCATGGAAGGAGCCAAGGAGATCCCTAAAAAATTACTGTGCTTGACTTCACAATGTCTGATAATGGTTTGTTGCAAAGCATCTTTATCAGGTAACTCATTAGGCTCTACTAATTATTCATAACTGAAATTGGTTGATTTTTCTCGGGTACTTTACCTATTATCGTAGTTAGGACTTAGTAGTACCATTCTTTAAGTCAAGGGGCCACAAAAAATTTTTTGCATAGAGCCACCAAATTGTCAGGACTGGGCCTGTGTGTATCTATAGTTTCTGCTACAGTGCAATACGACGCTCTCTGCGACTGACTTGGCGCATCAATGTTCTTCGTGTTCAACAATTCTGCAGCAGCAGAAACTTTACTGTAATTCTTTTGTTCTTCTTTTCCCGGCTCTGTTAAGTGCCCCCAACTCTCTACAATCCATTTGGAACTCCAAGCAACATATATATATATATATATATATGCCACAGCACGATCAAGCCTCCAAGAAATCTCTGATTTTTCTTCCTTTACTTTTTCCAAAAGTTACGGATATAACTTCCCTATTTTCTTCGCACACGTCTCCCTGTTTAGTCCAAACTCTCCTTTGTTGATAGATTCGAATCCAACAGAACTATATCCTCCCAACGATATATTTACGTAAATCAGGTAAGTTATCCTTCTCAATCACCACATAACTTCTGAAAATATAACCAAATCCCGGGACTTTTTCCACCTCCCTGTTTTATCGAATAACCAAAGAATTCATCTTCTTTTTCGCGTCCAAGTTTACTACCTAGCCTGTTTAATCGTAACAAGCCTATATACCAGTCCAAGTGATCCATAAATCCCATGAAAATCTCGTCCAATCTTTCCCTAGAAAATACGCAGAACTGCAGTTAACTAATTCCCGCCTTTTTCTGAATTTCAAAAGCTAGGGATTGAGTACCCTTATCCAATCCGGAGGTGCCAATAACCTTGAGGTGTAAATAGCAATTAGGGCACCCCTTATCAGTGGAGTACCCCTTAGTAATTGAGATGCCCCTTATCCAAACTAAGAGTCTGAATAGTAAGTATCCTCCATATGCCTTTACCAACTTTTCGAGTCGATTTCTGCGCACATGTTTATTTCTCCAAAAACACCTACAAAGACATAAAATACCAAAATAAGCACAAATCGAGTACTAACACCACAGAGGATTGAGACTAATATAGACACATAAATGCGTCTATCACACCACCAAGATGATCTACTCCTTAGACAAGATGTCTACCAATATCTCCATATAAATACTCCATAACGACATATCTTTGAACATCGATAAGTATTCTGTAATCATCATAATAATGTACTCCTTCAACCATTAACGGTCTCTCACATACCACCTCAAGAGATAGGATGAGTCTCTAAAATCTCTCTCGAAAATTTCATTAAGGATTCCATGACTAAACAAATAGCCTAGACCTCCTTATATATAAGTCACAAACTCGGTTTCCAAGTAATAGCCTCCTCGGATTAGGAAAACATCCCAACTAGGAAACAATGGCCAATTAGGGAACCATCTTATATATGGAAGTTATCCTCGGATTAGGAAAACATCCCAACTAGGAAACAATGGCCAATTAGGGAACCATGTATTTCCCTATAATTCTCCACCTCGGATCATGCATTTATGCAAGAGACGATCAACTTGTTATTCATTCATCTTCAGAACATCGATTGCGCCATTATTGGTTGGCTACGTATCCTCAATAAGAATCAAACCCAACTTACGCAGTTCACCCAACTTGTTCCGCGTAACCTCCACCAGAAGAGAGAAAACCAAACTTGAACGTCACCAACTCACGACTCAACAATCCAACCTACCGATGATTGTACGAATCTCCACCACGGCAAAAAGTTCCTGACCATCTCACCAACCAACACAGTATGATCACCCCTTATGCAAAATATTGAGATACTGTTAGAGCATTGCTCGGTTGAACCCACCAAGTGTTGGTATGTCAAGGTTGGTTGTCATATTTTATTAAAGGAATAACAAAAGTATTATGAAATCAATTCTAGTAGATAAATCCTTATTAATTGTGATCGATTATGAGACTCGTTCTTGTAAAATTTGTATGTTAAAATATAAATAACAAGTTTCATACTTGGAAGAATTCTGATTTGGTTATTTTGATACAACTAGATTGATCTTGGATATTTATTTTTGAGATCGTCCAAGTACTCTTCTAAAGCCATCAGGTTCACGAACTTAGTTGTCTTGATTTTTTGATTGTGAAGTGATAGAGATATAAACTCTGTATACATATTTTCAAGGATCATTAAGTTGGTCTACTTGCAACTGTATTAAGTTTTGTCCACACGGGTTTCTGAACGAAAAGATTGGTGGTTTACTTGGTACCTTCTCATATTCAATTGATATCAAAGCCGAAAAATACCATTGACCTAACTAGTATGTGTTTGTATTACGTTCTTAGCCTGTGCCTACATACTTTAATGGATTTGATTATCCCGATTGCTTAAGAATTACCCCAAAGGACAACTCCTTAGTTTATTGCTCTAAATCCATAGGTAAAGAATTTGTTATATCCTAAGTACCTGAAGATATGTTCCACAAGCCTCTCAAAGATTCAAAATCAGAGTCTGAAGAGGATCTTGCCAGCAGTTGTAATGACTCGTTTAACATCATTGAACATCAAGCCTCTATGATAAAACATCTTCAAGAGAAGTATGCTCAGTATACTGAAGAAATCAACTAAGCTCTTAACAAAGAATGTGATCTTTTTGAAGTTGTTGAATCATTTTCTGACAAAACTTGTTAAAGAACTAAACCTAAATAGAGGAAAGGTCGATATTCTTGAGGATATTGTAAAAAAAATCACTGCACGAGAAAAACGTATAGTTGAGATTATTCCTCTGAGATGGAGGACCTCCGCTTGCTAAAAGAAAAGGCTGGGTCTGATCTCCCCATAGATCAGGAGCAATGTAGATGCTTAAGAAAGTAAAATACTGCTTTAATGGTCAAACATTGCCCAAAATCTGATACTCTATCGGAGACATCATATGTTGTTGATAAATTAATATTTGGTCTCGCTGAGAAACGATGGCATAATTCACATCGGAAGACAGTATATCTAAGAGAGATTCTAAACAAGGTCATTTTTCAAGCACCTCTTCCGGCACCTTGCAGTCTTATTCTCATTGTGGTAAAAAGGGTCATCTTTCATTGGATTATTTTTATATGAAGAGATAAATATATGTTAGAGCATTGATCGGTCGAAATCGCATGCGTTGCTATCTCAATCATGTTTGTCAATATTAGTGATCAAAACTATATGTCTTGATTTCTAGTATACTTATGACTAAGTCTCGGTATAGGATAGTTAGGAATAGTTGAGCTCCAGACTCCATGGCGATTATCTTGCAAAAACGAAGAACTACTCGAGGAACAAGTGGAACTTCATCCGACCAAAAGGTATGTGGAGACTTGAACTCATCTTGTCACTCAAAAGTCTGTCTACTCTATCTCCTACTCTTTAGACAAAAGTCGTACAAGTATGATAGTTTTCATAAATACACATTTGCTATTTCGAGTCGAGTTTATTCGCTTATCTTTTTCTCGAAATACGTGTTGGTAAGATTTTTCTTTAACCATCTTCATCTTTACCCGTGACGAAAGTCATGATGACGTTTCAATCTTGAAAATAGCTTTGATGATAATAGTCGATTCTTCATGTCTAACGACTGTTATAACATTATAGAAGAATGTTTCGACGATTGAAATGTATAGTTGAGAATATGTAACCACCTATGGATGTAAGCATATAGTGTGTTGACACATTAGTGTATAAATCCATGTGCCGGAAACCAAGTGCGTGAATATGTGTTCATGCGGTATTGGTGAAGGAGACAGGTTGGGTACGCGTACTGGCGGAAATTCACGTCCGTGAAATTCTGTTGAGTTTGAAGTTTACGAACTCAAAAACCAGTCACCTTAGGTACGCGTACTGGCGGAACTTTTTCACCCGAAAAAGTCTGCTGAGTTTGGAAACTAAAACCAACTCAAAATCCGGTAGCTAAGGTATGCATACCCGTACGCGTACCCAAGCTAGTTATTTCTCAAATCGGTAGTTTATGAACTTAAAACAATAAATTATAAGGAACGCAATCTTTGCAAACCGTGGGTATATTGTTCATGAATTGATTCAAATGAATCAAACTGATTTTGTTTCAATTGTGTCTATGAATAAAGACCTAAGCAATTGAACAACTCTTGAACTAGTTCTTATGAGTCATTTGAACTAGTTATAAGAAAGATGAATACGGTTAATATGAAATCACTCATATGGCTAACCATTGGTCAACCATTTGTGAACCAACCAATGTACACGTTTAGGTACGGTTACTCAAACCTAAATGAATACATTTCATTTATGTGTGACAAGATAAGTTTCGATCTAACAGTTGAAAGATATTATCTTGGATAAATAAGTTTTTTCATCTAACGATGATTATTGAATGCTTTGTTACCAAGGTAACCTAGATTGCAAACCCTTATTTGAAAACTATATAAGGAGACGTCTAGCAACTGTGCAAAACTAATCCCCATACCTCATGTGTGATACTAGTTGGTTTGATAGAGTCGATTCTCCTTTAATCGTAGGTTTCTTCTCGAGACCCTGTCGATTAACGACTGAAAGACTTCATTGGGATTGTGAAGCCAGATGAAACTACTTCTTTTGTAGTTGAGCGATCTGATCTTGCCATTTTCTATCGTACGAGTTCAATTGAACAATTGACTTGAGATTATATCTCGGATAGGGCAAGATAAAAAGAAATCACAAACATCTTTGTCTCATCATTTGTGATTCCGCAATATCTAGTTTCGCTACCATACGATTTAGATTATTGTGAGATTATTGATAATACTAGGCTGTTTTTCGGGAATATAAGTCTCTGTTATCAATTGGTTCTTGTTCACCTTGATTTTTATCAAAAGACATAACAAAACTTTTTGGTTTATCTGTGGGAGACAGATTTATCTATCCTTGTAGACTTTTCTGTGTGATACAGATTTGTTTACTAAAGTCTTCGACTTTGGGTCGTAGCAACTCTTGGTTGTGGGTGAGATCAGCTAAGGGAATCAAGTGCGTAGTATCCTGCTGGGGTCAGAGACGTAAGGAGCGTAATTGTACCTTGAATCAGTGTGAGATTGATTAGGGTTCAACTACAGTCCATACCGAAGTTAGTTTGTAGTAGGCTAGTGTCTATAGCGGCTTAATACAGTGTGGTGTTCAATCTGGACTAGGTCCCTGGGGTATTCTGCATTTGCGGTTTCTTCCTTAACAAAATTTCAGGTGTCTGTGTTATTTCTATTCCACATTATATTTTGTTATATAATTGGAATATCACAGGTTGTGCGTTGTATCGATCAATAGTGAAATCCAACCTTTGGTTGTTGATTGGATATTGATTGAGCCTTGGATATTGGTTTTTGGTACCATCCAAGTTTATCTCTCTTGTATTTAATCGAGAATCGCAGATTGCTTGAGTAAGATTTAAATCAAGAGATAGGGATATTAACTCCTTGATATACTTTTATTAAGACTGAGTCTGACTGTCTAGTTGATTCTCTTAAAAGTATATTAGAGTTAGTCCATACAGATTGCTAATCGAAATATTGGGTGAGGTTGTTAGACCCCCGCATTTCAATATAAACCTCCAAAAATGCTTTATTCTGCAATTAAAAAGGTAAATAGTTATCTAACATCTCCAATTGATCCTGGTTGTACGTTTAGCCAAATAAAATATATGATAAGATGTTCAAGATTAGTCTCCTCGAATATTTCATAAGTTAAATAACTCTCTGGGTACAATATCCAGGTACAAGAACATTTCCAATATCAGACTTCCTACTGATAAAAAGAGCTTATATACTCGGCAAATCCAAGTTTGGGACTCGGAGTTCTGATGACTTCTGTCCTCTAACACTGGTTTCATGAAGACCGCAATTTTCTTACTTAAAAAAATCCTCCTCTAATGAGCATTTTAGTGATCTTGACAGATTCAGGAGACTGTAGAGGTTGCCGAGGCCCTTCTCGGGTAATATCTCTAATATTTATTTACCCATAATTGATGAGGTTCCTTTAATTTCTATTGTGCAGGTGTCTAAACTAGAATTGAAGCCTTTTCCTGATCACATAAAGTATGCCTACTTGGGTGCTAAAGAAGAGCTTCCGGTGATTATTGTAAAAAATCTCACCGCCATACAAGAAGAACGATTTCTTAGGGTTTTGAAAGAGCAAAAAACGGCCATTGGTTGGAATATTGATAACATCAAAGGCTACTTTATCTATGTGCATGCATATAATCCTAATGGAAGATGATATCAAACCAGTACGTGATGTTCATTGTAGGCTTAACCCCTCAATGATGGAGGTAGTGAAGAAAAATACCCTAAAATTGCTAAGTGTGGGGGTGATTTACTGAGAGCAAATGGGTTAGTTCGGTACAAGTGGTTCCTAAGAAATCGGATGTCACTGTTTTTAGAAATCGATCAAGATGACGAACTTGTTCCTGTAAGAATTAAAACAGGATGGATAGTATGCATAGACTACAGAAAGCTTGATGACGCAACAAGAAATGATCATTTTCCTTATCATTTCATTGATCATATTCTGGAGAGGTTAGTAGGAGATTCACATTATTGCTTTTTGGACGGTTATTCGGGATACAATCAGATTATTATTACACCGGAGGATCAAAATAAGACTTTTATTTGTCCTTTTGGTACGTTTGCCTATAGACGAATGTTGTTTGGTCTTTGCAATGTGCCTGCAACTTTTCAGATATGTACGGTTAGTATATTTTTTGACTATGTGGAACACATCATTGAAGTATTTATGAATGATTATAGTGTTTATGGAAATTTATTTGATATTTGTTTACCAAATATTGAACTTTTGATAAAAAGATGTATAGACACTAACCTTGTTTTTAATTGGAAGAAAGTCATTTTATTGTAAACCATGATGAAAACGCAGGGGATACCAAATACACCCAACTTTTTCGTTCGACAACCGATATAGAAAAAACTTAATATAATAGAAAGTAGATCAACTGAATGATCCTTTACAATATGTATATAGAGTTAATATCTCAACCTTTACTCAATCAAAATGTTTATAGACTCAATGTCCGAGAACCTGATTGTTAAGCAAAGTACTTGGACGATCTCAAAAATCAGTATCAAGATCAATCTAGTCATATCCAAATAATTCAATTGGAATCCTGCCAAGTTATTAAACTTGTTATCTATCTTTCAACATACGAATTCTACAAGAAACTAGTCTCGTAATCGATTACAGTAAAGCAGACGTATCTACTTAGATTGAAAACGTACAAACCTGTGTAAATCCAATTATAAAGATAAACAATATAATGCGGATAAGGAAAAACACAAGACACCAGAAATTTTGTTAACGAGGAAACCACAATAGCAAAAAAAAAAACCGGGACATCTTTCATATTGAACATTGTATTAAGCCGTTGCAGACACTAGCCTACTATAAGACTTCAGACTGGAACGTAGTTGAGACCGAATCCACCCGCCAAGCCATTAAGTTACAGTCGCGCTCCTTACATCTCTTGAAACCTCGTAAGGTCCTAACGCACTTGATTCCCTTAGTTGACATTCTTCACACCCTAAGAGTTGCTCCAGCCGAAGTGATGACTTTTGATACCAATCTGCCTCTAACAGATAAGTCTATTTGATTTCCTTTTAGATCAAAGATCAAGGTGTGGAAATATGTTTGCAGTAGACAAAGGTAGCAAAACTCACAAATTTGGAACTTACGACTCCCGAAGAGTATCCTACATTCTTAACCACCTCTCAAGAACAATCTTCGAAAGATCAACTAAGATCAGTCTTTAGATATATATCTTGAGGAATCACAAAGTTTGATATGAAGAAAACTTTGTGATTACTATCTATCTTTCCTGAAAAAGATTACGAGAACCTCGATAACAGAAAAACAAGATCAGGATTCACGAATTATCAACATATAGTCAGATCTGGCTTCACGAATCCCTAAAGTGAAATATTTTAGTCGTATACCTAATTAATTTTCTCAGAGGAAACTTAGGGTTAATATAGGACAACTCTAGAATCAACTAGGAAACATGATTTTCCTAGTTAACAGAGATGTTCTATTTATAGTTTTTCGAAGATCAGGGTTAGACTAGAATTCAAGCTAAGATAACTTGAGAATTAAGCAAACATTTTAAGTCTTAAAAATATAATAGAAGAGTATACACATAGGTTTGATTACGGAACTCTGTATAATAACTATTTGGTTGGCAAGTTAGACAAAAAACTGAAAGCTATTTGATGTTCATTTAAACACTTAAAAATTTAATCATGATTCACACACATAAGTGTTTAAGTAATCAATGAAGTCTTAGAAGTGTTTAATAGTGTTCTAGCAATATGCTAAACATATTGTAAAATAATTCTTTAAGCATCTGCTAAACATTATTGGGACATTTGGTACGATGGTTCGCTAACTGTAGGTCTTGTTCACGAGTCAGTGTGGTACGGTTCGTGAACCGGGTTCGCCAACCCTTATAGACTACCGAACTCAGTTGACCACGGTTCGTGAACCGGGTTCGCTAACTGCTAGCCTATATATCTAACTTATCAAATTCACTTCACAACGGTTCGCCAACCGGGTTGGTGAATTATTCCCAACTGAATTTGAGGTTTGCGAACTGGTTCGCCAACCTTCCTGTATTTTTGTATCTCAAATATCTATGGTTTGCGATCTAGTTCGTCAACCTACCCTGAGTAGAAATTCAGTAAGTTCATGTTTCTCTCTTATGATGTTTGAAACATTCCCAAGAAATTCAGTAAGTTCATAAAACTAATATTGTTAAGGACCTTTGAACATCTAATTGCTAAATTATATTTCTAGATTTTTTACGAGACAATATTGACTCGAAACTTCTTATTTGTAATTCTAGTATAAGTCATACGACATAGTCTCAATATATAGAATGATGGTGTAGTGAGTAAAATAGAATGGTTCAGTATTCACATACCTGATACAGAATTCGTCGATCTTCAGTCTTCAAAGGTGATCTCTGATACTCAACTACAATTATAACCTAGTCCCAGAATTGAATTTAAATCAACAACCAAAGGTTGGATATTCTAATTGATTGATCTTAACGCACAACCTGTGATATTTCAATTATATAACAAATGATAATGCAGAATAGAAATAACACAGACACTAGAAATTTTGTTAACGAGGAAACCGCAAATGCAGAAAAACCCAGGGACCTAGTCCAGATTGAACACCACACTGTATTAAGCCGCTACAGACATTAGCCTACTACAAACTAACTTCGGTCTGGACTGTAGTCGAACCCTAATCATTATCACACTGATTCAAGGTACAGTTGCGCTCCTTACGTCTCTGATCCCAGCAGGATACTACGCACTTAATTCCCTTAGCTGATGTCACCCACAATCAAGAGTTGCTACGAACCAAAGTCGAATACTTTAATAAACAAATCCGTATCACACAGAAAAGTCTACGATAATAGATAAATCTGTCTCCCACAGATAAACCTATGAGTTTTGTTATGTCTTTTGATAAAATCAAGGTGAACAGGAACCAAATAACCCGGACTTACATTCCTGAAGAACATCCTAGAATTATCAGTCACCTCACAATAATCTAAATTGTATGGTAGCGAAACTAGATATTGTGGAATCACAAACGATGAGACGAAGATGTTTGTGATTTCTTTTTATCTTGTCCTATCGGAGATATAATCTCAAGCCAATATTACAATTGAACTCGTACGATAGAAAATGGAAAGATCAGACGTTCAACTACAAGATAAGTAGTTTCGTCTGGCTTCACAATCCCAATGAAGTCTTTCAGTCGTTAACCTACAGGGTCTCGAGAAGAAACCTAAGGTTAAAGGAGAATCAACTCTAGGAAAACCAACTAGTATCAAACAGGAGGTGTGGGGATTAGTTTTTCCAGTTGCTAGATGTCTCCTTTATATAGTTTTCAAATCAGGGTTTGCAATCCAAGTTACCTTGGTAACAAAGCATTCAATATTCACTGTTAGATGAAAAACCTGACTTAACCAAGCTAATATCTTTCAACCATTAGATCGAAACTTATCTTGTCATACACAAATGAAATTTATTTCATTTAGGTTTGATTAAACGTACCTAAACGTGTACACTTAGTTGGTTCACAAATAGTTAACCAATGGTTAGCCATATGAGCACTTTCATATTAACCATATTCATCTTCTTCACAACTAGTTCAAATGACTCATAAGAACTAGTTGAAGAGTTGTTCAATTGCTTAAGTATTTATGAATAGACACAATTGAAACAAAATCGTTTTGATTCATTTGAATCAATTCATGAACAATATAGCCACGGTTTTCAAAGATTGCATTCCTTGTTGATTTATTGTTTAAGCTCATGAAACTACCGTTTTGAGAAATATAACTAGCTTGGGTACGAGTATTGGTACGTGTAACATAGCTACCGGATTTGAGTTTACAAACTCAGCAGAAATTTTCGGTTCGAAAACTTCAGTGGGTAGGCGTACGGGTATGCGTACCTAAGGTGACTGGTTTTACAGTTTGCAAACTTACAAACTCAGCAGAAATTTTCGGTTCGAAAACTTCCGTGGGTATGCGTACGGGTACGCGTACTCAACCTGTCTCCTTCACCAATACCTTACGCACACATATGCACACACTTGGTTTCCGGAACATGAATTTATACACTAATGTGCGAACACACTATATATGCTTATATCCATAATTGGTTACGTAATCTCAACTCTACATTTCAATCATTGAAACAGTCTTCTATAATGTTATAACAGCCGTTATTCACAACTATCGTCATCAAAGCTATTTTCAAGATTGAAACGTCATCATGACTTTTCGTCTCGGGTTAAGATGAAAAGTGGTTAAAGCAAAAGCTTACCAACACATATTTCGAGAAAAATATAGGCGAGTAAACTCGGCTCGAAATTGCAAATGTGTATGTATGAAAACTGTCATACTTATACGACTTTGTCTCAAGAGTAGGAGATAGAGTAGATAGACTTTTGAGTGATAGATAAGTTCAATTCTCCACATACATTTTAGTCGTATGAAGTTCCATTGGTTCCTTGAGTAGTTCTTCGTCTTCGTAAGATGATCTCCATGGAGTCTGGAGCTCAACTACACTAATCTGTCCTAAACCGAGACTTAGCTATAAGTAGTCTACAAATCAAGACATATAGTTTTGACAACTAAACTTGACAAACATGCTTGAGATAGAAACGCATGAGAGTTCGACCGAGCAATGCTCTAACAAATCGTAGTAACTTCTTCTCTAGTTTATCATATGTATATCATAGATGCTTCTATATCCATGAGTACCTAAACCCATACTTGGTTGAGGATGATTTTAAGTTCTAGACTTGATTTTATTTAATATATAAAAAAAATAATTTTTATCATATTTATTATCGCTTGCTTCTACTATGATGAATATTTTTTGATTGATTAATTGTTCTAGGTGGCCAACTATATCAGTTTCTTAATAGATTTATAGCTCGTAAAGGGTTAGGATATCCGTGTAATTTTTGAACAAAAATAGAAAATGTGTGACCTTGCACAGGGATTTTATGGAGCAATCGCGTGTAGAAACAACATAAGAGTCAGTCTTGTACGTGAGGATTTTATTACATATGATGCTTCTAATTGTGATAAAGGAGATACATTTAATGAAAGTGGACCTTGCGCTAAGAGTCTAACTACTAAGATTGACCAATGTCATAACATAAAGCATTCGATCAAGTTACACCTTGAGTGCGCTACTTGGTGGTTTGGACGAATACAATTTGATAATCGAGAGCTTTAGTATCCAATGACTAAAGCACTTTAAAGGATAACACTGATCTAGATTCTTTCATATGGTTGATGATAATCTATAACTAATTACAAATGAATAAATATATTATTACTCATTGACGGTTTACTAAGGAGGATTCCTCGATTATCTTTCTCTCTTTATCGTTTACAACTCAATTTTAACTGCTTTGTTCACTTTATTGTAATATAAAAACAAAACCCTTTTTGTGGCACTTTTGACAACTAAAACTCCAAGCTCTTCGGGAGAACGAGCTTGATTTCTATTACATTATTTATTAGTTGAGTAGATTAAAGATCACTAATTTGATTGCACCTACAACAGGTCAGTTTAGGATTTGTAACGTTTGTTAGCTTTTTCTATTGCAAACAGATTTCCAAGCCTTGATCTATTCAATCTAAAGGGAAATCAAATAGGATTATATGTTAGAGAAAGATTGGTATCAAAAGTTTTCACTTAGGCTATAAAGGACGTAAGTTAAGGGAACCAATTATATAGAGCCTTGCGAGGTTCAAGAGACGTAAGGAACACGATTGCATCTGTATTTATTATATGGTAAATTCGGTCTAAAATACATTACAGTCCTAAGTCTAATAGTAGTCTAGTGTCTGTAGCGGCTTAATACAGTTCATGGTTTAATTTTGGACTTGTTAGAGCACTGCTCGGTCGAACTCGCAAGCGTTGCTATCTCAAGATTTTTTGTCAAGTTTAGTTGCCAAAACTATAAGTCTTGATTTCTAGTCTACTTATAGCTATGTCTCGGATTAGGATAAAATGTGTAGTTGAGATTTAGACTTTACGACTTTCACAGATTTAAGACGAAGAACTACTAAGGGGAGCTTGTGGAACTTCATCAACAAAAGGTATGTGGATACTTGAACTCATATATCACTCAGAAGTTTATTTCTATTCTATCTCCTACTGAGACAAAAGTCGTATAACTATATAGACTTTATATTATACACATTTGATATTCCAAGTTGAATTTAACTTGCTTACATATTTCTCGAAATATATGTTGGTAAGCTTTCACTTTAACCAAGTTCATCTTTATTCTTGACGAAAGTCAAAATATGATGATGTGAAAATCGCCTGGTAACATCTTACATGATCCGTGTGAGACAGTCATTTGATGTAGACTCAAAATGTTTCGCATTGATCTATTGATACTTGAAAACTGCTTTGAAACTAATAGTTTGTGTGAGACATCTATTCCCGTTTTGGAGTTTAGAACGATTAACCAGTGATTGGATATAGCACAGTATGCATACTTTGCTAGCCGTTGCAAGTTATTCAAAGTCCCGGAACCATAGTATGCATACCCCTATGCGTACTGGTTTGATAGTTGAAATCCGGGAACTTAGTATGCATACCCGTATGCGTACCGTCTTAACGGTTCAAGTCCGGGGATTCAACTGAGTTTGGTTATGTACGAAAGAATGCGTACCCGTTCGCATACATGCGAACCCATACCAAGTCCGGAACTCTAAGTATGCGTACCCGTTTGCATACTTGAGTTGGTTAAGTTCTAAATCGGTTTGTTCATGAACAAATACATTTATATATTAAGGAATGCAATCTTTTGAAAAACGTGGCTATAATGTTCATGAATCGATTCAAGCGAATCAAAATTGATTTTTCTTCAATTGTGTCTTGTATAATTCTATGAGAATATAAACAATTGAACAACTCCATAACTAGTTTTATTTGAGTCATTTGAACTAGTTGTGATTAAGATAAACAAGGTTGATATGAAAGTGTTCATATGGATAACTTTGGTTAACTATTGTTGAGCCGAACATGTGCACATGTTTGAGTACGGTTACTCATACGTAAATGAAGTCACATTTCATTTGTGTATAACAAGCTAAGTTCGATCTACGGTTGAAATATATTAGATTGACTCTAATCAGGTTTTCATCTAACGGTGAATATTGAATGCTTTGTTACCAAGGAATCATTGATTGCAAAAACCTTGGTTTGAAGACTATATAAGGGATAACTATAGCAACTGGGAAACTTAATCCCACACCTCATGTGTGATACTAGTTGTGACTAGAGTCGATTCTCCTTTAACCTAGGTTTTCCTAAAACCATTATAGGTTAACGACTTAAAGACTTCATTGGGAATCTGAAGTCAGGCCCAACTATTTTCTATGTAGTTGTGTGTTCTGATCTTACTTTGTTCTATCGTGTTGAGTACTATCTTCTCTAAGATTTGCTCGAGATTAAATCTCCGATAGGTAAAATAAAAAGTAGTCACAAACATCTTCGTCTCATCGTTTCTGATTCCACAATATCTTGTTTTTCTTCAATACGATTAAGATTATTGTGAGGTGATTGATATTACTAGGCTGTTCTTCGGGAATATAAGACCGGTGTATCAATTGGTTCCTGTTCACCTTGATTTATCAAAAGACAGAACAAAAACTCTTAGGTATTTCCGTGGGAGACAGATTTATCTATTCAATAGACTTTTCTGTGTGAGACAGACTGGTTTATCAAGTCTTTGACTTTGGGCCGTAGCGACTCTTAGATGTGGGTGATATAAGCTAAGGGAATCAAGTGCGAAATTTAGCATGGTTGAAGAGGCGTAAGGAAAGCGACTGTACCTTAATAAGTATGATATTGGTTAAGGCTCATCTAGATTCCAGTCTGAAGTTAACTTGTAGTAGGCTAGACTCTGTAGTGGCTTAATACAGTGTGGTGTTCAAATTTGGACTAGGTTCCGGGGTTATTCTGCATTTGAAGTTCCCTCGTTAACAAATTTGTTGGTGTTTGTGTTATTTATTTTCCGCATTATATTTTTATATAATTGAAATATTACAGGTTGTGCGTAGTTCAATCAATTGGTGAATCCAACCTTTGGTTTTTCATTGAAATTGATTGACGCTTGGATATTAGTCTTTGGTACCATCCAAGATATTTGTCATATTAATCGGACTCACATATTTCTATATGTTCGATTGAAGATTGATTTGAGAAATTGACATATAACTCTTGGATATATTTTCCTTGATTGAGTCTGACTGTCTAGTTGATTCTCTTGGAAATATATTGGAGTTAGTCCATACAGATTTCCTAAACGAAATATTGGGTGTGGTTGTTTGACCCCCGGTTTTTCAATTGGTATTACAGTAGGGAAACACTATAAACCTAATAAGTTTGTGTTTGGTTGATCCCTAAAGTATGTCCTTATGGGAAATTACTTTGGGAAACTTGTTCTGGGCATCTGTAATGCACGCTAGAATTCCTTAAAGATTGTTTAGAGCTTATTATCTGCAAGACCTCTGGTCTCTCAAGATAATCTCGTTCCATCTAAGAGATTGGAAAACTTAAATGATGAAATACAGTCTAAAGGTAAAAATAAAAGTCCTTCTAAGAAAATTTGTATGAAAAAACGTGGTCAAAGCTCAAGGATATGGAATCTCACTACATTATTTCTTAATCTCTTTGAGGAATACTATCATGATAGATCAATTAACAAAGATCTATTTAAATCTTTTGAAGACGTCTTTAAATTCTTAGAGAGACTTAATTCGATTGAGGAGAAGAATCATTATGATAAAAGTCTGTACCTGTCAAATCATGCATTCATGATGTACGAACTAAGATTGCTACCAACTCATGTGGAATTGATAAGAAAAAATTCTGATGAGTTTGGTGTAGGTTCCAATTGTAGGAAAACGTCTTTCCTTGGTCATAAGAAAAAGGAGTTAAAAAGTTCTATTAACCCTGAGTGTCATCATTACTATGATTATACTTCTGGTACTTTTCACAAATATCAACTGGAGATGTTGCATGAGGTTCTCCATGCATATCTAGCCTCTTGGTAGCAAGCCTAGCTCTACCCCATTTGTATATAACTTGAAATGGGGAAAGTAACGGTTTGATTAAGTTTGTGTTTGAGTTAATTTACTTTTAATTTTCTTATGGAAAAAACTCCTTGACAAAGTTTTTCGCTATATGTCTATCCGAGGTTAAATAAAGTGATGTAGTTTTTCTATTATCCTTTTTCTGCACTATGTTGATTTTTCTTCAAAGTGTGCGAACCTTGGTACGTGAACGGTTTTTTGAAATCCTAATTTCCTTGTGTGGGTCGCGGTACATGAACGGGTCCAAGCCCATCAATGGGTATATAAGAGATGTGGTACGCGTACCCTTCTTCCTTCTTCCCTTGTCCGCGTACGTGAATTAATCTCTTCTAGGGTTCACGTTTTCATCACCATTAAAATTTGTTCTTGGAGGTCCAAGGGAGGCAAATGGTAAATTATACACATTTGATAGCACAATATGCGTACTTGTATGCTAACCGCTGCAAATTATTCAAAGTCCGTGAACCATAGTATCCATACCCGTATGCGTACTGGTTTGATAGTTGAAATCCGGGAACTTATGATGCATATCCGTAAGCGTACCGGCTTAACAGTTCAAGTCCGGGAATTCAACTGAGTTTGGTTACGTACGACAGTATGCGTACCTGTTGGCATACTGGAGAACCCAGACCAAGTAAGGAACTCTAAGTATGTGCACCCGTTTGCATACTTGAGTTAGTTAAGTTCTAAAATCAGTTTGTTCATGAACAAATACATTTATATATTAAGGAATGCAATCTTTTGAAAACCGTGGCTATAATGTTGATGAATTGATTCAAGCGAATCAAAATTGATTTTGCTTCAGTTATGTCTTGTATACTTCTATGAGAATATAAACAATTGAAAACTACATAACTAGTTTTATTTGAGTCATTTGAAGTTTTGAACTAGTTGTGATTGAGATAAACAAGGTTGATATGAAAGTGTTCATATGGCTAATTTCGGTTAACTATTGTTGAGCCAACCATGTGCACACGTTTGGTACGGTTACTCATGCATAAATGAAGTCACATTTCATTCGTGTATAACAAGTTAAGTTCGATTTAACGGTTGAAAGATATTATCTTGACTCTAATCAGATTTTAATCTAACGGTGAATATTGAATGCTTCGTTACCAAGGAATCATTGATTGCAAAAACCCTGGTTTGAAGACTATATAAGGGACTCTAGCAACTGGGAAACTTAATCCCCACACCTCCTATGTGATACTAGTTGCGACTAGAGTCAATTCTCCCATAACCTAGATTTTTCCTAAAACCATTATAGGTTAACGACTTAAAGACTTCATTGGGATTCTGAAGCCAGAGCCAACTATTTTCTCTGTAGTTGCGTGTTCTGATCTTACTTTGTTCTATCGTGTTGATTACTATCTTCTCTAAGATTTTCTCGAGATTAAATCTCCGATAGGTAAGATAAAAAGTAATCACAAACATCTTCGACTCATCGTTTTTGATTCCACAATATCTTGTTTTGCTTCGATACGATTAAGATTATTGTGAGGTGATTGATATTACTAGGCTGCTCTTCGGGAATATGAGACCGGTGTATCAATTGGTTCTTGTTCACCTTGATTTATCAAAAGACGGAACAAAAACTCTTAGGTATTTCTGTGGGAGACAGATTTATCTATTCAATAGACTTTTCTGTGTGAGACAGACTTGTTTATCAAGTCTTCGACTTTGGGCCGTAGTAACTCTTAGATGTGGGTGAGATCAGCTAAGGGAATCAAGTGTGCAAAATTTGGCGTGGTTGAAGAGGCGTAAGGAACGTGACTGTACCTTAATTAGTGTGAGATTGGTTAGGGCTCAACTACATTCCAGTCTGAAGTTAACTTGTAGTAGGCTAGAGTCTGTGGCAGCTTAATACAATATGGTGTTCAAATTTGGACTAGGTCCCGGGGTTTTTCTGCATTTGAAGTTTCCTCGTTAACAAATTTTCTGGTGTCTGTGTTATTTCTTTTCCGCATTATATTTTTATATAATTGAAATATCACAGGTTGTGCATAGTTCAATCAATTGGTGAATCCAATCTTTGGTTGTTGATTGAAATTGATTGACGCTTTGATATTGGTCTTTGGTACCATCCAAGCTATTTCTCATATTAATCCGTCTCACGTATTTCTATCTGTTCGATTGCAGATTGATTTGAGAAATTGAGATATAACTCTTGGATGTATTTTCCTTGATTGAGTCTGGCTGTCTAGTTGGTTCTCTTGGAAATATATTGGAGTTAGTCCATACAGATTTCCTAAACGAAATATTGGGTGTGGTGTTAGACCCCCGGTTTTTCAATTGGTATCAGAGCAGCCAAACACTATAAACCTAATAAGTTTGTGTCTGGATGATCCCTAAGGTCTGAACTTATGGGAAATTACTTTGGGAAACTTGTTCTGGTCATCTGTAACGCACGCTAGAATTCCTTAAAGATTGTTTAGAGCTTATTATCTGCAAGACCTCTGGTCTCTCAAGATAATCTCGTGTCATCTAAGACATTTTAAAACTCAAATGATGAAAAACAGTCTAAAGGAAAAAATAAAGTCCTTATAAGAAAAATAGTTTGAAAAAACGTGGTCAAAGCTCAAGGATATGGAATCTCACTAGATTATTTCTTAATCTCTTTGAGGAATATTATCATGATGGATCAATTGACAAAGATCTATTTGAAGACGTCTTTAAATTCTTAGAGAGACTTAATTCAATTGAGGAGAAGAATCGTTCTGATAAAAGTCCATACCTGTCAAATCATGTATTCATGATGTATGAACTAAGATTGCTACCAAATCATGTGGAATTGATAAAAAGATTTCTGATGAGTTTGGTGTAGGTTCCAATTGTCAGAAAACGTCTTTCCTTGGTCATAAGAAAAAGGAGTTAAAAAGTTCTATTAAACCTGAGTATCATCATTACTATGATTATACTTCTGGTACTTTTTACAAATATAAACCAGAGATGTTGCATGAGGTTCTCCCTGCATATCTATCCTCTTGGTAACAAGCTTGGCTCTAGCCCATTTGTATATAACTTAAAATGGGGCAAGTAACGGTTTGATTAAGTTTGTGTTTGAGTTAATTTACTTTTGATTTTTTTCTGGAAAAATCTCCTTTACAGATTTTTTCGCTATATGTCTAGCCGAGGTTAAATAAAGTGATGTAGTTTTTCTACTATCCTTTTTCTGCACTATGTTGATTTTTCTTCCCAGTATGCGAACCTTGGTTGGTGAACGGTTTTTTGAAATCCTAATTTCCTTGTGTGGGTATATAAGAGTTGTCGTACGCGTACCCTTATTCCTTCTTTCCTTGTCCGCGTACGTGAATTAATGTCTTCTAGGGTTCACGTTTTCATCTCCATTAAAATTTGTTCTTGGAGGTCCAAGGGAGGCAAAGGGTTGTTTTCATCCTCAAGAAGTTTTTCAAGTAAGTTTCTTCCTTCTTTTTGATCTTATTTTTTAGATCTCATGAGAAATTTCAAGGTTTCAAAGAAGGTTTCAAAAAACTTGGATTCATTCTCTTCTAGCATGATCTTACCTAAAATCAAGATTCTATATTAGAATTAGATTTGTCAATGATTCTAGTAGTAAGATCTTTGAAAGGATTTCTTCTAGTGGTTTCATTCTAGAAAAGAAATTGGATATGGTTAGTGGTCATAAAGAAGATTTGGTTTGTTTTGAGAAATTTAATCTTGGAAACATCTTTAATGGTATTGCTGAAGGTTTTGACACTCTAACAAGAATCTTCTATGCTAACATCCATGATGTTGATCTTGATGACATGGAATTCAAGACCATGATAAATAGAAAAAGGATTATTGTTAATAGAAAGTTGATTTCAAGTATTACCAAAATTCCTTTGGGTAATTTTCTCCTTCCTAGGCCAAGGGAAGAAAGACCATCTTATGAAACCATTTCTAATGGTTTTTGTGGCAAGAGTGTTGATTGGACTGAAGGGAAATTTCCTACTAATTATCTTAGTCTTTCCTTGATGTCTTTCATAAAATTTGGTATTTCTAATCTTTGTCCCTCCACAATTGAGAACTCTCGGTGGAGTCGTGAGTTTGTGGAGTTAGTCTATTTTATTGAATTGGGTTCTCGAAGTCTTGATATTTGTGGATTCGTCATTCTTCAAATGCTCTCAATGACGTCATCCAACAAGAAGTTAGGCTTTGCTTGCTTATTTGAGCAAATTTTTCAAGCATATTATATTGCTCCTATTGGAAATCCCATTGGGACTCCTAAACTTGTTCGTCCTTGTACTTTCAAACGTATGAAGGAGAATGCTTGCAAAACACAAAGATGTGATTCCCTTGACGGTTCTTGTGATCCTACCACCTTGAGTCTTCTTCATCAAATTCACAAGGGTGTATGTAAGATCAATTCGAAGGTAAAATGTGTGCAAGAACAATTAGTGTAATTTCCACTAAGTTTCCCGAAATCAAGGAAGATATGAATATTGTTCAAGCCTCTTGGATGGTTTCCGATGATGAAGATGAAGATTAAATTCCTTATCTCTTGTTGTTTTTATTTTGTATAGGAAACTTCTTATGAGAATTTATTCTTTTGTTTTAAGAAGGATAACTAGGGTTTGGAATAGCCTATATTGTGATTACACATTGCTATATTGCCAACGTTTTTCATCTTGCAATGTTTTTAGATTTATTTATTTAAATTATAAAGTTTATTTGGAAGATGATTTACCAGTATTAATCTTTATTGATTTTATATATTGCAAATTATGTTACGGGAATGTGTGTGTTTGCGTCCGTGAACTATGATTGTCCCATATATGTCAAAAGTTAAGTCTATTGTGTCATTATGCAAATAGTGATGGAAAATAGAATGAACTTTTGATGTCAAAGATCAAGTCTATTGTGTCATTATGCAAATATTGATGAAATATAGAATGAATCTTTGAATATTCTGGAGTATTGATGTTTCCCTGATCCACTTCTATGTGAAAGTATTGTATGGCTCCATAAGTTCTCTTATGTTGAGCATTTCCGATTAAATTAATCATGTGTTTCCTTGTGGTTAATTCGATTGAGATTTTTGGATATAAATTTATATTTTTATGTGATTTGTTAAATGTCCAAAGAAATCCTTCTTTTCTTGTAAAAGCAAGGTCGCTCGTGGCATTTTATAGGGGAGAGTTCTTAATTGAACTTGTGCTTAATTGCCAAATCTTTATGGGGAGTGCGGCTATGGAATATTGTAGAGGTTATCTTGTATCTTTATAAATTCCTTGATGAATACACTAAGTTTCGACTATGTGAAATCATCGAAAAAAAGTTGATATGTTTTCTTTTAGTCATGAAGTATCTCTATGAGAATTTTCATTATGATCCCACTAGTTTTCGTACCTTTGCCAATTTATATTGAAAAAAAGGGGGAGAATTATTGTGTAGTTCACACTACAAATTCACATGGTTTAGGGATCATTATGTAAGGGGGAGCGGTTTTCATTGTAAGATGAAGTATTGACTAAGGGGGAGTGCTACATATCACTATAGTATTATTTTCAAAGTTCTGATACAATCACTACACCATTTTTCCCGATTAGCAACTAAATGTTGCAACAACTCCAGCGCAGTTGCGAATTCGCAACTGGTTTTGCAACGGCTTTAAAATTCGCAACAGCTTTAAAATTCGCAACAGATTTTCGCAATTACGAAATTCGCAACTACTCATCATCTGTTGCAATTCGCAACTGCTGAGAAAACCAAATGTGCTGCCTGTTTGTCTGCGAGGTAACACCAGCACTTCACCTGTGCGACTCGGCTGTGTGCCTGGTAACACCTACAACCTTACACCTGTATTTACGTGTGTAAATCTCCGCCGTAGATATAGTTGTTAGAATAAATCTTTACCATTCAGTTTACTCTAACCTCATATACACTTACCTCTCTTCATCTTCCTCTCTTCACTTCACTCTTCTTCTTTCTCTAGCCGACTTTTGTTTTTCAGACTAAAATATCTGAAGTTCTCATTCTCTCTCAAGCTGAAAACTCGATTTACAACTCAATCTTCATTCAAAATCTCGATCGAGTGAAGAAAACCATTTCGTTTTAGGTGACGAAGATTACTGTGTCTGTATTTGCTGAATCTAGGGTTCCTAGAAAATTTTCTTTGTTTCGTGAGGGTATTTTGCTATAATAGAGAGACTTTGCATATGGGTTTTATTTAATTTGTGTTTTTGCTTCTTAAATTTGGGTTTTAGAGTTTTCAGATGATGATGACTTATGTTCTTCCTCAACAAAAAAAAACAAACCAAGGTTAGGGTTTCTTCAAATCAGGATCTCCTTCTGCTCGTTTGTATTAAGGTTTCAGATTTATTTTATTTTGTTGTTTTAATTTCAGTTTGTAAAAAGATTCAGTAGCTAACAATGTCTCCAACATCTAAAGGTAATTTTATCAGACTTAAGGTTTCTGTTAGTTTAGTAGTTCGGATTTTGATTTATGTGTTGGGGGGTTTCATCGCCATCCCTCAATTTCTTCACTCTCTTAATATTTGTTTTGTTTTTTCAGTTTTACCAAAGTTTGCAGTGGGTAATAAAGAAAGATTTTGTTCAGGAGAGTGAGGTGATTCTGGTGTTGATAAATATCATGGTTTGTCGATTTTGTTGATGAGGTAAGTGATTATGAGGTCTCTTTTTCGATTTGAATTGATAGTTAGTCATGTTACAGGTTGTGTTTTATGGAATTTGGGGGGAAATGACGGCAAAAATCAGGGGTTTACTAAATTTTGGTTAGTTTTGATTGATTTTAGAACTGGGTTTTGGATGTTGGATGTTTTTTAGAGCGTAAAATTGGTTTATTTGCTAGGGATTCAATTTTTGTTTGCACTCAACTGAAATTGCTTTGCTCAAGTATATTATGGTTAGTATGTTGCTCGACAAGGAGAAATTAATTATGGATTTTACCTATTGTCAGGCTCAGACAGATTAGGACCGGAATAGAAACTTTCCGGAAGGTGCAGATATCTACCATTTTCATGATTTTGTTTTCAATATTTGGTTTGTACAATAACACAACATCTTATATTCAGTAAAAAACCATCTTATTCCAACAACTAAGAAATGTTTTGTTTTTGTTGCTCTTGTTAAAATTTTGCAGGAAATTAAGTATGGTGCATTCTTCGCTTTAATTCCGATCCTTATTTTTGCAGCTATTCACTGTGTTCTCTTCGGTCACATATGCAAGTTCGTGCAAGTAATTGCTGAAATGCATAAAGGTTTCTTCAGCAGTTCTAAGAAGCAGAGAAGTGACTCGCTCTTTGTAACCTTTTTTTTCCCTACTGTCTCTTTAGCTGCCGCTGGAATCTCATATATTCAGTTCACAAACAATATTTTAATGATGCAACTAGCAACCGAGGACGAGTGAATTCAGCAGGCCTGTGGGTAAGGCATAGTAATCTTTCGCCAGTCTACAAATTATGGAGATGCTCAAATGTTAAATTAGTAATTGCTTCCAAATATTTCACAACAGTTTTTGTTTTGATTTGATAATATTTTGAATACAACATTCTCTTGGCGAATAGGTTTTATAGTGATGTATACCAGAAGGTGCATCTAGTTAACTTAGGAGTTAGGCCATCTGAGCATGCCATGTGCAAATACACTAGAAGTGATGAAGCATGCCATTGTGAAGTCTGTTATTCATATTAAATTTTTAATTGATTCGATAATGGGCTTCAAATAGCCTGTACACTGTTTATGGAGTTCATGGCTAACCCCTGCTTCTGACAATTTCTTTGCCTAGATTCATTGATTTCAAAGTATCAGTTTGGTTAGTCAATCAATATATCTGCTTATTTTTTATGATCAGTGCAAGCAATTAGCTACTTATTCACCTAGTAGCCGTATGGTGTCCTGCATTAATATGTCTAGTATAAGTTGTTACTCTTTCTATCGGAGGTTTCTGCCCGAAGTGGCTACTCCACTTAATCAATAAATTTTCTTTTTTAATGGGTTTCTGTTATGTGTAGCTATTCTATTTTGACCAAGAGGCATGAGTGTATTTTGGCATAAGAACTTGTACGATAGATATGCTTTCCCTATGCATTTTAAGGATATTCATTAAAGAGCGCTCTTTCATTTATCTAAGTATCTTATACTTTTTGCATCTAACGTGGTTAATTGGAATGGGTAAAAAAACTTGATTATGATTATTAAGCTATCAATGATTTTTTTTGTTAAGCCATATAGTGGGGTTTCCTCATGAAAACTATATTTGTCATATTTATAATCCGATTAGCTACCATGTTCATGATTGTTTTGTCGAGAGAGTGTTTTACGTTTCATGTCTTGTTATCAACTCAACTGCTTCTGATTTCTGTTTTACATATGGACAAGCAGTGGATGGTGAATTCATTAGATTATGGAAGAGGGCTTCTGGTGGGTATTATGAGGTCAGCCAACTATAATCTAAACCATAGTTATCTCCCGGATTTAATATGTTATCCCTGATAACTAGGTCTATGACACTTAGCATAATTTGGATCTCCACAGTTTGAGTTGAAATCTAACCTTATTCACCTTGCTTATTTATTGGAATTTAACAGAAGCAACACCCAAATCAGTGTTGAGAGATGAGACTCAAAGAATTGACATTATACCATTTGAAAAACCATCTGCAGGTACTTATTGTTGACACATTGTAGTATCACGTCTGTACTTTAATACTGTGTGATTCGTTTTATTTTATATCATTCAGTTGTGTTTTTCTCTTCATCTTCCTTTCCTGTTTATACGAACCCTGCTTTCTTCTGGATGTGGCACAATCGTTATATAAATACGACATAACCTTGGCGTCCATTTTTGGAGGGTGCAGTGTGGTGATGATACGACAAAAAGTGAGAGTAAGTAAATTCTTAATGTTCAATTTAGAATAATGAAAGTAATCTAAAACATAGAAATCTACATGATTGAACTTGTAACAGTGTTTAATCTAAAAGAATTAAACTGTCTATGCTTTGGTATGTTGTATAATTAGTAAGACTAGTTTTTTCATTCTTGTATATGTAAAGATTTGTTGATATGTTTTAAGTGCTTTGGCCTGAATTTAGCCTGAAAATGTTACAGGGAACTGTTGACTAGGTCAGCAGCAGATTGAATAGACTTTCTTTTCTGTTGCTAAATACTTAGCAACGCTTTCTAACTGTTACTAATTTTTGAACCAGAAAAATAAAATTCGGTCCGGATAAACGGAACCGTGCTAAAAAATTTGGTTCCAAAATTTGCAACGCTTGCTGGGCAGTTGCAAATTATTAACTTCTGAAGCCGTTGCAAAGTCAAGGAAAAACAATTGGGTGAACCAAAAACCGTTGCGAAAAATTTTTTCGCAACAGCTTAAGAGTTGTTGCAAAACAAATGCAACGCCACATTTCGCAACGGTTGGCTGCTGTTGCAAGTCCATTTTGCAACGACAGGCAGCCGTTGCTAATCCCCTAAAATTGTGTAGTGAATTGAACTTTGATGCTGTGTAATAATACTATAACATTGTATAACAATAATTGAGAACAATGGTTTTCTTATTGTTATGGCTACGGATCTTCAACAACTATGATGCTGAGTTGAACACGTTCAGAATCACTGGAGTACTTGGAAGTGACAAAGATTTCGAGTAATGTTGAAGAACCAAGGAAATCAAGCATTTGGATGAGAAGCTATAAAGTTTATTTATTTTGTAATATCCATATGTATTGATAGTTTAGTAAATAAAATTGTTAAAGGGGAAGATTGTTAGAGCACTGCTCGGCCGAACTCGCAAGCGTTGTTATTTCAAGCTTGTTTGTGAAGTTTAGTTGAAAAAACTATAAGTCTTGATTTCTAGTCTACTTATAGTTATGTCTTGGATTAGGATAGAATGTGTAGTTGAGCTTTAGAGTTCACGGTGTTCATCGATTGAAGACGGAGAACTACTAAAGGGATCTTGTGGAACTTCATCAACAAAAGGTATGTGGATACTTGAACTCATCTTTCACTCAGAAGTCTATTTCTATTCTATTTCATATTGAGACAAAAGTTGTATAGCTATATAGACTTTATATTATACACATTTGATATTTCGAGCTGAGTTTAACTCGCTTACATATTTCTTGAAATATGTGTTAGTTAGCTGATAGACGCATTTATGTGTCTATTTTGTTCTCAATTTTCTTTATTGTTAGACTCGATTAAGTACTTATTGTGTTATTTTGTGTTCTTGTAGATGTTTTTAGAGAAATAATCTCTTGCGGCGATATTGGCTCAAAAAGTGGTGTTTTATACCCCAGGATAGAGTACTAAAGGCACCCCATAAATGCACCGGAAGTGTCCCAGAAATGTGCCCGAGGAATCCAGAAAAATTACTATTTCCACCCCAATTGCTAAAGGGACCCCAGGGATGGATTAGGGGGAGGTCACTTTCTTCCCAGAATTTGAAAATAATATTTGGCGGGAAAATTTCTTCATGTACTGGCAGATTTGCCAATCGATTTTTGAAGGTGTTTTAAGGTGATTACATCGCTGAAACTTAATGGGTATATGTGATATGTATATAAGAAGATATTTTGGTGGTTGGGATCTATCAAATTTGGCCAGATAATCGATTCTCGATTAAAACAGGAAAGAAGAGATATCGGTTAAACTTGGAAAGAAAATTACGTGAAGATGCTGCATGGGTTGTGGAAATTAAGTGCAGATATTCTCCTAGGTTGCGTATCAACATATTGTGGAAATTTTCAAGACAATTAACGCATGCATAGAAAGAAAATAGGAAATTATTCCCAAGAATAATTTTCCTTTACTGTGAAGATTTTGAGGAATTAATGGAGAGATTTGATGCGCCTAAATGTATAAATAGTAGCTACATGAGTCCTGGAAGGGTTGTCGAGAGTTTGGGGTCGAGAGGAGAGCTCAGGAGGCGTGAATCAAGAGTTTTCAGAACTCTGTTGCTGCTGCTCCTGCTGCTCGTGAAGAACAGGGAAACAACGACGGTTTATTCATCCGTCGTAATAGTTTCTTCAACTGGATTGCAACGTTTATGTTCATTGTAACAGTTTCTTCATCCTCGTTTGCAACATTTATCTTCAGATTTGTAACGATTATCTTCAGCATAACAGCTGAGTCTTGAAACAGTCGGTCTGTAACGCATATGCGCTGTTGCAGATTTCCTGTTTCATTGTTTTCTCTTCTTGTAAATACGAATTGAGCTTAATAAAATATTTTGAGAGGTATTTCACCATGATGAGCTAAACCCAACATTGGGACAACGGAGGAGGCGATTTTCATCAGCCTGGTAAATTTAATTTATTCTTTTTATGACTTTTGCATTGATTTAAAATTGAAAAAATGATTTTGATTAATTAGTTATCATTTTATTTGATGCGGCATGCTTGCTTAAATGTTTGATGTCACATGCTTACGATTTATAACTAATATTCTGAGAATCTATATTGGCAAAATAAGAGTCCGTACATTTTATGTTTTGAGCGATAATTGTTAAGGATAAATAAAATGTACCATATGCATGAGAATTAGCCAAGTCCTTAGTCCCAGTAACTCTCTACCAATTTGTCAATATATTTGTATATATATATATTTTCTAAAAAAATTATCCTTCACAAGTTCGAGAGTTTGAACCTCATTACTACAACCCCACGAAAAATCTTTAATCATTTTGGCGCCGTCGACGCGGATTTGTGCTGAGGTAGAATTTTTAGGTTTTTATTATTTTATTTGTTCCTTTTTACGTTTCTTTTTTTTGTCTTTGATTTACAGGTTCGAAGTGGAATACTAAGGACTTGGGAACAAAAAGCTTAAAGCTAAAAGCTAAAAGCTAAAGGAGAAGAAAAAAAAAGACATAATTCTTTTTTAGGATTTAATTTTTATTATTATTTATTTTTTGTATATAGCTTTTATTTATTTTTTTTAGAATTTATAAATAGGCTTTATTTTTCATAATTTTTGTATTTTTTTGGACTTTTTATTTGGACTTTATTCTGGACAATTAGACTTTATTCTTTTTTTAACCCTACGGAAGGGTATTATTAAAAAAAAAAAATATTTATATAAACTGTGTGCAGGGAAGGACGACGATTACTATATCGTCTCGTCCCCTCGGGTTCGTACATGACATCGGAGTCGTGGCCCGAGTCGACTTCAATGGTTCATCCCCCGTATGGTACGGGAGGTAAGTCCATCGAAAAACTCGCGAATCTCCTGTAAGCGAGTTACTGTATTCCTTAAGGTGATTCATTGATTGAGGACGAATTTGGACTGTTTTAAATTCCTAGTAAAGGGCAAGGCCTGGCCAATACAAGATAAGGGTTCGGATTTCATCACCGCTCCCTTCTTACCCGCCTTAGGCAAACGAAACCAAACGCGAACCTAAGCTTTAAAATTTGGAATAGAACGAGACCGATAGGGTAACGAGCTTAATATGAAACTCGTTCGAAAAATATTGGTTGCTCTTTAAGAACACCTCAAAGTTCATGATGGTTTCTGTGAGTTGAATGCGTGACTGCGCCGCCTTGTGATAGCGGTGAGGCCTTGGGTATCAAAGCTCCACTGAGCTTCCCTCGCCTCGATTCAACTTACATTAGCTCGGATTGATTCCAGAGGGGTGTGCTCAAATTGTAACGAATTCCTTTTCGAAGGAATAGAAGCTGGTCTAGAAAACAATCTAAGTGGAGCCATCATGCTTTTTGTTTGCTAGATTCTATAGGTTTGATTTGGTTGAGTCATCCTTGTTTGTGATTGTGTAATTTCCTTTGCAATTAAGAATGTCGAACTGGTATGATAGAAGCCAATACAATGAGTATCGACCTGAATTTGAATATGGACATCATCTTTTTTATGACCATGTTGGGAATAGTGGTTGGGAACGCCATCCTTTGGAAGGATATGGGTCATACCCTGGTGAGCCCAATTACTATCCACACATGCATCAGTCTTACGAGAAAGAAGATTATAGTACTAGTTCTTCGTCTCTAGAGGATACAATCAAACTATTGAAAACTAGTCCCTATTATGATCCTTCTGTACCTGTTCTTCCTCTAGAAGAGTCTCTCAAACAATTAACTGAGAATAGAAATAGGTTTGTGTTAGAAATGAATAAACAAAATGCACCCATGAGTGAACCTTCTATACACGATACCATAAGGAATTCATGTGAGTCGGCCCAAAATCTTTTGTTAGAGACCCAGAATAGAACTTCTCTAAAAGATCTAAATTTCCAAAATAGTGTTTCCAATTTTACCCTTGATGTAAATAGTGAATATTTGCCTAATTTAGAGGACGAGGTTAGAATAAAAGACACTACTTATTTAGATAAGGTTCAATCATCTTCGTACTATGATGATGAGGATAGCAGTAATGAAGAATCTGAAATATGTAGGCATAGTGATCAGGAGTCTAGTAATCCAATTGAGCTGTATAGTGATTATATTATTTCTAGTTCAAATCCAAATAATTTTTATGATTATTCACATATTTAAAAGGACGAGGATTTTATTAGGGATACCACCGTTTTAGACGATGTAGATTTTCCTTTTGATTACGAAGACGATAGTGGTTTAGAGGAACGAGTTCATTTGTTTAGAGTCTAACGACTTAGAAGCAATAGTCTTGGAAGAAGAAGATAGACCCGTAGAGATGAGTAAAGATGCACTACCTGATAATAACTTAGAAGAATCTCTTGAATATTTTAAGGACTCTGAAGATACGGAAATTCAAGAAATAATTAGAGGTCTATCTAGAGACACTGAAAACTCTAAGTTTGGGGGTGATTATCACTTCCCTAGTGCCTTACCTTTAACTCTCAGAAAGTACCTACACTTAGGACTTGATATCTGTGCCTCGACCATTTTACAAGATTACCTTCATACTCGTTTTCCCGAGCCTAATGATGTCCATGAAGGAGTTCAGTCGTTAGAAACCCATCCTCTGGTTGATGTGGTTTTCCCAGGCTATGATCCCCAGATTGACTTTGTTTTCCCACCAAATAGTTTTCTTCCAACTGTGGGAACGTTTATATTCCAAATGTGTCGAATATTAAGTTGTGAGACTAGACCTAAATGCCTTAGGAAATTAGAATCGACACATTTGCTTAAGAATGACCACTACTCTCACTGTGGTCAATTATGTAAGTCAAACCTGATTGACTTAGAGGATCCTCAGTTATTTAGGTTATTATTATTTTGTGATTCTAAGTTCTTATTTGAGTTTTTCCAGACTCTAGGACCTAATAATTTGGATCCAACCTATGAAGAAACGCAGCCAATGAAAATATTCTATTTAGACCCTTTCATAGAACCTGAACCTGAACGACAATTAGCGATAGTTATCAGGAAACTAGGTAAGGGCATGCTAGTGTTGTTCATTTCGTTGGATCACTGCAGTTTCCTTTTGTCAGCTCTTTTTGGTTTTAAAGACCCACAGTTATTCCGGCTACTGTTATACGGTTCGAGTTGACTAAACCTTTCCTACGTCTGGCTGAAGACTTTAAACTTAGCACTTCTTGGGAGGTAACCCAATATTTTTGCGACACGGTAATATATTTCCTTATCTCTTTTGCTTCAAATGGTAACAGTTTCTCCTTGTTCATGCTTTTAATTTCATCTTTAGAACATTGAGGACAATGTTAGATTTAAGTTTGGGGGTATCGGAGAAACTTTTTAGTTGCAGTATGAATAAATAAACTCCAGAGCCTAGAAATTTATGCGTATTTAAGATGGAACTAACCAATCTAAGTGGATGGAAGCATTTTGGTTATAGGAGTTGAGGAACCAATCTGACTAGATGGAAACATCTATAGAGTCTATTCATAAAAGCACAGAGCTCGGGTGTTAGAAATAACATGATAGTTTCGCCATATCTCGTCGAGTCCTTTTCACTTTCTATTTTCAGTTTTCTTTTATTTCAAGTGATTTGGTGGGGCACACGATTCAAGTTGTTACCACTGCTAGGGTGAATTAGAGTGACTGAGTTACCAAAATAAAAAAAAAAGATCTGACCAGTTAGACCTATCGGAATAAGTATTAACACTTGGATAGCAATATGCGTGTGTTCTCCCTGTTTCCGTCGCCTAAGCAAGCGTGGAATGCAGGACCCGTGGGAACTATCGTGTAATCTGCTGACAAGAAGCATGCGCTTGGATCAAAAAGATTTATTCATGCCGTTAAGTTAAAAAAAAATGGTTATTGTTATGTGTAGTCAACTGCTGGTTCCCTTGTATTTTCCAGTTTGTTGATCTAGATTTAAGTTATTGACCACTGGTTCCCTTGTATATGCCAGTGTGTTAATATTAGTCAGACCGGTATCTCAGTCATTTAGGTTAGGTTCATCTTGGCAGAGGCCTTCAGACAGATATGGGAAACACCGTTCACTTTTCAACCATCTACATTTTTCTTTTTCCATCTTCTTAATCTTTTCATGTGATTAGTCTGACTCCGAGTATGATGTCCATCCTGAAACTATCTTAGTAGAGCTCTGTCACTTATATGAATTTTCGTATGCTTGAGTGCAAACTCGTTACATCAATTGGAATTTCGCATCAGGGTTCTTCCTCTTAGAGTCAATAATTGTATGCCAACCAAGGAGGTTCTTTAGTGCTTTCCAAGGTTCTGCGTAGATAGCTAGGGTCTGGAGTATTGGTTTTGTGGGTACACTATGGTAAACCCTCCGGAGACAACACTCCGCCACTAGGGCCACCTAGGGGTTCAAATGATTTTCCTTTCTAGAATAAATTTGCTCGAGGACTAGCAAATAATAAGTTTGGGGGTATAAGCTTTCGCTTTAACCAAGTTCATCTTTATTCTTGACGAAAGTCAAAAGATGATCATGTGAAAATCACCTGGTAACATCTTACATGATTTTTGTGAGACAGTCATTTGATATAGACTCGTAATGTTTCGTATTGATCTATTGATCATTTTAAAATTGCTTTGAAGCTAATAGTTTGTGTGAGACAGTTATTCCCGTCTTCCAAGAATATTTCAATGATTAATATGGAGTTTGAAACGACTAACCAGTGATTAGATATAGCACAATATGCGTACTTGTATGCTAACCGTTGCAAGTTATTCAAAGTCCGAGAACCATAGTATGCATACCCGTATGTGTACTAGTTTGATAGTTGAAATCCGGGAACTTAGTATGCATACCCGTATGCGTACCGGCTTAACAGTTCAATTCCGGGAATTCAACTGAGTTTGGTTATGTACGACAGTATGCGTACCCGTTCACATACTGCCGAACCCAGCCCAAGTCCGGAACTCTAAGTATGCGTACCCGTTTGCATACTTGAGTTGGTTAAGTTCTAAAATCCGTTTGTTCATGAACAAATATATTTATATATTAAGGAATGGAATCTTTTGAAAACCGTGGCTATAATGTTCATGAATTGATCCAAGCGAATCAAAATCAATTTTGCTTCAATTGTGTCTTGTATACTTCTATGAGAATATAAACAATTGAACAACTACGCACATAACTAGTTTTATTTGAGTCATTTGAACTAGTTGTGATTAAGATGAACAAGGTTGATATGAAAGTGTTCATATGGCTAACTTCGGTTAACTATTGTTGAGCCAACCATGTGCTTACGTTTGGTACGGTTACTCATACGTAAATGAAGTCACATTTCATTCGTGTATAACAAGCTAAGTTCGATCTAACGGTTGAAATATATTAGCTTGACTTTAATCAGATTTTCATCTAACGGTGAATATTGAATGCTTTGTTACCAAGGAAGCATTGATTGCAAAAACCTTGGTTTAAAGACTATATAAGGGATAACTCTAGCAACTGGGAAACTTAATCCCCACACCTCCTGTGTGATACTAGTTGCGACTAGAGTCGATTATCCTATAACCTAGGTTTTCCTAAAACCATTATAGGTTAACGACTTAAAGACTTCATTGGGAATCTGAAGCCAGACCCAACTATTTTCTATGTAGTTGCGTGTTCTAATCTTACTTTGTTCTATCGTGTTGAGTACTATCTTCTCTAAGATTTGCTCGAGATCAAATCTCCGATAGGTAAGATAAAAAGTAGTCACAAACATCTTCGTCTCATCGTTTGTGATTCCACAATATCTTGTTTTGCTTCGATATGATTAAGATTATTGTGAGGTGATTGATATTACTAGGCTGTTCTTCGGGAATATAAGACCGGTGTATCAATTGGTTCATGTTCACCTTGATTTATCAAAAGACGGAACAAAAATTCGTAGGTATTTCCGTGGGAGACATATTTATCTATTCAATAGACTTTTCTGTGTGAGACAGACTTGTTTATCAAGTCTTTGACTTTGGGCCGTAGAAACTCTTAGATGTGGGTGAGATCAACTAAGGGAATCAAGTGCACAAAATTTGGCGTGGTTCAAGAGGCGTAAGGAACGCGACTGTACCTTAATCATTGTGAGATTGGTTAGGGATCAATTACATTCGAGTCTGAAGTTAACTTGTAGTAGGCTAGAGTCTGTAGCGGCTTAATACAGTGTGGTGTTCAAATTTGGACTAGGTCCCGGGGTTTTTCTGCATTTTAAGTTTCCTCGTTAACAAAATTTCTGGTGTCTGTGTTATTTCTTTTCCACATTATATTTTTATATAATTGAAATATCACAGGTTGTGTGTATTTCAATCAATTGGTGAATCCAACCTTTGGTTGTTGATTGAAATTGATTAACGCTTGGATATTGGTCTTTGGTACCATCCAAGCTATTTCTCATATTAATCCGGCTCACATAGTTCTATATGTTCGATTGCAGATTGATTTGAAAAATTAAGATATAACTCTTGTATGTATTTTCCTTGATAGAGTCTGACTGTCTAGTTGATTCTCTTGGAAATATATTGGAGTTAGTCCATACAGATTTCCTAAACGAAATAGTCGGTGTGGTTGTTAGGCCCCCGGTTTTCCAATTGGTATCAGATCAGGCAAACACTATAAACCTAATAAGTTGTGTTTGGCTGATCCCTAAAGTCTGTCCTTATGGGAAATTACTTTGGGAAACTTGTTCTGGGCATCTGTAACGCATGCTAGAATTCCTTAAAGATTGTTTAGATCTTATTATCTGCAAGACCTCTGGTCTCTCAAGATAATCTCATGCCATCTAAGACATTGTAAAACTTAAATGATTAAATACAGTCTAAAGGAAAAAATAAAAGTCCTTCTAAGAAAAATTGTTTGAAAAAACGTGGTCAAAGCTCAAGGATATGGAACCTCACTAGATTATTTCTTGATATCTTTGAGTAATATTATCATGATGGATCAATTGACAAGGATCTATTTAAAGCTTTTGAAGACGTCTTTAAATTCTTAGAGAGACTTAATTCGATTGAGGAGCAGAATCGTTCTGATAAAAGTCTGTACCTGTCAAATCATGTATTCATGATGTATGAACTAAGATTGCTACCAACTCATGTGGAATTGATAAAAAGATTTCTGATGAGTTTGGCGTAGGTTCCAATTGTCGGAAAACGTCTTTCCTTGGTCATAACAAAAAGGAGTTAAAAAGTTCCATTAACCCTGCGTATCATCATTACTATGATTATACCTATGGTACTTTTCACAAATATCAACCGGAGATGTTGCATGAGGTTCTCCCTGCATATGTAGCCTCTTGGTAATAAGCTTGGCTCTACCCCATTTGTATATAACTTGAAATGGGGAAAGTAACGGTTTGATTAAGTTTGTGTTTGAGTTAATTTACTTTTAATTTTGTTCTGAAAAAAACTCCTTGACAGATTTTTTCACTATATGTCTATCCGAGGTTAAATAAAGTGATGTTGTTTTTCTACTATCCTTTTTCTGCACTATGTTGATTTTTCTTCACAGTGTGCGAACTTTGGTTGGTGAAAGGTTTTTTAAAATCCTAATTTCCTTCTAGGGGTCGCGGTACATGAACGGGTCCAAGCCCATCAATGGGTATATAAGAGCTGTGGTACGCGTACCCTTCTTCCCTTGTCCGCGTACGTGAACTAATCTCTTCTAGGGTTCACGTTTTCATCTCCATTAAAATTTGTTCTTGGAGGTCCAATGGAGGAAAAGGGTTGTTTTTATCCTCAAGAAGTTTTTCAAGTAAGTTTCTTCCTTCTTTTTGATCTAATTTTTTAGATCCCATGGGAAATTTCAAGGTTTCAAAGAAGGTTTCAAAAAACTTGGATTCATCCTCTTCTAACATGATCTTACTTAAAAATCAAGATTCTATATTAGAATTAGATTTTTAAATGATTCTAGTAGTAAGATATTTGAAAGGATTTCTTCTAGTGGTTTCATTCTAGAAAAGAAATTGGATATGGTTAGTGGTCATAAAGAAGATTTGGTTTGTTTTGAGAAATTTAATCTTGGAAACATCTTTAATGGTATTGGTGAAGGTTTTGACACTCTAACAAGAATCTTCTATGCTAACATCCATGATGTTGATCTTGATGACATGGAATTGAAGACCATGATAAATAGAAAAAGGATTATTGTTAATAGAGAGTTGATTTCAAGGATTACCAAAATTCCTTAAGGTAATTTTCTCCTTTCTAGGCCAAGGGAAGAAAGACCATCTTACGAAACCATTTCTAATGGTCTTTGTTGCAAGAGTGTTGATTGGATTGAAGGGAAATTTCCTACTAATTTTCTTAGTCTGGACTTGATGTCTTTCATAAAATTTAGTATTTCTAATCTTTGTACCTCCATAATTGAGAACTCTCGGTGGAGTCGTGAGTTTGCGGAGTTACTCTATTTCCTTGAATTGGGTTCTCGAAGTCTTGATATTTGTGGATTCAACAAGAAGAAATACCAAATTTGATGAAAGACATCAAGTCCAGACTAAGATAATTAGTAGGAAATTTCCCTTCAATCCAATAAGAAGTTAGGCTTTGCTTGCTTAATTGAGCAACATTTTCAAGCATTTTCTATTGCTCCTATTGGAAATCCCATTGGGACTCCTAAACTTGTTCGTCCTTGTACTTTTAAACGTATGAATGAGAATGCTTGCAAAAGACAAAGATGTGATTCCCTTGACGGTTCTTTTGATCCTACCACCTTGAGTCTTCTTCATCAAATACACAAGGGTGTGTGTGAGATCAATTCGAAGTTAAATTGTGTGCAAGAACAATTACGTGTAATGGCCACTAAGTTTCCCGAAATCAAGGAAGATATGGATATTGTTCAAGCCTCTTGGATGGTTTCCGATGATGAAGATGAAGATTAAATTCCTTATCTCTTGTTGTTTTTATTTTGTCTAGGAAACTTCTTATGACAATTCATTCTTGTGTTTTAAGAAGGATAACTAGGGTTTGGAATAGCCTATATTGTGATTACATATTGCTATATTGCCAACGTTTTTCATCTTGCAATATTTTTAGATTTATTTATTTAAATTCTAAAGTATATTTGGAAGATGATTTTGCAGTATTAATCTTTATTGATTTTATATATTGCAAATTATGTTACGGGATATGTGTGTGTTTGCGTCCGTGAACTATGATTGGCCCATATATGTCAAAAGTTAAGTCTATTGTGTCATTATGCAAATTGTGATGGAAAATAGAATTAACTTTTGATGTCAAAGATCAAGTCTATTGTGTCATTATGCAAATATTGATGAAATATAGAATGAATCTTTGAATATTCCGGAGTATTGATGTTTCCGTGATCCACTTGTATGTGAAAGTATTGTATGGCTCCATAAGTTCTCTTATGTTGAGCATTTCCGATTAAATTAATCATGTGTTTCCTTGTGGTTAATTCAATTGAGATTTTTGGATACAAATTCATATTCTTATGTGATTTGTTAAATGTCCAAAAAAATCCTTCTTTTCTTGTAAAAGCAAGGTCCGTCTTGTCTTTCGGGAATGACATTTTATGGGGGAGAGTTCTTAATTGAACTTGTGCTTAATTGCCAAATCTTTATGGGGAGTGCGGTTGTGGAATATTGTAGAGGTTATCTTGTATCTTTATAAACTTCTTTATGAATACATTAAGTTTCGACTATGTGAAATCATCGAAAAAAGTTGATATGTTCTCTTTTAGTCATGAAGTATCTCAATGAGAATTTTCATTATGATCCCACTAGTTTTCGTACCTTTGCCAATTTATATTGACAAAAGGGGGAGAATTATTGTGTAATTCACACTATAAATACATATGGTTTAGGGATCATTATGTAAGGGGGAGTGGTTTTCATTGTGATATGAAGTATTGACTAAGGGGGAGTGATACATATCACCATAGTATTATTGTCAAAGTTGTGATACAATTGAACTTTGATGTTGTGTAATAATACTATGACATTGTATAACACTAATTGAGAACAATAGGTTTCTTATTGTTATGTCTACGGATCTTCAACAACTATGATGCTGAGTTGAACACGTTCAGAATCACCGGAGTACTTGGAAGTGACGAAGATTTCGAGTAATGTTGAAGAACCAAGGAAATCAAGCATTTGGATGAGAAGCTACAAATTTTATTTATTTTGTAATATCCATATGTATTGATAGTTTAGTCACTAAAATTGTTAAAGGGGAAGATTGTTAGATCACTGCTCGGCCGAACTCACAAGCGTTAATATCTCAAGCTTGTTTGTGAGGTTTAGTTTCCAAAACTATAAGTCTTGACTTCTAGTCTACTTATAGGTATGTCTCGGATTAGGATAGAATGTGTAGTTGAGATTTAGACTTCACAGTGTTTCATCGATTGAAGACAAAGAACTACTAAAGGGATCTTGTGGAACTTCATCAACAAAAGGTATGTGGATACTTGAACTCATCTATCACTCAGAAGTCTATTTCTATTCTATCTCATATTGAGTCAAAAGTTGTATAACTATATAGACTTTATATTATACACATTTGATATTTCGAGATGACTTAACTCTCTTACATATTTCTCGAAATATGTGTTAGTAAGCTTTCGCTTTAAGCAATTTCATATTTATTCTTGACGAAAGTCAAAAGATGATCATGTGAAAATCGCCTGGTAACATCTTACATGATTTGTGTGAGACAGTCATTTGATGTAGACTCGGAATATTTCGTTTTGATCTATTGATCACTTGAAAATTTCTTTGAAGCTAATAGTTTGTGTGAGACAGTATTTCCCGTCTTACAAGAATGTTTCAATGATTAATGTGGAGTTTAGAACAATTAACTAGTGATTAGCACAGTATGCGTACTTGTATGCTAACTGTTGCAAGTTAATCAAAGTCCGAGAACCATAGTACGAATACCCGTATGCATACTTGCTTGATAGTTGAAGTTCGAGAATTTAGTATACATACCCGTATGCGTACCGGATTAACAGTTCAAGTCATGACGGAATTCAACGAGTTTGGTCACGTACGACAGTATCCGTACCCGTTCGCATACTGGCGAACCCATACCGAGTCCGGAACTCTAAGTATGCGTACCTGTTTGCATACTTGAGTTGGTTAAGTTCTAAAATCGGTTTTTTCATGAACAAATACATTTATATATTAAGGAATGCAATCTTTTGCAAACCATGGCTATAATGTTCATGAATTGATTCAAGCGAATTAAAATCGATTTTGCTTCAATTGCGTCTTATATACTTCTATGAGAATATAAAAAATTGAACAACTCCATAACTAGTTTCATTTGAGTCATTTGAACTAGTTGTGATTAAGATGAACAAGGTTGATATGAAAGTGTTCATATGGCTAACTTCGGTTAACTATTGTTGAGCCAACCATGTGCACACGTTTGGGTACGGTTACTCATACCTAAATGAAGTCACATTTCATTTGTGTATAACAATCTAAGTTTGATCTTACGGTTGAATGATATTAGCTTGACTCTAATAACGTTTCCATCTAACGATGAATATTGAATGCTTTGTTACCAAGGTAGCATTGATTGCAAACCCTGATTTGAAGACTATATAAGGGAGAACTCTAGCAACTGGGAAACCTAATCCCCACACCTCTTGTGTGATACTAGTTGCGACTAGAGTCAATTCTCGTTTAACCTAGGTTTTTCCTAAAACCATTATAGGTTAACGACTTAAATACTTCATTGGGATTCTGAAGCCATACCTAACTATTTTCTCTGTAGTCGCGCGTTCTGATTTTACTTTGTTCTATCGTGTTGAGTACTATCTTCTCTAAGATTTAATCGAGATTTAATCTCCGATAGGTAAGATAAAAAGTAGTCACAAACATCTTCGTCTCATCGTTTGCGATTCCACAATATCTTGTTTCACTTCCATACGATTAAGATTATTGTGAGGTGATTGATATTACTAGGATGTTCTTCGGGAATATAAGACCGGTGTATCAATTGGTTCATGTTCACCTTGATTTATCAAAAGACGGAACAAAAACTCTTAGGTATTTCTGTGGGAGACAGGTTCATCTGTTCAATAGACTTTTCTGTGTGAGACATATTTGTTTATCAAGTCTTCGACTTTGGGTCGTAGCAACTCTTAGTTGTGGGTGAGATCAGCTAAGGGAGTCAAGTGCGCAGAATCTGGCGTGGAGAGGCGTAAGGAATGCGACTGTACCTTAATCAATGTGAGATTGGTTAGGGATCAACTACATTCCAGTCCGAAGTTAAGTTGTAGTAGGCTAGATTTTGTAGCGGCTTAATACAATGTGGTGTTCAAATCCGGATTAGGTCCCGGGGTTTTTCTGCATTTGCAGTTTCCTCGTTAACAAAATTTCTGGTGTTTGTGTTATTTCTTTTCCGCATTATATTTTTATATAATTGAAACATCACAGGCTGTGCGTAGTTCAATCAATTGGTGAATCTAACCTTTGGTAGTTGATTGGAATTGATTGATGCTTGGATATTGGTGTTTGGTACCATCCAAGTTATTTCTTATATTAATCCGTCTCACAGATTTTTATCTGTTCGATTGCAGACTGATTTGAGAAATTGATATATAACTCTTGGATATATTATCCATGATTGAGTCAGACTGTCTAGTTGATTCTCTTGGAAATATATTGTAGTTAGTCCATCCAAATTTCCTAAACGAAATATTGGGTGTGGTTGTTAGACCCCCGTTTTTTCAGGACTAGGTATCGTAGTTTTTCCGCAGGTGCAGTTTTCCTAGTTAACAAAACTTCTAGTGTCTTGTGTGTTTTCCTATTCTGCATTATATTGTTTTATCTTTATGATAGGAATAATATAAGTAGTACGTAATCGATTCTAGTTGATAAATCCTTATTAATTGTGATTGATTATGAGACTCGTTCTTGTAGATTTCTCATCTTTAAAGATATATAACAAGTTTCATACTTGGAGGAATTCCTATTCGGTTATTTGAATAGGACTAGATTGATCTTGGATATTGATTTTTGAGATACTACAAGTACACTCTTATAAAACAATCAGGTTCATAGACTTAGTTTTCTTGGCTTTCCAATTGTGAAGAGATAGAGATATAAACTCTATATACATATTTTTCAAGGATCATTAAATAGGTCTAGTATCAATTATATTTAGTTTTGTCCATACAAGTTGTCGAAAGAAAAAATTGGTGATTTACTTGGTATCATTTCCTTTTCAATTGGTATCGGAGCAGGAAAACACCATTAACCTAACTAGTCCGTGTTTGTATTACATTCTAAAACCGTGCCTACATGCTTTAACGGCTACTAATGGTTTTTATTATACCAAGTGCCTGGGAATTACCATAAAAGATACATATTTAGTTGATTCTTCCGAATATAGAGGTAAATAATTTGTTATGTTCTTAGTACCTGAAGATATGTTCACCAAGCCTCGTAAATATTCAAAATATGAATCTGAAGAATATCTTCCTAGGAGTTGCAATGACTCATCTAAGATCATTGAACATCAAGCCTCCGCGAAAAAAACCCTTCAGGAGAAGTACGCTCGGTATGCTGGCGAATTCAACCAATATCTTAACATGGAACGTGATCTTTGTGAAGCTGTTGAATCCTTTTCTGACAACATCAATAAACTTGTTCAAGAACTAAACCTAAGAAGAGAAAATGTCGATATTCTTGAGGATATAGTTGGAAATATCACTTCACGAGAAAAACATATAGTTAAGATTCATTCCTCTGAGATGGAGGACCTTCGCTTGCTAAAAAAAAGGCCGAGTATGATCTCTTCATAGTTCAGAAGCAATTTAGATCCTTGAGAAAAGAAAATACTGCTTTAAAGTGCAAACTTTTCCCAACATCTGATACTGTCTTTGGTACACTCTCAAACATCATCTAATAATTCAAACCTAACCTCAATAACTTAAAACTAACAACTTATAGTTATAACTTGTATGGTGATATTGTGCTGATGATGGGGGAGATTCATTTTAGGTCGTAATGCACAGGATTACTTGGTATACTAATAAGGTTTAGTCAGCTAAAACCTAGCTTATTCGAAATGCCTTTTTGTTTTAATTCAAAGCATATTCATTCATTTGGAGCCAACATATTAAGATCATTTTCCATTATAAGCCTTTCATCCCTCTCTAAATTGACAACAAATTGTTGTGATGTTGTTTGTAGCAAATTTTTCATAATTTTGTTTTGTTATTGTCGAAGAGGTCCAATTTCCTTTCAGGATTCTTTAAGAAATTCAACAACTTTAGTGCCCGTATCTCTTATTTGGGATTCTTGCAATGAGGGTGTAGTGGGTGTGCTTGTTTGACAGACCCTTTTATTGACTATGGTCTTCCTAAGCGCAACTCTTGACTTGCGTTTATCAGATATATTATTGGTATTGCTTACTCCATCAAACGACGATCCAGGCGTTGTATATTAGTAAATAATGGTTGGATATCCTTATTGAAAAGGGATGCCACAGGGATACCTAAACATGTTTAGAAATTGATTTGCAAATGAGGTTTGGGGAATTGGCTTGAAGATGGATTGATATTACTAGGGTATTGACTTGACAAAGGACACATATCTTCATCCTCTAATACATTTCGAATGTCTTTAAGCATCTCAAATCTTGTCCGCCATCGAATATTTCGAGTATGCCTTGAAATATCTTGTTCTCTCCTTTATAACCTATATTAAATTAATGTAAACGATGCATAAGATACATAAAAATTAAAATATAGACAGGGATTAAGTTTAACAAATGATGTCAACATGTTCAGATAACATACCTGGCTATTATAATCCAAGTCCGGCTTAATTGCGTCAAGACATTTAGAAATTTCACCCCCTTTTGTTAATACTAATTCTACTTCGAATTCTAGTGATAGTACGATTATATGGATTTTCATCAAAAGCTTGCTCAAATCTTTCAAAAAGTTTTTCATAAAGCATACTCCCATTCACACAACTTCCTTCATTCACTATAGCATAATACGTATTAACAAAATGCTTGTCTTCTAAAATATTGCATCTCTTTTACGATTTAGGTTGCGACGTTTAAGGTTAAGACATTGTTTCCTACAAACAAAAGAGATGGACAAGAAGAAAACAGTGAAGAAATTTTTAAGTTAAGAAGAAGATAATTGAAGAGATTTGAGTGGAAAAATCAAGTTTTAGGAAAATAGTTTCCTATCTATACGCATTTTTGCCAAAATTTTGGAAATGCATCCGTTGGGATCCACGTTGGAGAAAATAAAATCGTCTAGTATTATGGACGGTTACCATCAGGTGTGAGAAGAGTGTGACAAAACAGATACTCATTTTTGTCAATAGTGTTTTGGATTTGCGTGAGGTATCGCTTAGCTAAAATAGTGATATCAAAAAAGAGGAGGGATCCCCTCACACCTTTATTATCACACTATCTCACACGTTGGACGCCATTTTTGCGAATAAAAATCAAACCGTAATGGATTTTAAGCTAATATTTTGGGGATATGTTACTATTACAAAGCTCTACGTTCTTACCGAAAATGAGCATATTCTAAGACGTATAACACCACCATCTACTACTTTGAAAACGAGCGAATCAACGGATTTCTAGCCGTCGAAATTAAGACCGGTAGATTGGGAGGTTTTATATTTCGGAATGTGCTCATTTTTGGTAGGAATGTAAAACTTGGTAAAAGGAACATATTCTCCAAATATTAGCTTCAAGTCCGTTCCGTTACAATTTGACTTTTATTCACAAAAATATCGTCTAACGTGTGAGATACTGTGATAATAAAAGTGTGTGAGATACGGTGATAATAAAAGTGTGAGGGGATCTTCCTTGTCAAAAAAAAATAGTAGTAATAGAGTTTTTCCTCCGACTATCGAAGTTAAACGAATTCGCCGCAGTTAGGCTAACCGAAACTCACTCACATTTAATGCCGTTGACTCCTCGTTGAGAAAAATAAAAGAATCCGATGGTGTGGTGTGGATTGATTGTTTTTGGGCCCAAATCTTCTTCTTGGACGGACATATCTGTATTCCTCCTCCACCACCATCACTCTCCACAGCATACAACTTCTTCTTTTTCAAAAATCTCAGACAAAAATCGAATCGAATCGAATCAATCAATCAGTCTCTCTATCTCTCTCTGTGGCTGCTTATCCAAAAATCCCTAATTCCAAAAGGTACGAATTTCTCTATACGTTTATCAATCTTGTGCCCTAATTTCGTATCTCTATTTTGACTGAGTATACGAATTTGGGGGTTTTTGTTTGTGTTTTCCCCTCACTGTTAGCAATTCTCTAATAATAATGTCTACTTACAAACTTTCTTGAAATGGGGTTTGGCTTATCATTCTCATGTAATAAAAATTTCATTCTCCATTAAACAAAACTTACGAAATTAAATCAATAAAACTCGTAAATTACTGTAAAACCACATATCAAATACAAAATGATAACAAATGAACCCTAGAAAACACTAATAAAAGCAATTACAAAACTTTCTTGATAGGGTTCATTTGTTATCATTTTGTATTTGATATGGGGTTTTACAGTAATTTGCGAGTTTTATTGATTTAATTTCGTAAGTTTTGTTTAATGGAGTAATGAAATTTTTATTACATGAGAATGATAAGCCAAACACTCAATTGAAACTTTAAAATTTGTGGTAAAACTGCCATGAGCAATTGATAAGTAGATTGTCGTGTTAAGAACACTGTTAATTCACTTCCCGAGCCATAAAGTCCAGCAAATTGCCCAAGGAAGGTGCTCTCAAACTCTGCAATGTCTCTTGTTACATTTCTGCGCCCCTGCATTTCAAGTCTTGTTGACGTTTTACAATGTAAAAACACAGGAAGAATAGTCTCATCACTGTCTAGACAAAATACACACACTCCTACATTGTCACCTATTTTCCCTTAAACTCTTAGTTAGAGGATGGCAAGCTTCCGACATGAACACGGATGCTTTAAAATATGTCATAGTTATCTGGTTAATTTGTTTTACATGAGGGTCTTTGTTTTTCCCCAGTTGAGTAGTCTGTTTTTGATTTTCTTTGAAATTTATCATCACAATTGATTGTTTATTTCTAGGTTGTACTTTTGTTTCTTCATATTCTTTCTTTAAGTAGACATTGAGAACGAATAGAATTTGTTGAACAATACCCATGATGTGGACAATTTAAATTTATGTATGGTACAATTGGGAAATTATTGTTAAAATTCTTCTGATTAGTATATCATGGTCTGAGTTCTAAACTGACTCCAACTTTGCACAACAGGTATTCAGTTGATCTATAAGATTTTATCTTAGTGAATGGCATCTTCGATAGAATAACTAGGTCTTAACGGAAAACTCCCGTCAGGAATTTATAACATCATGGCACGTAAGGGAAATCAACACAAGAATGGGTTGGATAGGAATACATCAAATCAGAAAAGTAGGGATCCAGAGACATATGCGGATTCTGTAAAAGTGGATAAAAAGGAAACAGTGGAACTAAGTGATGGCAAAGCAGTTGGTAGTGAGCAACTTCCAAATGGTGGTTCAAATGCTAAGAGACGGAATAAGAAAAGAAGTGTGGGAGAAGGAAAAGATAACAAACAGAGACCCAAAGAAACATTCGTGGAAGATAAGCAGAGGGTTGATACAAAGGTGGATATTCTGCAATCGGCATCTATCTCTAGTGGACCAAGAGAAGTTGATGGACATGTGGACAGGTCTGACGCTTCTGATTTTTCTGGAGAGAATGGACCATCAGTTATTGGTGACCAGAGATTGAGAACTCCAGTGGACAGCATAAGGCATGGATTTCACTCAGCAAATATGAGGGAAAGTCCAGGGTCTTCAGATACCATACTTGGTAGAAATTTGGGAGAGTTAGTTGTATCCCTTTTGAAGGTAGTCAATGGATGGCTTGAAAGGAAGAAGCCATTGCTTACTAGCATAACAACCATCTTGATGGATACCCGCGATTATGTTCGTCTCAAGATTTTGCAAGCATACCCTATTGTTTGCAGGTGGCTCATGCATTTGGGTAATCTAGTTATGCTTGTATCTCTGGTATGGCTGGATTGTAGTCTTCGGGGCCTTGGTTCGTTTTTGCGTTTGGGTACAACATCCTTTTTTGCCGTCATTTGGTGTGGCATTTTCTCGGTATTTGCAATGATTGGGTTATGGAAGTTTCTTATGATCATGGTAAGCTATGCTCCTTGGGCCATGTGACAGAGTCTTTCTTGTCCGTTTGTTGGTTTTAATTGAAACCTGTAAAACAAATGAATGAATCTTGATTTTAGAACAATGTATCCTTTCATTGGTTATCTCTTATGTAAGCTTCCTTCCCCTTGGTCATTATCTATAATTATGGTGGGTCTACTCTAAGGAAACTGTTGTTTCTATGCAAATTCATGATGCACAGGGAGTTGCTATTGCCTTAGCACTTTTTGTTGGCTTCATACCTGGAATTTTGGTACTTGCCATTTCTGCAGCTGTTTCTCTATGGATATGTGGGAGCTTTTGGACAACAGGTCTTGTCATTGTTGTTGGAGGTTGGTCTATCTGAATTCTCTTTTGCTGATATTATTTGGTTAATTTTTCTTAAGCTTGTAACTTGCTAAAACCTGGGATGTTTTAAATGCAGGAGGCGGATTTTTATTAAAAAGTGAACGCTTTGCTCTCTTAATAACAACTACATATTCTGTGTATTGTGCCTGGATATACGTGGGTTGGTTTGGTTTGTTTGCTGCCTTGAATGTATCTTTTATCTCGAGTGATGTTCTGATACACTTTCTCAAAAACAACGTAAGCGAGCATGGAAGGTCCTACGAACGAAATCCCAATATGCAAGGCCCACCTGGTTCCTTCTCTGCGGCGCCCATGAATTCTTCTCCTTTTGAAGCTGGTTTCGGGAAACCAGCAGATAGAAATGCAGGAGAACCTTCAACTAGTGGGTCTGAGGCTGAGCTGACATCTGAGGAAGAAGTTATCCGGTTGTTAAATTCACCCGATCACTATTCAGCTCTGGGATTGGCTCGTTATGAGAACATGGATATGACGTTACTTAAACGTGAATACAGAAAAAAGGTAATCACCATGACGTTATCTATTTGTCAAACAATTTACTGTATGCGATTTGAAACTCATGGGGCATGTGCCTAAGATGATTTTTGTCAAATTGGTACCAAAAGTTTTCTAAGCTACTATGGACCGAGCCTTCAAAAGAAGGAACTTTGGGTTATTTGGTTCATGTAAAGGTCAGTGAATAAGTATATTTATTGAAAACGCAAAAAGTAACTGTCTGCTTTGTATCCAGGCAATGCTTGTCCACCCTGATAAAAATATGGGGGATGAAAAGGCTGTAGAAGCCTTCAAGAAACTTCAGAATGCATATGAGGTACATTTGGTCTTCAGTTAGTATTATAGTAAGAATCTAACCATCCTCGCGTAGTTAAGTTTATAACTGGCTGTCTCCAGGTTTTACTCGACTCTTTGAAGCGTGAAGCATATAATGATGAATTGAGGAAAGAGGAGCTACTAAACTGGTTCCGGAGATCCCAAAGTTCATCTCAGATGGTATGTTTTCTCTCATAATTCTCAGCTTTTTTGAATTCAATGTATAAGAAGTTGGATTTTTCCCGTATTGTTTATATATGTAGATCTAAGAATAAACTTCAGTGTAGTAACTTAGTTCAGCGGAATTCTTTGAGTTAACTGACCAGTAAAATTCTTCAGTGTAGTAACTTAGTTCAGCGGAATTCTTCAGTGTAATAACTCGTAAAGATTTAACTGACCAGTAAAATTCTTTGAGTTAGCCCGCTTTGCAGTTTTGTAGTGCTAGTCTTATGTAATATCGGGAGAACTTTAAATGCAGTGTTCTTGTTTGATTAGAAAGAGTATGAAACTGGACCAAAAATGCATGAATTCGGCTCCACTTAGGCCTGAGCTTGAAATTGGACCATTGGTAGAACCATAGGATTATTGGTTATTCTAATTTAAAGTTTGTGTCTGGTTTTGTCACATGATAGAGCCGCTATTCTGAGAAGACACATATATGGGGTTTTCTTGTATGTTAAGAATGTAATTGTTGTCTTCTGGTTATGGATACAAAAGCCACCCAGCCTTTTATTGACCAAGATAGATGGTCAGAGACAAGCTTCACTCTCCTATTCATGTGTTAGCTTGTTGCAGTCTGATGACTTTCGTTATGTCCGTCGTTTATTTGTAATGCTTGCATGTCTGTCAAGATGTTGTTCTCAACTGCATGCTGTTCACTCACTACTTGCTTGAACTTTGAATTTCATGAACTTCCAGAGTGGGAGACATGATCACTTTGCTTCTGGATTCACACAATTTGAGGGTGATGATGGCGAGCCCCTTGGAGATTTCAGACGAATAGCCTGCAGAAAGTGCCGTCAGTTTCACGTATGGGTTCTTGTCAATAGACCAAAATCTCAAGCAAGATGGTGCCAGGTATGTTCTGTCGTTGGCTTATATATATATATTTGAAGAATGAGTAGATTTCTTTGCATTGAATAATGCGATATAGATCCTGAACTTCTACTTTTTCTTTCAAAGGAATGTAATGATTGTCATCCAGCTAAAGATGGAGATGGATGGGTTGAACAGTCCTCTAAACCCTTTTTCTTCGGAATGCTGCAGAAGGTATTGATCAGTACATAGTATAATATGGCTATTACAGCAATTCATTTTCATAGAATCGTGTTTGTAATTTCACAAGAAACAGTCCCTTTTATGGAAGAGGACCAAAAGAGAAAAGAATGGAAAAGCTAGCAATGCTACACAGTATCTACTTTCTGATTCCATTTGTCAGACCTGCATCTTCTAATATACCGATTCCCGAATTTGACAACATCTTTTAAACAGGTGGATGCACCCTTGGCATATGTTTGCGCTGAAAGCAGGATTTATAATGCAACAGCATGGTTTAGTTGTCAGGTAATGAAATTCGATCTCGTTACATAATTCTGCAGATTGTATTCAGCATGATATTCTTCGTGGAAATACAAGCATGTTATAGCTGTAGGCCAAACTGTCTTGAAAAGCCTAATGGTCGCATTCAAACTTAATTTATATCTCATTCATGTATTCATATACCAAATCTTATTTTTATTATACAGGGGATGAGATGTCCAGCCAACACTCACAAACCAAGCTTCCACGTGAACACTAGTGTGACATCGTCTAAGCATGGACCGACAAAGGGAAATGGTGGTTCAGGACAAAAGTGGGCTGGTGGCATTCCACCTAACATGGACGAGAACATGACAGAGGATGAATTTGTGGAGTGGTTGCAAAACGCAATGCAGTCTGGCATGTTTGAAGCTGCTGCTGGTAATCCACCTCAGCCAGATAGCCCCTTCTCTGGTGCAAAAAACTTCAACAAAACTCCAGGAAGTGGCGCAGGTGGTAGCAGTAGTAGCGGCAATAACAAGAAGAAGAGGAAGGGAAAAAAGCAATGGTAACTCTGAAAACCTCAAATTTACAGTCACAAAGGGAATGGATTGGTATTAGTAACTAATCTAACCCTACATTTTGAACAGAGGCTCCATATGTTGTAAACAGGGGAACTCTAATACTAGTTATGGATGACAAAAGAGAAAGCCATTATTATGGAGTTTTAAAATTCCTTGAGAATTTTAAAATTACTCATTCAGCTATGTAAAAATCAAATGTTTTCTTTTTAGTTGCAAAATTTGTTTTGTTTTTCGGACCAAAGATCAAACACTAATGGCACAAGGTTATTCCTGCCACTCACTCGGTTGCCTCAGTGACTACACCCTTCAATTACCTGTAACATATAGGGATATTCCCTAAAATAACAGCTTTCCCATCTGGGTGAGGATTGTATCCTCAATTAGTTATGATTATTGCACAAGTTCATAAATAATTTTCCGTTTCCTTCTCTAATTAGAGAAAGCTAAAGCCGGTTTAGCCAAGGTATATATATAGAGAGCAGATTGAAAACTAGGTGAAGAACAAGAAGAGATTCAGAGTCATGGAGAACCAAGATGGTCATGAAGGTGCACAGGCTAATCAACCATCTAGTCCGACATCAGGACGTCGGCGAAGGGAAGAAGAGGGTTCAATCCAGTCAAATCAACGTCGTCCGGTAGATGAGACATCAACAACAGAAGACAACGGTTCCAGCTCAGGTATCGGTCAGGAGAATCGTGAGATAATCGCGCAAGCTTTTCTCCGGTGGGCTAGGCAGATGGGGGAGGATGCGATACATAAAAGTGATAACGATGATGATGATGATGATGATGAGTCCGAGGAAGAAGAGAGTTCAGTTTCTAACGGCAACAACAGTTCCAGCACAAGTTTCAGTCTTGAGGAAACTGAGAGTTATGTCGAGGAAGCTCTCCAGATAGCTGGGCAGATGGATGTGATGCAAAATCAGATGGACGAAGAAGAGAGTTCAGTTTCTAATGAAGGCTGGAATTTAAACCAGTCAAATCAACGTCGTCGGGTAGATGAGACATCAGCGACAGAAGACGGCAACAACAACAACAACAACAACAACAGCAATAGTTCCAGCTTGAGAAGTTTCAGTCAGGAGGAATTTGAGAGGCTCGTCGAGCGAGCTTTCCAGAATGTTAGGCGGGCAGAGGATGCGATGCAAAATCAACAAGGGAGGGTTCAGATATTTGTAGTAGGTGAATTCCGAATCGATAATGAAGATGGATCAGTTAGAACTACTCCATATGTTGTGACACTTGCGTTGTTGAACAGCAACGTTGGGTTTCTAGATATAGATGGCATGAGTTATGAAGAATTGACGGAATTGGAAGAAAGGATTGGCATGGCAAAAAGAGGAATATCAGAAGAAATTATCTTAAAGCAGCTGAAATCAAGAGTTCACACCACATCTGCAGACTCGACAGAGGATGAGACTGAAATTTGCATCGTATGTCAGGATAAATATGAGAACCAGGATAAGATTGCAACTCTGGATTGCAAACATGAATACCACCAAGACTGCATAACAAAATGGTTGGTACGGAAGAACGTTTGCCCTATCTGCAATAGACAAGCTCTGATGGAAGAAAGCAAGGGAGAAGAAATGAACGAATGTTAGAACAAGAGTTCACACAACATCTGCAGACTCTGCGGGAGAAAAGAATGAAATTTGCACCATATGTCTGGATGGGTATGGGAACAAGGATAAGATTGCAACTCTTGATTGCAAACATGAATACCATGATGACTGCATAACAAAATGGTTGGTACGGAAGAACGTTTGCCCTATCTGCAATAGACAAGCTCTGAAGGCTTGATTTATTTTATTCCCTTACTGTACTACATCGTGCTAGATTTCTTGTTTTGGGTATGTTCGTGGGTCCAGTACAAAGTGATAATTTAAAGATTATTTTTCGTGGATCTGTGTTTTTGGTGTTATTGTTGTTCTTTTACTTGCAATCAGTTTGAAAGAGAAGCATGACTCATGAGTTTTTGTTGTTTTTGCGAAACTAAATTCATTAACGACACAATTCGATCTCGCAAACGAGTCAAATTAACAGCATGCTTTGCTATATTGTGCGCAAAGTTTTAAGCTATCTTGTATTTAACTGCTCCTCTGCGTGCCGTCCATTTATCGCTGACACTACATTCTGACAATCCCCTTTTAAATAAATCACGCTTATAACCTCCATTACAGCGGCAGCCTCAGGTTGCTCTGGATCTACTGCATACGCACCATTACGCAATATCAGGCTGAGTCCAGCTTTTCAAGAGTTCTTAAGGTACACATCATCAAATTGAGTTTAAAATAAGGGTCAATAGTCGTATTATATAATAAAGTCCCTGCCTAAGCTGACTGACACTAGATGCATCACAGTCGCCTGTACATTATCGAATAATTTAGAGCATCTATGCCAAAGGATATTGACAAACGCGGTATTTTCAATATTTTCAAGATACTACATACAGCAGACCAAATACGCCTAACAAGATGACATTCAAAAATATATATGTTGCATAATATCCACTCCTCTATCACAAAAAGGACAACTAGAATAAAAGTCAGGAATGAATATAGCCAATCCATCATGCTGGAAAATCATGTGCAGTAAGAAAACCCAGCTCAATCTCTTGCTCGCCGCCACACAACAAATCTTTAATGTAATGTCCCCAACAATAAAGATCTTCCTAATTGGAATGTCTTGATGCCTAATTGGAGTGTCATGAACACACCAGGTAACGGTGGTTACTAATTCTAATTCAAAACTTGCAAGATTTACATACTTATTTGTACATATGAGGCCTGTTTTTCTACAGACACATGAACACCAGGATTAACTTGATACTTTAAAAAAAATACATGAAATGCCAATTCCACCATTGGTGTAAGTACTTTCATTAGTAGTCTATAGCTAGAATTGTACACTTAATTTTCAAATACATATATGTGGATATTGAAATACTTATATGCGAATAAGAGGCTTTACCTATGCAAGTAGGTGCAGAGACTTTATACTGAAAATAAGCCTTATGGGTTGAAGTAATTTGTTCTAAATACGGTCTAAATCATTCAACACTATTCGCTCGGTACATTACAGGATCAAGCTATTGAGTACTGATAACTAGATGTGTCTTCATGGGAATGCTGGGTTGATAACTGGACATGGAGTTAACATTTCGTTTTGGCATAACCAGAGGACTACTAATTACCCTTTGGCAAGAACTTTCTTGGATTGTACAAGCTGCAGATGAAAAATTCGAATCTCTCATTATACAAGCTGCGGATGATATATTTGAATCTCTTTCCTCACATATGACTGATATTTCATAAAAGTGTGGATTTTCAATTCACAAGGACTCTTCGCGATGATGAGGTGAGTGATCTCTGCACTTCAGTCAACTGTATTGGCTCAATGTTTAAATGGAAGACAAAAATAACTCCTCACTGAAGCCATGGTATAGCTGACTGAAGCAAAAATGATTGCTGATTTAGCTCGACCGTTGGAGCCTAGCTACTGTTTAAAGTGTGACTGTTCTTCTTCATCTACCATTCTTTTGTAACTGTGTACATAATTTCTCAAATATATTAAGTACTTTTTTTTTGAAAAAAATAGAACAATATGCTGTCTTCCATGTTTCATAGGCAGATGAGTGGCGTGAACCAGCATCCATCACTCGACACTGGCTGCCAAATAACAAGACAGATTATTAGATATTTCTCATAACACCCAATGACTGAATCATGCTACTTAATCTATCTTTTTCTTTTATGATTTTGTTCATTGTTTCATTAATGGTGAGTACAGAACAAAGGATGAGAAAACACTATTTTTATGCAACAGTGGAGGTGGAAAATAAAATTTAGGTTTAGTACAGGCAGTGTTGCGTTGCGCTACTTGTATATGGTAGTGAGGAAAGAATGAAAGTTCACGAACCTGAATACCAAGTAAACTAGTAAACTACACCTCCAGTTCCCTAACATAGGAAGGCCCTAATTAATTAAGTTTCTTATTTAGGAAGGCCCTAATTAATTAAGTCGGGTTTATCAGAATAAGTTTTTCCTTTTCCTTATCAGATTACATATTGCTAAATCCGGTTTCGCCAAGGTATAAAAGGATCAGCATAGGTTGTCATTCTTTAACACAATTTTTTTTACCCAAGAAAACAAAGTTGAGAGTTCAAGAAGACGAGAAAGGAGAAATTTAAGAAATTGCGAGTTATGTCGAACAAAGTTGGTCATGAAGGCACACAGCCTAATCAACCTTCTTGTCCTACATCGGCACAAGATTTAAATCAACATCGTCGACAAAGGGAAGAACAGGATTCAAACCAGTCGAATCAACGTCGTCGGGTGGATGATACATCTGCATCAGAAGACAACAGAAATAGTTCTAGCTTAAGCATCAGTCAGGAGAATCTTGAGAGTTTACGCGAGAAATTTTATCTCCAATGGGATAGGCAGATGGAGGAGGATGCGATACATGACAGTGATAATGATGATGACGACGACGACGATGAGACTGTGGAAGAAGAGAGTTTAGATTCTGATGAAGGCTGGAATTCAAATAACCAAGACGATCAAAATCAAGAATGGACTTACAGATCATTGGCAGCAGAAGTAGACCATGACATATTATTGGCAGCAGAAGTTGTCCATGACATAGAATTCCGAGTTACCAACGAAGATGGATCAGTTAGACGACGTCAGCGATATGATTTTGGGATGCTTATCTCGTTGAACAACAACGTTGGGACTTCAGATATAGATGGCTTGAGTTATGAACAACTAAGGGAACTGGACGAAAGCATTGTCATGGTACAAAGATTATCAAAAGAAATTATCTCAAAGCAGTTAAAAACAAGAGTTCACACAACATCTGCAGACTCTACGAAAGAAAAGATTGAAATTTGCACCGTATGCCAGGATGGATATGAGAACAAGGATAAGATTGCAACTCTTGATTGCAAACATGAATACCACGAAGACTGTATAACACAATGGTTGGTACGGAAGAACGTTTGCCCTATCTGCAAAAGACAAGCTCTGATGATGGAAGAAAGCAAGGGAGAAGAAGTGAACGAATGTTAAAACAATATGTTCGTGCCTGATCCCTGGTTCGGGATACTATATTAATAATTAATAAGAATAAAATAATTTTTCTCTTAAATTCTGAATCTTTATTCTTTATGCTGTTATCCAAGCACTGATAGTTAACAACTTGTTTCAGTTTAGTTTAGCAGAACCATCATCATACTTATATTACTCCATTCAATATTTTTAACGGTGGTTTTACCCTGCGTACAAGTTTTTGCATGGAAATGCTACAATGGGATCCTTCCTGTTAGCAGTAAGCTAATTAAGCACTTGGCTTCATGCAATATCTCCCATTTGTTGCATGTGCAATGGCAATGTAGAGACTTACATGCATAGTCTCCTCCTTTTCCCTTCTAGCAAGGCAGTCAGGTGTGGATTAAACTGCAGAGTACGTGACAACACCAATCAGAGCATGAAGCACTGGATAGAGTCGTAGGTGAAGAATAGAAATAACAGCCCGTTGGAAAACTTAGATTGGAGTTTTGTGCACTAACAGCTTGGTTCATTTGGGAAGCACGCTGCTGAAAGTGTTTCCAAGACATTACACCATCACCTGCAGCTAGTCTCATCCATAGTCATATCAAAGCCTGCAATACTAGCTCAACCAAGCACATTCCCAACAGTAATCCAAACCCAAGTCCAGCAACCACCAAGTTAGAACTTTCCAGCATATCTAATTATTGCAACTATGCTAATCGTTATAAGTTTATAACAGATGAAGAAGGCGATGCCCAGGGACAATTTAAGGGCTTTCAATTGCAGAGTACACTCTACTCTCTGGGATCTCTATCTGCAATCAGATGGCATCACCAACTGAAGAAGGGAATCTGCAACTGGAGGTCGAATATAAGAGAAACATCACTCATGAGTTATTACGAAAATAAACTCATTAAAGAAATTAAGCTGACACAAGGTCTTGATGGATTACAGTCACCAAACCATTGTGGCAAAGAGTCAATCCAATCTTGCAAACGAGTCAAGTTAACAACATGCTGTAATGCGCAGCACTATTAGAGACAAAAGTTTTAAGCAATTCTAAGTTATCTTGAATGAAACTATCATGGAAACATTTAACTGCTCCTTTGTGTCCATTTATTTCTGACAATCCCCTTCCAAATAAATCATGCCTATACCCTCTCCTTTGGCCATTTTATATCATTCAACAGAGCAGCAGCCTCAGCTTTCTCTAGATCTACTGCATTTGATGGAATGCATCTAACTCCATCGCAAGTACCTGCACCATTACGCAATATCAGTCTAGCTTCACTAGAGTTCTTAATGTATGAGGCGCAGAATTAAATTCAATATAAGGGTCAATAGTTGATAATGTCCCTCACTATGCTGAGGGACACTAGTTGCATCTATGTTGCGTGAGGCGCCAAACCCTTCACCTCTCCTAGCCTAGTGCCTAGGCGCGCCTAAGGCTGACCAGAAATAAAATATAGGAGTATAAAAAAGGTAACTGTCCACGTTTTTGGTGCCTTGGGCGCTTTATTAGCTAGGCGCCTCCTGCACTCCCTTGCGCCTTGGGCGCCTAACTCGCCTCACAACATAGAGTTTGCCACGGCAAGTTACCTATTTGGGAAGGCCCTAAATAAGTCGGTTTATCAAAATAAGTTTTCTTATTTTCCGTTTCCTTCTCTAATTACGCATTGTCAAAGCCGGTTTAGCCAAGGTATATATACATATAGGGAGCGTTAGGGTTTTTAAAATCACAATTTTTTACCCAAGAAAACAGAGTAGAAGAAGAAAGAAGAAATTTGATTGTGGAGAAGAAGATTAATATCTGTGAGCTATGGAGAACGATCATGAAGGCGCACAGCCTAATCAACCTTCTAGTCCTACATCGCAACAAAACCGTCGGCGAAGGGAAGAACCGGATTCAAACCAGTCAAATCAACGTCGTCGGATAGATGATACATCTGCAACAGACGACGACAACAACAGTTCTAGGTCCAGTCGACAGCATGGGAATCTTCCGAGGTCAATCCTGCAATTTATTTTCCAGGCACTTAATAATAGGCAACCTTCTAGTCCTACATCACAACAACTTCGTCGGCAAAGGGAAGAACATGATTCAAACCAGTCAGATCAACGTCGTCGGATAGATGATACATCTGCAACAGACGACAACAACAACAGTTCCAGGTCAAGTTCTAGTAGACAGGGTGAGAATCTTGCGAGAATCCTGCCATTACTTCTCCAGACCCTTCTTAATACGCATCCGGATCCGGAGGAGGATGCGTTACACGACAATGTTAATGATGGTGATGAGACGGTGGAAGAACATAGTTTAGTTTCTGACGAAGGATTGAATTCCAATATCCAAGACGATCAAAATCAACAAGAACCGGGTTCAAACCAGTCAAATCAACGTCGTCGGATTGATGATACATATGCAACAGACGACGACAACAACAGTTCTAATCGACATGATGTGAATCTTGCGAGGTCATTCCTGCAATTATTTCTCCCGGCCCTTTTTAATAGGCAGCTGGAGGAGGAGGCATTACACGACAGTGTTAATGATGGTGATGAGACGGTGGAAGAAGATAGTTTAGTTTCTGATGAAGGACTGAATTCCAATATCGAAGACCATCAAAATCAACAAGGGGCTTCCATAATACTTGTGTTGCGTAGAGGCGTGGTAATAGCTGCGGCAGTGGAAGAAAGGATTGGCATGGTACAAAGAGGGTTATCAAAAGAAACTATCTCGAGTCATCTGAAAACAAGAGTTCACACAACATCTACAGACTCGATGGAGGAGGAGACTGAAATTTGCACCATATGTCTGGATGGATATGAGAACAAGGGTAAGATTGCCACTCTTGATTGCAAACATGAATACCACGAAGACTGCATAACCCAATGGTTGGTACGGAAGAACGTTTGCCCTATTTGCAAAAGACAAGGTCTAGCCATGGGAGAAAGCAAAAAAGAAGAAGAAGTGAACGAATGCTAGATAATATGTTTTCCCCACCGCGCAGTGCTACTCCAAAAATACGTGGAACATCAAAATACCTTCTTCTTGAGAATAAAATTTTAAGAATAAAATTATTACAAATTTTATTATTTTTGGAGTAGATAGTACATTTTTATTTATTTATTTATTTATTTTTTGCACCGAAACTTTTAAGACGTGACCGTTCACGGGTACGGTAGAAAATGTGAACAAGAAGATTAGTTTTCTCTTCAACTATGGATCTGTAGTTTGGTGTTATTGTTTTCTTGTTTTGTACCCGGGCACTGATTACTAATTAACAGCTTGTTTCAGTTAAAGCAGAACCATCACCGTACTTACATTAAAATAACCAACAATTTCTCTTGTGCTGATCTTGCAATTCTTGCAATCAGTTTGCGGACTAGTATGTCTTGGTCCCTGCGACAACGCCATAGGGCCATAACGGTGTCCGACTTAACCAGAAGTTTGATATATGTCATGGTATGATTCATCTTAAAAAGTACTGTTGGTTATTCAAAATCATGATCATTTTACGCTGCTTAAGAACATGTTAAAAGCATTTAATGAAACTTTCACTTTTCATTGAAAAGAAGAAGTGTCGTCAGTTAGGAGTCCAACTTTGTGCACCCCCACTAAACCAGGGGTGCACATTCCTCCCATCCAGATTGGTTGTAATGTTAACCCTAGTTATTATCCTGTGTATGATTTTTTTTAATTTAAAATTGAAAATGTAATCCTACTTCTCTCCTCTCTCTATAATCTTCAGAAGCTTGCGTCCACTGTTACAACATGATGTATAGCATCATGGATTCTCCAATCACAAATCCCATAAGAGTGATCAGAAGGGGTCCATTAAGAAATGTATCTAACAACTGACATGCATGGACTTGGCGGTAAAGAAGATGTTAATGTTTTTGTCGATCAAAACAGACTCACTATCGAAGGGGAAGGTGGAAAAGAGATTGATGATGGAAAAGGTTTTATAACAAGAGAAATTTACGGTTACGATTTCACTTTGAGAATTCATTACAGATTTATTTATTGACCTACGAAAACAGAGACATGGAAGGAACAAGGTCCTTTGTAAAGGATTGAGTGATAGGTCATGGCTTATTAGTAACACGTCTAATTATCAAGTCTATAACCTCAGAAAACAACAACATGAACTACATAAGAGAAGACAGTATGGTTTTGAAGAAATCATTTTTCGCTAATAAGGTGGATCGATCGACCAAGAGGAAGATCGATGAATGTTAAGTAAAACAAAAAACCGAAAAGAATAGTGATAGTTGTGATTAGATTTCTACTTGGTGGCATAAAAAGATCAAACCAGATCTAGTATATCATCTTACCTCTTTTATCCTCTAATGGAGTTTTTAATAGACCAAAGTGACAGGAGGGAAATAAAAAACTTGAGTTTTTGTGCACTATTTTATGTTTCTTCCGTGTTTACGATTTCCAATGCGAGCATTTATTCTTAATCCGTAAAAGTGAAAAAAAAAAAAGGATAACTAGAGTTAAAAGATACAACCAATAAACTAAGGAGGAATGTGCACCCTTGGTTAACGGTGGTGCACAAAGTCGGACTCCAGTCTTAGTTTACAAGATAGAAACATGTATACTCATGTTTTATTGTTATCGGATGCACTTGACAGTTGACACTATGAGCAGAGAATGACTCATGAGTCATGCATACACTTCTTTCACAACATCAAAACCTTATAAAAAGAAGGAAGAAAAATGAAGTATGAAACAACACCGATTCTATTTCACGTTGAAAAATCAGGAGCAATAAGAAAACCAAACTCAAGCAGTAAGCTCTTCTATCATGGGTTTTTGATATATTCCTATTTAGGTCCCGATTGATTATTGACATATATATGCAAGGCTACTTAAGCCGGTTTATCATTCCCCTTTCCTTGTCTAGTTAGAAACTGTAAAAGCCGGTTTAGCCAAGGTATACTTTTTTATAACACACTTTTAATAACACACTTTTTTACCCAAGAAAACAAAGTCGAGAGTGAGAGAAAGAAAGAAGAAATTTGATCGTGAGTCTTACATATAGCTAGTGAAGAATTACGAAGATTGAAAACCAGTTAAAAGAACAAGAAGAAATTTTGAGTTATGTGGAACGAAGTTGGTCATAAAGGTGCACAGCCTAGTCACCCTTCTAGTCCTACATCAACCCAAGATTTATATCAACATCGTCGGCAAGGGAAAGAACCGGATTCAAAATTTTAACAGCATATATAGTAATAATGGAACTTTCACTTCTCATGAAAGAAAAGAAGTCTGGTGAAGTTAGTTTACTGACAATAGGGGTCTTAGCTTATAAGAAAGAAACATACTGTTTAGTCTGTTTTATTTTGAACGGATGCACTTGACAGTTAACACCATACAAAGAGAAACATGACTCTTGACTCATGACTACACGATTTTTGACAAACAATGAAACCATCAAAAAACTAAGTACCAAACTGTCGGATGTTAATCAATCCTTAATTATTATTATTCCATAAACTCATATAAATAGAGTTTGAGTATTACAGAAAATCTGGTATTCTCCCAGAATATTATGGTAACTAAATATCTCTAAATATAATATATTGTCTATTACACCCCCTTAGTCGTAACGGGAGAGGAGCACACGTTAAGACTAGAACGGAAACGAATAAACAATACTCGAGGAAGACCCTTGGTGAAGATATCTGCATATTGACTGTCAGAAGGGATGTGCAAGACATGAATGTCACCGATACGTACACGCTCACGTACAAAATGAATATCAATCTCCACATGTTTAGTGCGTTGGTGCTGGACAGGATCCCAGTCATGTAAATGGCACTAATGTTATCACAGTAGACAATAGTGGCACGTCGTAACGGGATGTGAAGCTCGAGAAGTAAATTGCGTAACCAAGTAGTCTCAGCAACAGCATTGGCAACTCCTCTGTATTCGGCCTCCGCACTAGAACGAGATACAGTAGCTTGTCGTTTGGATGACCAAGATATCAGGTTGTATCCAAGAAAAATGCAGTAGCCAGAGGTCGACTGACGAGAATCCGGAAAACCCGCCCAGTCAGCATCAGAGTACGCAGTCAAGCCAGTAACAGTGGAAGCGTACAGAAATAAACCGTGATCAAGAGTGCCCTGAAGATACCTGAGAATGCGTTTAATAGCCTGCATATGTGATTCCCTAGGGTCATGCATAAATAAGCAAACCTGCTGCACGGCATAAGAAATGTCGGGGCGGGTGAAAGTCAGGTATTGAAGAGCTCCGGCCAGACTTCTGTATAATGTTGGATCCTTGAGTGCAGGGCCAAATGTAGTACTGAGCTTCGGTTGTGTATCAACTGGAGTAGCGACTGGGTTGCAGTTCGTCATCGATGCACGAGCAATAATATCCTGTGCATATGAAGACTGTGACAGAAACAATCCTGAATCTGAGCGGGTCACAGTGATACCCAGAAATTGGTGTAACGCACCAAGATCAGTCATAGCAAATTCACGTTTCATTAACTCAATGAAACGACCTAGAAGGGCATCAGTAGAAGCGGTTAAAACAATATCATCCACATATAGTAATAAGTATGCAGTTTCCGAACCAGAGTGATAAACAAATAGTGAGGAATCACAAACACTTCCACGAAAACCGCAACCAATAATAAATTGTGCAAAACGTTGAAACCATGCCCGAGGTGCTTGTTTAAGTCCATAAAGAGATCGACGAAGGCGGCAAACATAATCGGGATGAGCGGAATCAACAAAACCCGGTGGTTGATGCATATAAACCGTTTCAGCTAGGTCACCATGAAGAAAAGCATTTTTAACGTCCAGCTGACGAATACCCCAAGAACGTGATGTTGCTATACTGAGCACAGTACGTATAGTCGCTGGTTTAACAACCAGACTAAACGTTTCAAAACAATCAACTCCAACCTGTTGAGACTTGTCATTGGCTACTAGACGAGCCTTGTACCGCTGCAAGGTGCCATCAGCGTGAAACTTGTGACGGAAGAGCCACATCGACCGAATGATATGGGCGTTCCTGGGGCGAGGAACTAGTACCCAAGTGCCGGTCTTAATCATAGCAAGGTATTCGTTCCACATGGCAGCATTCCAGTTAGGGTCTCGAAGAGCATAAAGATAAGAACGTGGAAGAGGGGAAATTGGAGAGTTGGACTGGACATGAAGGTTCAGTCGCTGAATGGGGCGGAAAATGCCACGGGAAGCCCTAGTAGTTGGGCGAGTAGCTGTTGGAAGAAGTGGGCTGGAAGGGGAGGTCGGAGGGAGTGGGCTGGAGGGGTTGGACGGGGCATTGATGGGCTGTGGAGAGGAGACCGTGTTGGGATGCACGGTAATGGGCTGGGTAAGGGAGGACGGTGGAGAGTCATGGGTAGTGGGCTCAGCAAAAGTGGGCTGGGAAGGACGAGTTGGCTTGGAAGGATGAGTGGGCTCGGAAGAAAGAGTGGGCTCAGTGGGAGTGGGCTGGGAAGGACGAGATTGGCGTCGATGAGGGGGAGAGTACAGCTTTGGCTGTAGGTTTGAGACGACTGGGCCGTCAACAGGGACGGAGAAGGATGGAGATGGATGAGTATTAGGAGAGGCTACAGGAGGGGGATATGTGGAGGAGTCTAGGAAGGAGTAAAGAGGATGGATTTGTGGGTCTTGAGAAAGGGAAGAGTCTAGATGAGAGGGACTTGAAAAAGGGAAGATGGTTTCATCAAATGTGACATGTCTTGAAATGATGAATTTGTTTGTGGAAATGTCAAGACAACGATAACCACGATGATTAGATGGAAAACCAAGAAAGACACACCTAGTGGAACGAGGAGCAAGTTTGTGTGGTGTTGTGGAAGAAAGATTAGGGTAGCAAAGACAACCAAAGATGCGAAGATGATCATATGTGGGTTGGCGTCTATATAAGACGGACACCGGAGATTGGAAGCGGAGAATTTTAGTGGGAAGAATGTTGTGTAAGTAGACGGCCATAAGAAGAGAATAGACCCAATATTTATGAGGAACGGAGGCATGGGTCATTAGGGTACGGGTGATATCATTGATTCGGCGAATCATGCGTTCCGCCTTACCATTTTGAGAGGATGTATGAGGACAAGAGAAGCGAAATACTAAGCCGTTTTGACTAGCAAAATTATGAAAAGAGGAATTGTCAAATTCGCGACCCATGTCGCATTGGAATGACTTAATTTGGCGTTCAAATTGAGTTTGAACAAAAGAACGGAATTCCAAAAATTTGGTGAAGACTTGGGATTTGAGTTTTAGTGGAAAAACCCATAGATAATTAGTGAAATCATCCAATAAGAGAAGATAATAACGAAAACCCGTGTCTAAATTCAACGGAGATGTCCATAAATCACTATGAATAATATCAAAAGGAGCAGCACTAGTAGAATGAGAGTCATAAAAGGGAATAGGAACATGTTTGCTAAGTTGACAAGAATGACAAAGATTGGGGGAAAGATTCTTATTACATTTAATAAAAGACTTTGTGCGTAAAGCATCTAAGATAGCCCCGCCAGGGTGGCCGAGGCGATTATGCCAAACGTCAGGTGAGCAGACGGCAAGAGAGAATTGGTGAGGTAGTGGCGAAAGGGAGGAATGCACGGCAGAAGTGGTGATGGGATAAAGCTCCCCAGAACTATCACATCGGAGAATAGTCTTCCTCGAATTCAAATCCTTCACAGAAAAACCATAAGGATCAAATTCAACAGACACATGATTATCAGTGGTAAATTTACGAACAGAGATTAAGTTTTTGATGATGGAAGGAACGACAAGAGTATTTTTGAGATGAAGGGTGTGAGATGGAAGATCTATGAACCTAGAGCCACTAGCAGTTACCGGAATGCTGCTGCCATTACCCACTAAGATAGACCGCACATTGCTCGAAGGAAAAACATTATGTAAAGTACCTGGATCCGAGGTGATGTGTGATGTTGCGCCAGTGTCCATGTAGAAGTCATCATCAGGCGCTCGAATGCTCATGGAGCTGTATGCTTCGGCAATATCCGATGGTTGAAGGTATTCCGTTGTAGGAGTGACGTAAGCTTGTGGTGAACGGGCTGCTGAGAAGGTGCGTCCGCGACCACGGCCACGCCCACGGAACTGACGACCTCGGCCACGACCAGAGAGATGATGCTGCTGACTCCAGTAAGGTACAACAGGGTATGGGCTTGGGGGAGACGTCCATTGGGGAGCCCAGTTGGGTGCAGTAGGGTGACGTCTTGGGCCTGGTGGAGTTGGCAGAAGAGCAGCTTGGTGGCCCATCAGGGAACTGGGCTCGGAACACTGGTGGGCAGACGCTGAGTGAAAACTGCTGGTGACGGAAGAAGAAGTAGCAGGTGAACGTTGGTTGTTGGCAGCCGCAAGGGCAGTATGGGAGTTGTAGTTTGATTGATGTTCACGACGAATCTCCTCAGTGCGTAATTGAGAGCGAGCAGTGTCAAAAGATGGCATCGATTGTTGGATGAAGGAGGCAACAATATTGTATTCCTCCGGAAGTCCATTGACAAGTTGTATAACCAAACGTTTCTCATTCATTGGAAAATCAAGATCACTTAGTCGATTCGAAAGTGCATGTAGCTTATCACAATAATCATCAACATTGTTACAATCAACAAATCTTAGATTCACGAACTTACTTTCTAGGTTAGCGGCACGACTTCCTTTGTTGTCTTGGAAAAGATTTTTAAGATGATTCCATAACTCTTTCGCAGTTTTACCAGTTTTGAGAACTGTAAGCATCAAATCTTTGGCCATGGTGGAGAACATCCATTGACGGCAGAGGGCATCAAGTTGTAATATGGTGGCAGCATCAAGATCTGGTGGTGGAGCGGAATCGTCAATAAGAAAAAGGAGTTTGTGTGCTTGTAGATGAAGTTGGAAAAGGAAAACCCATGAAGAATATTCATCTTGTTTAATATCTAGAGTAATAGGGATCAAAACTTTGATGTTAGAAACGGCGAAAGCCGGATGTAAGGATTTTTTGTCACTTGCCATGGATGATTATTGGTAACTTAGAGAAAGAAGAAGATGGATCGAGGTTGGCCTCGTGATACCATGTCGGATGTTAATCAATCCTTAATTATTATTATTCCATAAACTCATATAAATAGAGTTTGAGTATTACAGAAAATCTGGTATTCTCCCAGAATATTATGGTAACTAAATATCTCTAAATATATCATCTCTAAATATAATATATTGTCTATTACAAACAACACCAATTCTATTTGAAATTGAACAATCATGTGCAGTAAGAACTCCTAACTCAAGCTGTTGCCCGCCGCCACACAACAAGTCTGTGAAGGTTTTCTTTCCACTATTCCAGTTGGCTAGTTGATTGAAACCATGACTATGCTGAGTGACGCTAGTTGCATCACACTTGCCCGTACATTATCAAAAAATTTAGAGCATCTAGCCTTCCACACATGCCAAAGGATAAACCTGCCATGGTATTGTTCACAGAGACAGAACTACCATCACTCAGAGATAAGGAACTGATCGCCAAACGCGGTATTGGTAAGCTCAAGGTTTTTCCATCTGGGTCAGGATTGTATCATCAGTAGTAGTAATTATTATTGGACAAGTTTCCATATTAGGAAGGCCCTAATTAAGTCGGTTTATCAAAATAAGTTCAATATTTTCGGTATTCTTTTCCAAGTACATAGCCGGTTTAGCCAAGGTATACAAGGAGCAACATAGGTTGTGATCTTAAAACACACTTTTTTACCCGTGAAAACAAGAAAACAAGAGAAGATTGAAAACCAGAGACAAATTTGATTGTCAGCTAGAAATAGCAAGAAGATTGAAAACCAGTTGAAGAACAAGAAGATTAATACTATATGTTAGTCATGGAGAACAAAGTTGGTCATGAAGGCGCGCAGCCTAGTCAACCTTCTAGTCCTACATCACAAGATTTGGATCAACAATATCGTCGGCAAAGGGAAGGGCCGGATTCAAACCAGTCAAATCATCGTCAAGGGATAGATGATACATCTGCAGCAGACGACAACAACAGCAACAGTTCCGGGTCAAGTTCTAGTCAGGAGAATCTTGAGAGGTTAATCGAACAATTATTTCTCCAGCAGATTGATAGACAGATAGAGGAGGATGCGTTACACGATAATGTTAGTGATGATGATGAGACTGTGGAAGAAGAGAGTTTAGTTTCCGCTGAAGGATCAAATTCCAATAGCCAGGACGATCAAAATCAACAAGGGACTTACACAGTTGCAGTTTTCTTCCCTAATGAAGATGGAGTGAGACGTCGTCAATATGGTACTAACATGCTTCTCTTGCTGAACCCTAACGTTGGTCCATTAGATGTAGATGGAATGAGCCATGAGGAACTAATGGAACTGGGAGAAAGGATTGGCATGGTACAAAGAGGATTACCAAAAGAAACTATCTCAAGTCATCTGAAAACAAGAGTTCACACAACATCTGCAGACTCTACGGAAGAAAAGAATGAAATTTGCACCATATGTCAGGATGGATATGAGAACAAGGATAAGATTGCCACTCTTGATTGCCAACATGAATACCATGAAGACTGCATAACATAATGGTTGGTAAGGAAGAACGTTTGCCCTATTTGCAAAAGACAAGGTCTGAAAACAATGGAAGAAAGCAAAAACGAAGAAGAAGTGAACGAATGCTAGGTAATATGTTGTTTCCCCCTTCCGCAATATGGCAACGCTATTGAACATTAAACAATTATTGTACGTGGAACTTAGAAATACGTTCTGCTTGATCTCTTGTTTTGGATAAACAATTATCTATCTTCCTCTTTTCGGTGAAGTACAAACTTGAGAATAATTTTTCTTGAACTCTGTATCTGTTACATATATATTCGTTTGCGGTTTTGTTTTCTCCTTTCGTTTCCATGCACTCATTCTGTCACTCAATATCTAATCTTACTGGTAATTATTCTTGCAATGGAAGAATGTTAGACAATACATATTTATTTATTATTATTCCTTTTTGCAGTGATCTTAGAATACGTGGTGCTTGTAACCGTTCCTATGTCCATTACAAAATGTGAATAAGAAGGTTAAATTTTCTCTTCAATTATGGATCTGTAGTTTGACGTGCTGATCTTGCAATTTTTGTAATCAGTTTGAAAACGAGTTTAGCCCCTGCAACGCCATACGGTAAAAAAGTATAATCTCTTGCTGTAGCAATAAGGTTGGTGCTGCAAAACAGACTTCTTGCTACACAGGTTATCGCGACATTAGTAGGGGTTTATGCCATAATTATAGGGTGCTGTAATATATTAAGTTTTTTGTAGTGATATGAGCTTCCCTCTTTAGAAAAAAATAAATAAATAAAAAATAAATAAAAATAAACAAAACTAGTCATAAAAACTCAAGGTGACCAAACTTGTGATACAAAAATCCCAAATTTTAAAAAATCGATAAAAAAACCCCAAATTTCAAAATTGGTTTCATCAAATTTTATGATGAAACCAAAAATTGGTTTCGTAAAATTCTACAAGGTTTCATCAAATTTTATCAAAATTTTGTTTTTTGGGGTTTTTGTGTTACTTTTGTTTTGGCGGGTTTTTTGTGAATGTATAGTGACACCTTTGGGGTTATAACTCGCGGACCGAAAAATAAAAACTAAACAATATGTTTTCCCTTCGGCAAAGTTTATTGAATGTGAAAGTTATACCTACACTGTGCTTGATCCCTTGTTATTGGATACAGAGCTAGGCAGCGAGTACGATATTTATTAATAATAAATTTAGTTCTCTTTAATTCTGGATTATTTATTTTCGCCGTTGTTGATTTCTTCTTGTATTTCCAAGCCCTGATTATCAAATTGTTTCAGTTAAGGGAAATCATCACCATTCAATATAACTACTTGCTTCAAAAATAAAAATAAAATAAAATATAAACTACTTGTTATAAACGTGTAATTATGTTAAGAATATCTTGGCTAAATCCCGTTTATTACTGGATGCCCTTGTGTCTAGCCCTATAAATAAAGGTTCTAATGTTAGTCTATTGTACACATATGAATAAGAATTTCTCTCTCTTTCCCTCAATTTTGTGTCTTCTTCTTCTCTTATTCTATATTACAAGACGTCATCAACACGCTCTACACTGAGCGATCCAACCATTAACAGTTTTTGGGCTTTAAGAAGAAGAAAGTCGCCTTTTGAACTCCATAAAGCAAGAAATATGTTTTTAGATTTTTTTTCTTAAAGCGGTCGTAACATGGCAGCGTGAAACAAATTGTTTTCAGTCTCATGCTTTGTGTTATCGGGCCGCGAGATACAACCCCAAAGGTGTCACTATTCATGGACAAAAACTCCAACAGAACAAAATGTTCACAAAAGCCCCATTTAACATAATCTATCTATATTACCCTTCTAGTTTAAATCACCCAACAAAAACAAATATCAACCCCGCTTTTAGTTTTTACTATATTATCGCCAACAACAACAACCCACCACCAGCAACTAGCAACACCATCTCCCACCACCACCGGTCGCTGCCGACCACCACCATCACCAACCACCATCCGCCACCCACCACCGCCGCCAACCACCACCGCCGCCATTCACCACCACCACCGCGCCACCACCACCACCGCCGACCACCACCACAGACCACCGCCGATGACAACCACCACCGCTCCACCACCGCCGACCACCACCACAAACCATCGTCGCTGAGCAACACCACCATTATCGCTGGCCATCACCACCACCACCAACCAGCCGCCACCTCCACAAAAAATTAGTTTCATTGATCAGTATTCAACAAAATATGAAAATAAATGATGAAACCAAACAGAAAAAATGATGAAACCAAAATTAGATGAAACCAAAATTTGGTTTCATCATAAAAGAAAAGAGAAGGAAGAAAGAAAAACTGAAACACAATATGATGAAACCTACCACCACCGTCAACTGCACCACCCCCATCGCTGCCACAACCACCAGCACCACAACCACCACTGCCATTACCTCCTCAACTAAAACTAGTTTCAACAAAAAACATTCCACCTGTATCTCACCATCAAAAATTGGTTTCATAGAGATCAATATTCAACAAAATGAAAAAAATACGATGAAACCTAATTAGGTTTCGTCATTTTTCCACATATTATCATTTCACCAACACAACTTTAATGATGAAACCAAACACGCTAACTTCCAAGTCAGGCGAATAAACTAGGAAAAAAATCAGGTGAAACCAAAATTTGGTTTCATCATAAAATTAATTTTCATCATTAAAATCTTTGGTTTCATGATAGAAAAATGGCAAGTTTATGATGAAACCAAATTTGGTTTCATCGTAAGTTTACTGTTTTCACCAACTGTCAGAATTTGATGAAACCAATTTTGGTTTAATCATAAATCTGTCATTTCCCCAACACAATTAATGTTGATTTCGACGATGAAGATGTATCATCATTTGCTGGTGATGAAACATTAGAAGGTGGTGGTGATTGTAGAGGATTGAATGAGGAGGCGGAGGTGCTGTTGGGAGAGGATCTGCAAGTACTGGTGTTGATTGTAGATGATAAAATGAGGAGGCGGTGTTGTTGGTGGCCGATTTGAATGTATTGGTGGTGGTTTTAGATGATAGAAGGAGGAGGAAGAAGTAGTGTTGGTGGCGGATCTGATATGTAGTGGTGGGAAAAAACAAAAGTAAGAGGAGGCGGTGTTGTTGATGGAAAATCAGGACGTAGAAAGAGAAGAAGGTGATGATCGTGTCAATGGAGGAGGCGGAGATGCTGTTGGTGGAGGATTTGGACATAACGACTGGTTTGATGGTGTCGAAGCTACTGTTGGTAATAGATCTAAACATAAAAATAGAAGAAATAGAGAACGAGGTGTTCGTAGAGGAGACGGAGGCGTTCGTGGAGGAAACAGAGGTGTTGCTGCTGGTGTTCGTGGAAATATTTGTTGCTGCTTGTGGTGATGGTGGTGGGGAGAAGGAGACAGAAGAAAGAAGAAAAAAGAAAGGAAGAAGAAGAAAAAGAAGAAGAAGATAAAAAGGGTATGTTTGGCTTTTTTTAAGTAATAAAAACTAAATTTACTCATTATTATTTGACCCGGGGTTTTTGTGTCACTTTTTAATGAAATTGTTTTAATTCATTAAAAAAATATGGCTGGATTTCTTGTACCACAAATTTGGTCACCTAGGTATTTTGTCACTAATTTTGTTATGTTATTTGATATTTTCTTGTTATTTTATTTAACCATTATCATGGGTGGAAACTAATATTGACATTTGTTTCTTATGGATGTTTTCGGAAGATTAAATCCATACGATCACCAACTATTATTGGTTTCTTATGGATGAAGTGACTCATCCGTATCTCCACCAAGTTGTTCTGTAACTCAATCACCGAGAAGACTAAAGGAGCAAAAGTTTTACTCATATGTTGATAGATAGTGGAGGCTTAAGGAAGTGTTTGTCTCACTTTTCCGTGAATTTTAATTTTTTTTTTACTTTTAATTATTTGATGATTATTTTATCAAAATTAGTGATAAAACACCTAGGTGACCAACTTTGTGGTACAAAAAATCCAGCCATATTATTTTTAACAAATTAAAACAATTTCATTAAAAAGTGACACAAAAACCCCAGGTCAAATTATAATAAGCAAATTTAGATTTTGTTACTTTAAAAAAACCAAGCATACCCTTTTAGCTTTTCTTCTTCTTCTTTCTCCCATCTCCTTCTCCCCACCACCATAATCATCACCGCTAGCAGCACCGATAGATCTCCACGAACACCATCAGCAACACCTCCGTCACCACAAGCAACAACATCTACGTCACCACCAGCATCAATTTTCGTCTTCAAAACTTGGGTTTCTCCGTAATAGTTGAGAAAGAGGGTTAAATCCAGATCGTGTTTTTTAAAAAGGGGTTAGTGCATCAAAATCTCTTTAATTCTTCATTTTAATTCGTATCTCTGTATTTTAATCTTGTTTTGATTGAGAGTGATGTTGTTGAATCGATTATCGAAATTAGACTTCACAGAAAATGTATATCGAAGGTCAAATTTACGGTTTCTGTTTTGATTGATTCTTTTTTATTAATCTCAACGGTTTGTTCGAATTAAAGTGGGTTTTTTCTGATTTTGAAGTAGAGATGGTAGTATGAAGTTTAATTTTAATTTCGTAGAGAATTACTGTTTATGTTCTTCCCTAAATTAAGAAACTAGGGTTCTTCTTTTTGATATTGATCTATCTGCAAAATTTAGGGAGAGGGTTTTGAATAAGAAGGATCTGATTGAGAAAAGGATGTTGATGAATTTGAATCTCTGATGAGTTAAAAAGAGGGATCTGATTTTAAGTTGAAATAGTGGGAGAGATTGTTATGTTTCTTAACAAATTAGAAGATTGAGTTGCTGTTGTTGTTTGGTAAATGGGTTTTCGACCTAGAAAGATATTTTACTGAGATGTAGTATATCAATTGATAGAATTATAGATGTTCTTGAAACTGCAGTTGATAGTTTTGATTATTAGTTTAGGTCATGATGATTTACAGGGATTATGAAGCTAAAAATGTGATGAAGGTGATGGCTTGAGATGTTATGGAGTGAACTGATGATGAGTTATGTTAATGGAGATGAGATAGACATTTAAGTTGTTGATAGAAATGAGTATAAGTATGAAAATTAAAAAAATGGATGTTGTGATCATGGTAGAGCAAGGAAGTTTACTGTATGCAGTTGAGATAGGGATTCAGAAGAATGAGTTAGATTTGAATTCTGCTAGTTCCATAATCGTTACGGATGGAGATAATTAGTTCCATAGTCGTTTGCAACGACAAGACTGGAGTTTTGGTTCACTCGTTGGTTTTCTCCTTCACATCCTTTCAAACGGTAAGGCGGTGGGGGTTTACATAAATAAGGTATATCCTGTCATATAATTGTGAGGTGGTTCTTATTCAGTAATCGTCAATTTACAGCTATTCTCATGGAAACTTGGTGTTTATTTCTTCAATTTCTGCAGATATGTCGGCAAAATTCTCACAAACTTTATAAATCAGTGATCTCAATGATTATATTGCACCATCACAAGCTTGCATAGTCTCTCTAAATGGGACTATGACCGCTAAGAAGCAGGAGACAGCCCGGGTGGTGGTGACTTTAGTTTCAATAAGAATTTTATTGATTTCTAGTTGTTATATCAAATGATTTTTTTTTACTAATTCTTGTTTTTTTTTTTACAGAACCAAGTGGTGATTGCACCTTCTGTCAAACAATTGGACACAGAACCAGTTAAAATTTCATTGAAGGACTGCTTGGAGTGCAAGTACAGTGTCTATTTTATCCGTATAGCTTGTTTTTTTTTGTTTTAATAATTTGTGTATAGTCAGTAACATATGAATTGGTATGAAGTAAAGAAAATAGGCTAAGCACCATGGGCATGGGTACACAATTTACACTCACGATGGAGTGATGGTACTTAGAGTAATCCCGAAATAAAGAAAAATATAGAAAGATAATATTATTATGTTAACCTAGGAGAGGGTGGTTCCACGGAGAATGAGTTGTGTTTATGTCTCCTTTAGTTACAATTAGCTCGTTAATTGCTAGACTTTGGTCATAAATAAGGAACATTTTTATTTTTGAAAGACATGGTGGAAGGTTGGTTGTTCTTGTTGGTGAATGAATATGTTGCACCAGTCTAAGGAACAAAGTCATGTTCAGGTTTAAGATTTAGTTATGATGATTTAGGAGCTAAGTATGTAACATATTGATTTGTGATGTAGCATAAAGCATGGATCTGTGTTGCTGTCTTGGCTAGGGCTACAAGGATGAGAAGAGGATGGTCAATGAAGCAGATGGTGCTGTTGTGGATAGACGGAGGATGAAAGTAGAGTTGTTTTTATGTAGAGCTGAGTTATAGGAGATGATGCTGTAAACTAGAGAAGAAATGAAGCTTAAATGAAGTGCAGCTACTGATGAATTCTGATGAAACCAATTATGGTTTCATCTTATTTATGATGAAACCATAATAAGTTTCATCGTATTTATGATGAACCAAAATTGGTTTCATCTAATTTTTGGTCAGTGGTGGTGGAGGTCGTCGGCGGGTGTTGGCGATGTTGCTAGTTTTAGTCGGTGGTGGTCGGCGGTGGTCGACAATGGTGGTGCTGCCAGTTGATAATATGTGTTGTAGCATAGAGCATGGATCTGTGTTGTTGTGATGTTGTTGTATCCAAGACAACTGCAACATGAGATCCTTGTTGAATTTTTCTTGTAGTTGAATTATGATGAAACCAATTAGGGTTTCATCTTATTTTATGATGAAACCAAAATCGGTTTCATCTAAATTTTGGTCAGTAGTGGTGGTGGTCGGTGGCGGCGGTGGCGGTGGTGGTCAGAGGTGGCGGCGTTGGTGGTCGGAGGCGGTGGTGGTCGGTGGCGGCGGCGGCGGTCGGAGGCGGTGGTGGCGGCGATAGTGGTGGTCGAAGGTGGCGGCGGCGGTCGGAGGTGGTGGCGGTGGTGGTTGGCGGCGATGGCGGTGGTCGGTGGCGGTGGTGGTCCGTGGCGGCGGCGACGGCGGTGGTCGGTGGCGGTGGTGGTCCGTGGCGTTGCTTGTGGGTGGTGACAATATAATAAGAATTAAAGTGGGGTTGATTTTTGTTTTTGTTGGGGTGATTTAAACTAAGAGGGTAATATAGACCAATTATATTAAATGGGATTTTTGTGAACAATTTTTTTTGTTGGAGTTTTTGTGTATAGATAGTGACACCTTTGGGTTATAACTCGCGGACCATTATTTTATTACTATCTATGTTTGCTAGGTATATATGTATACATATTTATATATATACATCGGTGGTTAACTATTCCGAATAAGTTAATTTCCTTTCTTCTCTATTTTTTACAGAAAAAGAAAATTCGACGAAACACGGTTTACAGTTTCTATCCCCTAATGAAACTGTAATCACCAAAAATTGGTGTTGTCGCAATTTGATTACCTTTACGGTAATAATTACGTGCATGGTTGAAAAACCTACGACCTATTAAATTTGGTATCCTTGTTTTCTATACAAGGATCATGTGATTTATCCAAATGGTTTCGATATTTTTTTTCTTTACAAGAAACCATTTGTCCAACCACAAAGTGGATTATCCATGTGCGATTACTAACAGATTTTTTTTTCCTTTCTTCGTCAATATGATTTTCATAGATCGTACAAACGAACTGGTGTTGGTTTTCTCTATCGCTTATATGAGATGCCAACATAGCTAGGTTCTTTCTACCAACACCGTTGGTTTCTGTTCCTTTCCGGAAACCATGAATTTTTCTAAATTCAGTAACGAAGATGATTTCTTTATCTTTCTTAAGAAGAAACATATAAGCCAACTAGATTTGGTTTTTCCCTATCGTTCCTAAAGGGATAAAATGTCGTTATGGAATTGCAAACGCCGACGAAACACAGAATTGCTGCATTCTCGAAGAATATTTAGCAATTTTTAATTTTCCTCGCCATAATAATCTCAAGTATTTGGACCGTTCCACTTATAGCTGGATTACACTTTGACCTTAAAGATCAATTGCGCACCCGACTTGTTAGCCCATATTATTAATCCTTGTAACGACAAAATTGATCTTGAAGTTAATTTCTTTTGAAAAAGAAGTGTTCAAAATCTCATTCTGAATCATTATCCTGTTGTCCGTAAAGGTCACTATTTTTTTTTATTTTTTTGGAGATTTATTAGCATTTTTTTATGCTTTTGGTTGTAACCATTAAAATCCATGGTTGATGTTATATTTGTATGTCAAGTAGACTACAATTTTAAGAACAATTTTTTAATGACTTTTGAAGTCATTATCTACAGTCCACTGGTATTTTTCTTAAAATTGATAGGTGTTGTAAAACACCTAATTTTATGTATAGTATTTATGCTTTCTTTGTTATTATCCTTGTGAATTGCATCTCTTATGTTTACTTTTGAGTATTTAGGTACTGTGGAGTCATCTGGAGCAAAAGAAGGAGAAAACGTCCATGTGGAGCGTAAAGGCCAAAAAGGTTGATTCACGGGCGAGTCATACTCGGAGCAGGCTAGGTTCCGCAAGGAAGAGGTGGAGAATGAACTGTCAGTTTCCCATAACTGATAGTCGAACAGATAACTAGGGTGTCGGTTTTCTGGGACCGACAGGCCATGTGTGAGTTGGTTACCCCTTAACCACTAAAGTGGGGTGTCAATATGAATCCCTTCTCCTACACACAACCTAAATTTAAGAGAAGATTCATTTCTTTTTATCATTAGCTTTCTTTTACTCCACCTGAAATTCAGAGAGATAAAATGGTGCGGATGCTGTCTGAGAAATTGGTGGCAAGTGGTAAGCATCTGGATCGAATTCAAGGAGATGAGGATGTGAATTTAAGCTATGCTGGGAGGATGAAGAACATAAAGAAATTCTGAGTTTGAGAAGATGAAATTAGGGTTTTGTGATTCTGAACCTGAAGTTGAGATATGAGAGAAATCGAGAATGAATCCGAAGAGAAAGGGGTTTTGAGATGAATTAGAAACATGGGTATGTCTCAGATTCAAGTTTACATCAAGGTAAAAGTGTTGCTGTTGTCGACTGAAGCTGAGTATGGAGAGAATAATGGGTTCAGTTGAGATTGATCTGCTGTTGAGGATGAAATTCATTGGTTGCAGTGTTTCTGCCAGAGCTAGTGAACATGGTGGAGTTCAGATTGGTGGTTGAACTGGTGAATTTGTGAGAAATTTAGGGAGATTTCATCAGAGAATGGTGATGCTGTTGGTGTTTTGCAGGGGACCTGAGATGAGCAATGAACTGTTGAAGCTGCAGATGATGCAGTTCAAGTGCAGCTGAGATGAAGCATTGGTGGACCTAGACCGAGCTGATGTGAGAGCTGTAATGGAGAAGCAAGAGAAATGGAAGCGGTATTGCAGTTTGTGGCTTGAACTGGAACAACATTAGGTGCACGCTAGGATTGAACTGCAGGGGAGTTTGAGGTGCTTTTACTGCCGAGACATGATGATTCTTATGGCTATTTGTTGTTGGTAATTAGGTCAAGAAAATGAAGAGATTGATTGGTTGTGGAGCTGTGAAAGCTATAGAATGGGTATGAATTGTTGGTACAGGTCAGATTGAAGCAATGGAACTGAATTTCTATGTTGGCATGGGTTGGTGCCGCTCATGAGAATGAAATGGTGTTGATATGAAGCAGTGTAGGCTGAGATAATGATTCAATGGGTCAGATAGTGCAGTGTTGTTGGCTATACTGAGATGCAATGGAAATGGTAGTATGACTTGAGTTATGAACTGCAATTGATGCTGCTAGTAAGCTCAAGTTGCAGCTGAAGTTCTGATGCCGAGGAAACGAGGAAGGGGTTCTGTCTGTGGTTTCATTGAACTGCAGGTGGAATTGATCTGAGAATGTCTCTGAGTTGTTGTTGCTGCTTAGATGTATGACTACGATTTTACAAGTGAATCTGGTGGTGCAGTGGGAGAAAGTAAGATGCGACCTGTGTAGTGATCTGAGAATGGGGTTGCAAGTCAGATGAAGAATAGTATGGTGGTAAGGTTTGGTTTGCAGTTGAATCTATGTTGGCAGCTAAATGGTGAAGATACAAGTGTTCTTGTGTGGAGATGGCTGTTGGGATTGTGTTGGTGCTGCTGTGTTATGTAGTAGCTGAAGGCTGAGCTGCTAATGATAGTGGTTCTGAGAATGTTGCAGTGGTGATTGCAGGTGGATGGATGTTGAGCATAATGCAGTTGAACTGAGGCAACTGTGAAATGAAGTTGGTGTTGCTGCTGTAGAGAATGAATTAAGATGCCTGTGATGACTGAAGCTTCAAATGGAGTTTGTTCTGTTGAGTTGTGAAGTTGAGTTGCAGAATAGATGAATGTTAGGATTGAAATAAAATTGCAGGTGCAAGTGTTGGTGTTTTGCTGGATACGGAGTAAGTGAACTGAAGTTTGACAAGAATTAGAATGCTTGAATGTTGAACTGCAAGGAACTAGCATGAGTTGTGTTGCAGTATGGAGCTGAAATGTTAGTTGCGGCTGTTGGAAAGAAGCTACAGAAGGTTGCGATGCTATGGCTGAAGCTGCAGTGAATAAATGGAGTAGATTGTGCAGTTGAGAACAAATCCAAGGATGTAGTGATGCTGAGAAGGCTAGAGCTGGATGATTTTGCAGCTGCGATTCAAGTGGTGGTAGTGGTAGTAGTTAATGGCCTTGAATGGCTTGAATTGTGCTGAATTGAGTGATTGCACATGACTTGAAGTTAGTTCACAGCACTGGTGATGCACCTTGATGGTGGACCAAGCTCAAGCCAAAGCAATGACTCAGGCCAAAGCTTACTCAGTTGGTTCAGCTCAGTCAGGCTACTCAGACCCTGACTCAGGTCTGACTCAATGAGCTGACCCGGTTTGACTCGGTGCTTGACCCGAGTTAACTAAGTTGACCGATTTGACCTGTTTGACCGGTAATCGGGTGGACTTTGCCGGTCACCTGAGATGTTTTCCGTCGAGTTTCCGACCGACTTCCTGCCAATTTTCGGCGATAATTTTTTGGACATATTTTCTACGTGGGTTCTTCACACACATGGGCTTGGTGGACCGCTTTGGATATGGACTTTTGGAGGATTGACCTAGTTTTGGAAAAAGTTTGTACTTCGAAAACCACGTATTCTTCTTGGAGCTTTGGAGGAAACTACTTCTAGGGTTTGCTTTGCTTTCATCTTCTTTATTTTTTTTATTTTATTGATTATGATTATGATGAACTCCATTATTATGAGTAACTAAACTCAATTATTGGTTATGGGATAAAAGTTGATTTCCAACATGTTATTTGATTCAATGAATTAGTTTTGTCTCAATACTTTATTGTTTATGTTTCATTATTAATATTGTCATATGATTTGAATGCTAGTTTGTTTGAGTCCGGAATCAATTAGATTAGTCTTCATCTCTATTGCTAGATTAGGGTTTTCAATACGAAAAAGTTGTTTGTCCCTGATTTCAAGTAGCATAATTGTGGGTAGTGCTTGTAGTGATACATCCTACTAGTCACATATGAATCATAACCTTTTTTAAAACGAATTAGTGCTTTTACACATTTTGTTTGCATTGATTAGTCTTATTTCATAGAACTTATTGCTCTTAGGGAGTTAAACTTAATTGTGCTTTTACACTTTAGGTTGCTTTCTAGGTAGATTTCACATTAGCATCTTTTAATGTTATTTGTGATAAAATCGGGAAATAAACAGGATACTCTTGCGATCAAGATATCCTAGGACTTCTAATAGATGAGAGATTAAATTTCAATTCTAATCATTGATGAAAATACATGTTTGTGAATGATACTATCCTGTGACCAATATCTTCTCCTTATTGATTATTCCAATTATTAACTTTGCTTTCAATTACTTTTATTGCTTAGATAAAAACTGAAATTTTATAACAACAAAAGCCTCTCTGTGGGAACGAACTCTTTTTTATCACGTACTATATTTATATCTAGTTGAGTGAGAAAGTGAATTATATTTGCACGGCTGACAACCGGTCAATAATCCAGAAAATATTATAAGTATTTGTTCTCGAATTAATCGGATAATACTTTACGAAACATGATTTCGTGTATGAGATGCAAACATTTCCTCTATAATCAGGGGGAGACTATATACACTATAAAAAAACTTGTGTTAGTTAACTTTAAAAGTTATATCAATTTCTCTCCCATTAAATCGATAAATGTTGCCATTAAATAATAGGCGTGAAAGTGTCTCATTTAGCTTTTCCAAGCTTTGTCGTTTGCTAAGGCAAATCCAATCACTTCTAGCAAGCATGTAGCATTTTAGTGTAGTCTACGGATAGTGCTCTGATAGAGTATATCATAATATGATTCCATTCTCAAAACTAATATCTCCTCATTTGAAGAGGAGGAGATTATAACCTCGCAGGCGCTAGTACCAGTAATTGACTGATTTTTTTCAATATATGCATATCTTTGAGAATTATGTGGGATCGTAGTAATTTATAAATTGTCGAATATTCATTATAGCAGCTACAGAAATAATAAATTATGATGGTTTTAAACCCCTCTGCAGAGAAATATCAACATACGTGTTTGGTTTACATACATTCCAATTTAGATTGGATTAATTTCTTGATGAACGCAATTTTGGATCCAAGACTTAACACCTTAAAATTGCAAAGCCCATTAATTATAGGATGGTATAGTCATATTGCGTTGTACGAGAAATATGTTCGTTGTGACTATACCATCCTATAATTAATGGTAGTCCTTGAAGGATTGCTTCAACAATTGTTCTTGTTATAAGACACATTTAGCGTGGTAGTCCTTGAAGGACTCGTATGTGGTCGGAGAACATATTCAAACTTGTAATCCTTGTAGGATTCAAATTATATTCTGGCATCCACTTGACTTGATTATGTCAAATTAACAATCCTTTATGTGTTTTTAGAAATTTGGTACAAGACCAAAAAAAATCCAGATAAATTAGTTGATTATGTCAACTTCATAGGTCTCTTGAGGAGTCCATAAAAACACAAATATCCACGCTTTAGCAGCATGAATTCTATTTTTTTTTCCTTCTTTCTTGAATCTGCAGTTAGAATAATGCTAGCTTAAACTCGTCTTTGAGATAGACTAGAGTTATTATTTTGATGCTTGTATTTTGAAAAACTCATATAATTGGTTTCGCATCCATATTTACGTCAAAAGTTATACTATTTTCCTTCGTTTCAGGTTTTCTCCCGTGTGGTTTTCCTGACAAGGTTTTAACGAGACAACATCTTGTTGACGTTTAATTTTCTTTCAAAATGTTGATATTTGTGCTCTTTTTCCTTCATCCATAATTTTTTTCCCATTGGGTTTTTACTGGAAAGGTTTTAGTGAGGAAATTAAATTCAACATGGTGGTCATCCAAGGGGGAGTTGTATCAATTTCGGTTATTTGGTGGATACCCACCATTAACTAGGTCATTCTGCTAGACGACGTCAACATAACAGTCTCCTATGAATTTGAATATTATTCTAATCCATATAAGGTATGATCACAGTTTTTGTTCACCTATGCAACTGTAACTACTTCAACTACTTCTGCAAATCATCTTTGAGAAGCTAGCAAGTCCTCAATGTATTTAAAGAAGCGTGAAGACTCGGTAACACTACCATTAGAAGACTAACACAAAAGAAGACTTCATCAACTGGCAAATTTCGCACTAATGCATTGCTATCTCCACCACTCAAGAAATTCATTTATTGAAAATGGGAAGTGTCGACTCGAAGATTTGCAATCCAAGATTTAACTGAAGTACTTATAAGGGGGAGGAGCATAGGTATTTTACTGGACTATCACGTTGTACTCTTTTTCCTTTGTCAAGATTTTCTCCCACTGAGTTTTTCCTTGTCAAGGTTTTAACAAGGCAACATTTACATGTCCGATTTTGTTCTAAGCTTACTCATAATTGTACTCTTTTCCCTTCGATCAGGTTTTGTCCATTTGGGATTTCCTGACAAGGTTTTAACAAGGCAATTAGCTTAGACACAATGTCATCAGAGGGAGTGTTATAAATGTGTAATTATGTTAAGAATATCTAGGGTAAATCCCGTTTATTACTGGGATGCCCTTGTGTCTATTCCTATAAATAGAGGCTCTAATGTTAGTCTATTGTACACATATGAATAAGAACTTCTCTCTCTTCCCCTGAATTTTGTGTCTTCTTCTTCTCTTATTCTATATTACAAGACTACTACACATAAACCCCATATATCTAATAATTTCTCTTGCACCGATCTTGCAATGGTTCTTCTCTCTATCGGTTTGCCCTGTGTTTGTACCCAAAATTACTTTTAGACGCAAACGCGATGATTTGATGAGGATTATTGAGAATTAGGGTTAGAAAAAAATTGAAGGAAATCAAAAGAGACAAAGGATTTAACGTGGTTCGACAATGAGCCTACATCCACGGAGGAATATCCATAAGGAGAGCTTTCTTTTTTATTGATTCTATTCCAATGGTTTATCTTCTAGGGTTTTTCCTCCCCCTCTTAGGGTTAGGATTCCCCATCTTTATACAATTGTGCCTCTTTACATTCGGATGTTCTAGAACCTTCTACTTGGATTGTGGATATGGGTTGGCGGAAACGAACCGGTGAAATGGGCTGTTGGGCATGGGCCAAAATTGATCTTGATATTGGCGCCCAATATTATGGTACAAACATCATCGCCCCCTCTTAACCCATAATTTATTGTGGGATTAAGATATGTGGATTCTTCGTGAGCTATATTTGTTGAAACGTCTTGCGAATCGCCCACAAACTTACTCCACGACTTCCTAAATATTATGCAGCGCTCTTCGAGAAACTTGGAAACAGGTTCTACGGTATGCACCTAATTTTCGTCCCCACTAGCATTTAGCGCATGAAGTAAATTAGTGTATATCACATCGTTTTTCTGATCATTAGCTCGACAGAGGTTTTGAGCTTTTGGTGCTGTGACTACCGAACATGGCGTTTAGCTTGTATCCTCGAACTTAATGGTCCTGCCTATTTTCTACTGTCCCTTTTTCTTCATTTAAAAATTATCTCCAAGGATAAGCCTGTCTTTTCCTATATCATATTTCCTTTTTATCCTAGCAGATATGTTTCCTCGGATGAAACAGTCTTGTTTTGTCCATCTCCGTATGACCACTAAAAGAAAATTGTCGGCTGGGGAAAATCTGTAATTCATCTGAGATCTTCATGGCTTCATCCAATTAATCTTCGTTGCTTGGCAGATAACGTGTACTTACAGATGGTCCCATAGTTGATGACAGCAGTAACGACCGTGTAGAGAAATTCTTTGACCTACCGAGTAGCTTGTTTGATGTGTCACTTTCCCATGAGTATGTTCAATGGAGTTATGAAAGAGATCTAAAATGCAAATGAAATCTCGGGCCCAACTAACGATGTTCCTCTTAATCAAAGGCCAGGAGTTGCCGTCATTTATCTGAATTCGAGTCATACGAATGTAGTTCTCCTAACGCTGTAGAAATGAATTCAATGGAGACCAATTACCGTCAAGGATCATCGTCTCCTTCCAGTTTGTTAAGAATTCGCCGAAGACATTATAGCACAAAAACGGCCATAGATAATTCCTTGGACGCCCATAACTTTGGAACAAGACACGATAGAACAAAGCTCAAGAGGCTTCGAAAAAGAGATCAGCCCCTTCCTTTCGCATGTACCACTCGTCGTAAGAAAAGTTTTCTGGTGAACAAGGCTTTAAATTCTACGAATGTTCCTGATGCTATGTCAGGAAAGATATGTCAAGTTGTTCGCCGCAGGAAGCGTTTGCTAAACAAGGACTATACTTATCGAGAAGAGAGCTTGTATGGTTCAGGCGGTGGATTTGCCCCTGGTTCTGGCGGAAACAGAGAAAGTTCGAATTCTGGCTCCAGTGATGTGGTTTTTGGAATGGAAGCTGAGAATTATGAGGACATTTCGTCAGGTGGTCCTCCTAGTCTTTGCATTAACTTGAGTGATGCTGAGGTTCCTTTGGGGAGAGAATCCGTGAGGGGAAATGATTTCTCCAACACTGAATTTGTTGACGATAACCCACCTTTCCGTATGCTTCAGGTCACGGAGAACTTACTCGTGATAGTGGAGAAAAAGTTGTCCAATCACCCCTGCCAACTGAACCTTCGCCTGGCTTAAATTTATTTTTTGACTGCGGAATGATGGGAAGTGGCTCGACTAACCCCTGCCCGGAGAACGAAAATGTTAGAATAAGTCCCGCAAACTGACACCGGCATCAGTCGACGTGCCCCTGCCTCTCGATCTCAAGCCCAACCGACAAACAAGCCTGATTACGGCACATTTCTCGATCATATTTGCTTATATACAAAAAGCACAAGTTTAATGCTTTATCTGACACTGAACTTTAAAAAAGTCCAGTGGAAGAGGCTCCAGTAAACGGATATTGACTGGCAGTTTTCATTTTCTTAATTAATTGATAGATATCCAAATGCTTAGCGCCTGTTTGGTACAGTTTTGAAAAACAGTTTTCAAAAATAGTTTTCCACTGTTTTAAAAATATACCCTTTTTTCCTTGTTTTCATTTTCTAAATATTGTTTGGTAAACTGTTTTTGAAAACAAGGAAAACCAACTAAATCGGATCAAATGTAAAGATTCATCTAAGAGATAGTGATATTAGCCATGACTCACTTGCAGTCATTCCCCATCTCTTACTTTGTTCTGAAAAGAAGAAAAGAATAAAGAAAAGAAAAAAAGAGAAAACACAGAAAACAATAATTTGTTGTTTTCATTTTTTTGTTTTTTAAAACAGAAAACGGATAGAAAACATTTTCTGAAAATGTCCTTACCAAACGCGTTTTCTCCTGTTTTCTGTTTTCTCTGTTTTTAAAAACAGAAAACTGTTTTTGAAAACTATACCAAACAGGACCTTATTTTCTCAAGTCGTTTCCTTCGACTGGCGGCTCATTCATTGTACACGCCAATTAAGTTAAGAGAATAAGTGGCACAACGTCATTTACTCCTTCGCCTGTAGTTTCTGAATTACGTGACTCAACTGAACCATGCGCAAAAACAACATTCTTTGGAGAGTGGTGCTGATGCCGCTAAGAGACGGGAAATCACATGGTTGGAGAATGAAAATACTGAGTTGTCCGCTACTATAAGGGTGCTGACCGAAGAGCTGTCAGGAGTGCGCCAGGAATTAGCTGACTCCAATTCCCGTGACTTGCAACTGGCCTACACCATAAGGAACATTCATAGAATTTAAAGGTTAAGAGACGAGAGAGAGGTAGATGATGGAATGCCAACCTTGGGTTTTTGTGTTTCGTTCTCGAACTGTTTGAGAAGAAGAAGAGTTGAAGAGAACGAAGAGAGTTATTCCTCTTTTTATGCGTCAAACGGTGGTACACGAACCGGCTAAGATTTTTCTAGAATGCGGTTCGAACACGTAATGGTTACGAGATCAGAGCACGTGAACCGTACGTGATTACGTGTGCAGTCAAGGACTCGTTTGTTTTAAGCTTCATCGAATTTTGATAAGCAACATACATTTTCTTGAGAAATTCTTTGTATAAACCAGACAAGATAATACAAAGAGAGTTTGCACACCGTGACACCAAGAGATAGTTTCTTTCCAACTACTCTTGCATCTTACAGTATTGATAAATATCTAGAGGACTGTTCTTACAAGTCTTTCAAAGAACTTTAAAAGAGCACAAGAGAATTTGTGTTCCAGGTTTCTTGATTTACACTTTAGAAAAAAACAGTCTCTTTCGATAGTATTTAGTACTGCTTAGGGAAACTCTTTTGTTGAAAGAGACATCCTAACTTTTTCATAAAAGACAGCAATACAATTATCTTGAGAGGGTGTATCGGATTGACAGATGAAACAAGTCATGTTCTGAGATGAGACTAACTGATAGATGAGGTTTAGACTCTTCTTGTACTATATCCAGTTTGACTTTTGGAATACAGGAAAGAGGAGTATTGCACTCACTAATAAGTAGATCAATATCAACCTCAACATGAATATTATTCATCATAACTTGATTTAGCTTATCAAGAGAATCTTGCACTTTGTGGAGGTATAACTCAACATCAAGAGATAACCTTTCAAGCCCTGGAAACACGTCAACGGATTTTAAACCTGGTGGAGGTTTAGATAGAATTTCTTCTACAGATTTTATGAAATCAGTCATGGAAGAGAATTTTGGAATCCCTGGATCTGTTGGTGCATATATTGAGATAGTGTTTCTGCCCATAGAGTCATATTGATACAAACACAGAGTTATGAGGTCTTAAATGTGTTTGCCTGCTATGATACCAATTGAAAAAGCGGGAATCAAACAACCATACCCAATATTTCGTTTAGGCAATCTGTATGGAATAACTCCAATATATTTCCAGGAGAATCAACTAGACAGTCAGACTCAATCAAAGAAAATACATCCAAGAGTTATATCTCTATTTCTCAAATTAATCTGCAATCGAACAAAAAGGAATCTCTGAGCCGAATCAATAAGAGAAATAACTTGGATAGTACCGAATACCAATGTTCAAGTGTCAATCACTTTATATCAACAACCAAAGGTTGGATTATGTAATTGATTGAACTAGGGACAACCTGCGATATTTCAATTATATAAAAACATAATGCGGAAAAGAAATAACACAAACACCAGAAATTTTGTTAACGAAGAAACCGCAAATGCAGAAAAACCCCGGGACCTAGTCCATATTTGAACACCACACTGTATTAAGACGCTACATACTCTATCCTACTACAAGTTAACTTCGGACGATGTAGTTGAGCCCTAACCAATCTCACACTGATTAAGATACATTCGCGTTCCTTACGCCTCTGAATCCCAGCAGGACTCTACGTATTTGATTCCATGAGATGATCTCCCCGAAAACTAAGAGTTTCTACGACCCAAAGTCGGAGATTTGATAAACAAATATGTCTCACACAGAAAAATCTCTTGAATAAATAAATTTGTCTCCCGCAGAAATACCTACGATTTTTTTCCCGTCTTTTGATAAATCAAGGTGAACAGGAACCAACTGATACACCAAACTTATATTCCCGAAGAACAGCCTAGTAATATCAATCACCTCATAATGATCTTAATCGTATGGTAGCGAAACAAGATATTGACGGACCATAAGAGAAAAGATGTTTGTGACTACTTTTTATCTTACCTATCAGAGATTGAATCTCCAACAAATCTTAGAGAAGATAGTACTCAATACGATAGAACAAAGTAAAAACAGAACATGCAACAACATAGAAAATAGTTGGGTCTGGCTTCAGAATTCCAATGAAGTCTTCAAGTCGTTAACCTAATAATGGTTTTAGAAAAATATAGGTTAAAGGAGAATTGACTCTAGTCGCAACTAGTATTACACAGGAGGTCTGGGGATTAGGTTTCCAAGTTGCTAGAGTTCTCCCTTATATATTCTTCAAATCAGGTTTTGCAATCAATGTTACCTTGGTAACAAAGCATTCAATATTCTCCGTTATATGAAAACCTGATTATTAGATTCAAGCTAATATCTTTCAAACGTTAGATTTAACTTAGCTTGTTATACACAAATGAAATGTGCCTTCATTTAGATGTGGGTAACCGTACCTAAACGTGTACACTTGGTTGGCTTAATAATAGTTAACCGAAGTTAGCCATATGAACACTTTCATATCAACCTTGTTCATCTTTATCATAACTAGTTCAAATGACTCAAATGAAACTAGTTATAAAGTTGTTCAATTGTTTATATTCTCACAGAACTGTACAAGACACAATTGAAGCAAAATCGATTTTGATTCACTCGAACCATTCATGAACATTATAGCCACGATTTGCAAAAGATTGCATTACTTAATATATAAATGTATGTGTTCACGAATAAACCGATTTTAGAACTTAACCACTCAAGTATGCAAACGGGTACGCATACTTAGAGTTCCGGACTTGGTATGTCCGCCAATATGCGAACGGGTACGCATACTGTCGTTCACGACCGAACTCAGTTGAACTAGTATGAAAACGGGTACGCATATTAAATTCACGTACTTGATATGTTAAGCCACTACGTATACGGGTATGCATACTAAGTCCCGGGACTTCAACTGTTAAACCAGTACGCCTACGGGTATGCATATTATGGTTCCCGGACTTGGAGTAACATGCAACAATTAGCATCAAGTACGCATACTGTGCTATATCCAATCAATGGTTAATTGTTCTAAACTCCATATTGATCATAGAAACATTCTTGAAAGATGGGAACAGCCGTCTGACACAAACTATTAGCTTCAAAGAAATTTTCAAGTGATCAATAGATCAATACGAAACATTCTGAATCTACATCAAATGACTGTCTCACACAAATAATGTAAGATGTTCACGGACGATTTTCACATGATCATCTTTTGACTTCCGTCAAGAATAAAAGATGAACTTGGCTAAAGCTAAAGCTTACCAACACATATTTCGAGAAATATGTAAGCGAGTTAAACTCAGCTCGAAATATCAAATGTGTATAAACTAAAGTTATGTATATATAATATATGACTTTTGTCTCAATAGGAGATAGAATATAAATATACTTCTGAGTGATAGATGAGTTCAAGTCTCCATATACCTTTTGTTGATGAAGTTCCACAAGCTCCCATTAGTAGTTCTTCGTCTTTAATTGATGAACGCCGTGAAGTCTAAAGCTCAACTACGCATTCTATCCTAATCCGAGACATAGCTATAAGTAGATTAAAAATCAAGACTTATAGTTTTGGAAATTAAACTTGAAAAACAAGCTTGAGAAAGCACCACTTGCGAGTTCGACCAAGAAGTGCTCTAACAAAAGAGTAGCATTATTCGGTGTTTTCAGCGATAATGGTGGATAATGAAGGCTTAAACATCCTGCAACCCAAGTGTAGAAAAGATAAAACATAACGCTAGCAATTACATATAGGTAGCCAATTTCCACCAAATATGTTTTTTTTCCTTTATGAATAACCTTCTAAATATTTCCTGCACCCAATAATTCACCCATAGATCATCTTCGAGTCGCACGACTCATACATGGTCACCAACCTGTATACCTCAGCAAACATACCAAGTTAATGATCCTTGCATAAGTTTTTTTGATTACCTTAGGTGTTCAACCATATATCTCTTAAGTTTTTTTGATCAAGTTTAAGTGAATTTCATTCAATTCATATCATCTCAGTCAACTTCACTTTTTTGAAATTTTTATTACCTAATTCACCTGACCCACATTGCATATCATCTGACTCACATGAAGTAGATTCACCATCATCACCACCATAAATTTCACAAATATGATCAAAATTAAACACACCCACGCTTTAAAATTAAAATCACAAATGTTAAATCTAACAATTCAAGAAATCGCAAAATAAAACTCAAATCAAAATCTAAAACCAAAAACAAAAACTAAAAACAGAGTTATGGTTTATACATGAGATGACTTTGTTTTAAGACTTCATCACTAAAGAAAGTCATATGAAATTATCAACTTCAGTATAAGTTTATTTTAGTTACACAATATAACAACCAGTCATAGAAAAAAATCATCAAACAACTTGAGTAAAGCTAAAATAAATAACTAACACAACTTGCAAAACATAGAGTACACGAGATTATCAACGGAATCACTTCATAAATTTGAAATAAGGCACATATCCCATGAATCAACTAACAACACAAAGTTTTCCAAAACAAAAAATAGAAATTATTTTCGATCTTCTTCCTTTGCAATTTCAAAATAAAAACAATTTCTAGGATTTATAAAATTGAAGTATAATTTTTTTTAAATGGGTTATTTTACCTGAGATTAGGTTACCCAAACTTAGTATATGGTTACATATTTCTTGTCATAGGTTAGTTTTGATTTCTAGTTTTAATTTCTGGTATATTAGGGTTCATACCATGAACTCTGTGAAGGAAAAAGGTGAATGAACGAGTTCAAGAGATAGAAATCAGAGATGAGATTCATGAGATTAAGAGAGGGATTCTTCATGATACCGACTTGCTGTGAGAGAAATTTTTCATGATACCAATTTCTCATGAGTTTGAAAAGGTTTTGGAGATCTGATGAAACAAATAAAATAAAACTAAGTGAAAAATATATATCTATTTCAGTGAGTAGTGTAAGCAGGTCAAAAGGTCAAGGGGTAGACTTAATCCCAATACACTTGTAAGCAGGCCAAAATATGGGCGGGACAAGAGCCACAAGTGTTACCAGGCACACATGTGACTCGCACGCCTAAACTACCCGATCTTGCTTGTAGAAACAATATATTAGCAGTTGCGAGTTTAGCGACACAAATTAGCTGTTGTTAAACTTTAGCAATAGGCGTTTTTTGTTCCTAAATTAGCAACAACTCCAGCTCTTTTGCTAATTCGGGTTGCTAAATCCTGAATATGGTATAGTGACTACTACACTAGTTGAACAGATTGTCGTGTTAGCCTACCAGCGAGTCTCATAAAGAACCATCCAAGGAAGCCGAAGCGGATATAGGAGTAATGATTATTTTACGATTATTTTTATCATTTTAATATTACTAGTTTAATGTAGGCTAGCTAGCACGACAACCTGTTTGATTAATGTGGTAGTACTACGTTTTTTTTTGGTACACGAAAAATGGAAAAACACACTAGCTCTGAGCTACATCAAGAGCAGTAGTGATGAAACTAGGGCAGTGATCAGCAATACATTATCTTGGACTTTGTTTTTGATGGCGTATGCAGCAATAATATGTGATGTTGCATTGGCAGGCTTCGGAGAAAAATTGAAGGAAATTTGTGGAGAAGTTTATGTCAGGGCTTTTATATCGTGAAAAGTTTTCCAGATTCTCCATGGAGATTATTGAGCTTCTCCTTTCAAGATCTTTACCACCACCTGACAGTCCCTTCAATTATAACAGTCTCAAAGTTGAGCGACTTTGGTATTACGTTGTTAGAGTTTTTCTTTTTTAGGCTTTCAACTAGTTTCTTGTAATAATGCTCTTAATTAATAAAAGAAAAAGATATCTTCATTTTATTAATAAAGAATTTTACGTTTATGGTTGCTTCAAAAAGAAAATATAATTTTAATTATTATATATTATTTAAAATAAAAAATAATAATTGAAGAATAAAATAAAACTTAGAAATATAATGATAGTCGTACAAAATTTAAGGGTAAATTTTTTTTTATAATAAAATAACAAGATTAAAATTGAGAATCAATTAAATCTAATTATATGGGTCCATAGTTTCTGCTTTTCCGACTTTTAAAAGTTAGTGATAAGTAGCTTTTAAAAGGGACCGTGGATATTAACAGGGCCGACATCTTAAACACGGGTACGAGAACTTTACAGGGCCAAATTTTCTAATGGAAGTGATAAACGCGCGTCCCAAATAAACAAAAAGAAACCACCGCTCATCAGCGTTTGGTTCTTCTTCCTCCTCCTCCCCTGTTCCCATGAATCCGTCTGTTTCCTCATCCCTCTCCTCTGTTCACATGAGTCATTGATCCTGCATGATGATCTATTGATCACTCATATTATAGAAACCTAATTTTTGAACTTACAAACTCTTTCTCATCCTCTTGATCTATTGATCACTCGTATTATAGAAACCTAATTTTTGAACTCCCAAACTCTTTCTCTTCGTTGTTTGTGTTAAAATTTAACCAACTTCAAAACAAATATCCTTTTCCAAGGTTACTCATAGTGACGGTGCTGGTAACCTTAGACTCTTTGGACATCAATTCCAGTTTGGAATTTTATTTCAGAAATCAAATGTTGCGACACCGAACCTGCCGATCTACTATCTTTCCTTATTTAGAACTACTTTAATTAATACTTAGCTTTCTTACTTTGATAGAACTTCTTTAATTTGCATCACTTGCTTATCAAGTAATTGCGTAGTATAAATACAGTATTCGAGTCTGTTCGAAGAACCTAACTTTTATCAATAGAACTCAGTTCAATTATCTCTTTCCCTTAAACACTTAACCAAAGGTGGTTAACCCCCAATTCAACGGGTTTTATTCGGGGTTCTTGCATTCTTTACTGGGTTCTTGTTCTCTTAACTGTGGTATAACTATTGTTTGGTCAAAGACCCTAAAAACTGGTATCAGAGCTAGGTTAGATCTTCTCCTAAATTCTACCAATTTTTTTTTTACGATGACATATACAGAAGTCTTGTCTCAACTGCAACAAAGCATTAATGGGGTTACAACAAAACTTGATTCATTAGTCACTACCATTACCAACAATCATACTCATGATGAGGAAGCTCGTGAAAGAAAGCAACCTGCGGACAAACAGCTTCGGGAATACGATCGTGCCCTTAGGAAACTCGATTTATCTGAACATACCAAAGATCTTTCTCAGACTCTTACCGCGGATCTGACAACATTCCTATCTACATCTTTGGCTACAACGTTGGGAACTACTTTACGTGCAGTGTTTAGAGAAGTTTATCCTCAACAGGGTCATCGTAATAACGGTGTTGCTCCTCCACCACCTCCACCACCTCCTCCTCAATCTTAAATTTCCAACTTTTGATGGAGATGATCCAGAAGGTTGGACTTTTAGTGTAGATCAGTATTTTAGCTTACATATAGTTGCTGAAAATTTGAAGCTATCCATTGCTTTCGCACATCTTAAGGGTGATCCCAATGCATGGTATCGTTGGAAAAGAACTACGGTTAATGTAACCACTTGGCCAGAGTTTTGTTCCTTTGTCCGTGCTCGATTTTCTCCAGCAAAATTTGTTGATGCCAGGATGGCGATCAGTACAATCAAACAGAAAGGTTTGGTTCGAGAACACATTCCTGAGTTTGAACGATTGTTGAACTTTGTCACTGATTTACCAGAGGATCACTTAGTCAATTGTTTTATTCATTCGTTAAAACTAGAGATTAGTTTTATGGTTAAGTTACTTGAACCTCAGACCTTAACTGATGCTTTCAAAAAGCAATAAATAAGAAAGAGGTTTTATTAACAACTAGACAACCCTATCGTTCTCCTATGTTTAGATCTTCCACTACTCCTTCCACTACTCAGATTAAATGAAATCCCTTGCCTATTGTGGAGATAAACGACTTACTTGGGAGGAACAGAAAGAAAAAAGAGACAAAGGACTTTGCTTTAATTGTGATCAATCATTTACTCCTGGTCATTTATGCTTAAAACCGAGATTGTTAATATTAGAGGTAGCCCCAGAAATAGTTGTATCAGAAACTCCAATTGAGACTGAAGAAACTATTGAGCTTACGGAGGTTGATTCTGATGCTGCTATATCATTTAATTCTCTTATGGGTTCTTCTTTCCCTAGAAATATGCGTGTTAAAGGTGTTTTAAATCTCATTCTCTTACAATTTTAATTGATTTTGGTGCCACCCATAATTTTCTTCATCCAACATTAGCTAAACGATGTGGATATTCTTTACTAACTAAGGATACTACACTTTGTGTTACGGTTGGTGATGGTGCTCATATTAGACATTGGGAGTTTTTGTTGATGCTCCCATTACAATGCAAGATTATTCTTTCACTGCTGATTTTCATGTCATGCCTATCAGTGGATGTGATGCTGTGTTAGGAGTACAGTGGCTGAGAACACTAGGAAAAATTTCCTGGGATTTTAAAAATTAACTATGGGTTTCAACATTAATGGAAATGAAATCCAATTATGTAGTCATCATTCTTCTACTATAATGCTTTTGGATAGTGTGCCCATGCAACGCTTATTGGCTCGTGAACATTATGGTCTTTTCCTACAGTTTTCTACACAAGCTAGTACTTCCTTGAATGCGGTGACCACTGCACCACCTGAGATTCAACAATTATTGTCTGAATTTACCGATGGTTTTAAACCTCCAACTTCACTGCCACCAGTAAGATTACATGATCATAAAATTCCCTTAGTACCAGGGTCAGCTCCAGTGAATGTTCGTCCTTACCGTTATCCCCATTTTCAGAAGTATGAAATAAAAAATATTGTTTCTGAGTTAAGACAAGCTGGGTTTATTCGTTCAAGATCAAGTCCATTTTCTTCTCATGTACAGATGGTTCGAAAGAAAGATGGCTCATGGAGAATGTGTGTTGATTACAGAGCTTTGAACAAAATGACAATTAAAGATAAATTCCCCATTCCAATGGTGGATGAATTATTATATGAACTTCATGGTGCAATTATATTTACTAAGTTGGATCCTCGTTCTGGTTATTATTAGATTCGTCTTTACAAACCTGATATTCAAAAAACTGCATTCAGAACTCATGAGGGTCACTATGAATTTTTAGTGATGCCATTTGGATTGTCAAACGCACCAGCTACATTTCAAAGTCTCATGAATGAAATTTTCCGGCCTTACTTGCGAAAGTTTGTTCTTGTTTTTTCGATGACATCTTGATCTACAATAAGAATATGACAGAACATTTGGAACACTTATCCATAGTGTTTGAACTCTTGCGAAAATATCAGTTATCTGTGAAGGAATCTAAGTGCACTTTTGCACAACCATCAATAGGTTATCTGGGCCATGTCATTTCTTCTGAAGGTGTTGCAGTGGAAAGTGATAAGATTCAGAGTGTTCTGGATTGGCCAGTCCCAACAACAGTTAAAAGATTGAGAGGATTTCTTGGATTGGCAGGCTATTATCGAAAGTTTGTTAAGGATTTTGGGAAAATCAGTGCTCCATTAACTAAGTTGTTAAAAAAGGACTCATTCATATGGACTGATGAAGCTACTGTTGCTTTTCGAGCACTACAATAGGCACTCACTACTACTCCAGTCTTAACATTACCAGATTTTTCAAAGGACTTTTGTTTGGAATGTGACGCTTCTGGTAATGGTTTGGGAGCCGTTTTAATGCAATATCATAGACCAGTTGCTTACTATAACAAGGGTTTGTTAGGTAAGAACTTGAATTTATCTGTTTATGACAAAGAAATGTTGGCCATTGTTTCTGCAGTGCAAAAGTGGAGACCATATTTTCTTGGCAGACATTTTAAGATCTATACAGATCATCACAGCTTGAAATACTTCCTAGATCAACGAATATCTTCGATGGCTATCAAAACTGTTAGGGCATGATTATGAGATAATTTAGAAGAGGAAAGGAGAACGTTGATGCTGATGCTTTATCAAGAAACACCAGCCTTCAATTTTCAGCTATCTCTACTCCAATCTTTTCAGGTGTCAATGAAATTATTCAGGAAACTCATGCGGATGCATATTTTTGGATTCTAATTGAACAGCTGCGCAAAAATCCTAATTATAAACCACATTTTTCTTATACTGATGGTATTCTTCGTTACAAAGGGAGGATTATTGTCTCTTCTACCTATGCATGGTACACTAAACTTTTACATGAGTTTCATTCTACTCCATTGGGCGGACATTCTGGATATTTCGAACCTACAAACGCATTCAACAGAATTTTTATTGGAAGGGTTTGAAGCATTCTGTGAAAGACTTTATTTCTCATTGCGATATTTGTCAGAAGAACAAATATGAATCTATAGCTCCTCAAGGATTATTCCAACCTTTACCCATACCTGTTGATGTTTGGATGGATATCTCAATGGATTTTATTGATGGTTTCCCCACTTCTTTTAGAAAAACTTCTATTCTGGTGGTTGTTGATAGATTTTCCAAATATGCACACTTTATACCTCTTATGCACCCATATTCTGCTGCGACTATTGCTGAGATATTTGTTCGTGAAATTGTGCGTCTCCATGGCATGCCAAGAACCATCATAAGTGATCGTGATTCGATCTTCATGAGCAATTTTTGGGAAGCATATTTTGCTTTACAAAACACAGAGTTGTGCCGCATCTCAGCTTATCATCCACAAATTGATGGACAAACAGAGGTGACTAGTCGAACTCTTGAGTGTTATTTACGTTGTTTTGCTAGCATTAAACCATCAGAATGGAGCAAATGGTTTCCTTGGGAAGAATGGTGGTATAATAACAACCATCACTTAGCTATTAATATGTCACCTTATGAAGCTTTGTATAGTCGAGCTCCACCAACTATTTTAAGTTATCTTCCTAGCACTACAGTTGTTCATGCTGTTGATCTTAATTTAAGAGATAGAGATCAGATAATCAAACTTCTTAAGTTCCATCTTCAGGCTGCTCAAGCTAGAATGAAATCTTTTGCTGACAGACATCGTACTGAAAGAAGTTTTGCGGTAAATGATTGGGTATTTCTTCGTTTGCAACCCTATCGACAATTAACAGTGACAAAGCAACCATATTCCAAACTTTCTCCTCATTTCTATGGCCCTTTCAAAATTATAGAAAGAATTGGAGAAGTTGCATACAAGTTACAGTTACCGCCTGAAAGACATATTCATCCATTTTTTTCATGTTTCACAACTAAAATTAAAACTTGGATCTACTGTAACTACTGAAGCAGTTTTGCCTGTGGTGGTTGATTATGAAAAATGGGAACCTGAAACTATTCTTGAAAGGAAGATGTTTAAGAAAGGAAATCAAGCTGGTACTAAATGGCTCATACACTGGAAAGATCATTCGAAAGAAGATGCAACTTGGGAAGATGCAGATGAGATACTTTTACGTTTTCCAGAACTTGCGGCTTGAGGACAAGTCATTTTTCAAGCGGGGTGGAATGTTGCGACACCAAATCTGCCGACCTACTATCTTTCCTTATTTAGAACTACTTTAATTAATACTTAGATTTCCTAGTTTGATAGAACTTCTTTAATTTGCATCACTTGCTTATCAAGTAATTGCGTAATATAAATACAGTATTCGAGTCTGTTTGAAGAACATAACTTTTATCAATAGATCTCAGTTCAATTATCTCTTTCCCTTAAACTCTTAAGCAGAGGTGGTTAACCCCCAATTCAAAGGGTTTTATCCGGGGTTCTTGCATTCTTTTACTGTGTTCTTGTTCTCTTAACTGTGTTCTAACTATTGTTTGGTCAAGGACCCTAACATCAAACAAACAAAGAAAATATAGAGAGATAATCATAATATTCAAGCTTTATTACTAAACCGGCTATTAGAAGAAGAGGTGGAGTGGTTTGGTTTTTTGAATTTTAGGTTTCTTGTGAAGGTGTAATTTAGGGCTTATGAATTACTGAACTGTTTTCTTCTTTTGTTAATGGAGTAAATCCAAGCTGTTATAAGCGTTGTTCGTATTTATTAGGTGGTTACATAATAGATTTGATGGGATTATATATGAGAATCAAGCCAATTTGGCTTGATTTCACATCTTATGGAATTGGCAATTGAACTGTTTTTGATTCACAAACCTTGTCCGTTCGAATTTTAAGCTCCAGTGAGGAACAAATCGATAATTCTTATAGATTTGGTCTGAGGAGGGGAGTGGCGGTGGAAATGACATTGAAGAATCAAAAAGTAAATCTGCTTTTTTGAAATTTTCGTAATCATTTGGATTTCGGTCCTGTATATAACATATATGGTCCCTGTGAACAGCTGGGATCTTAAAAGGAGACCTAAATTGGAATGCAAGTGCTTCTCTCGAAAAACACTTTGAAAAAAATTACCAAACACAATTTTTTATTAAAAATTTAATACAAATTTGTTACAAAGTGTTAAAAAAAATAAAAATAATAATCCAAAATGGGTCTTTAGTCTGCAGAAACGCACACATGTTCAACTGTACAAGTATCTCCTGATGACCCGCCTACTTCCGCTTACAGTTAATTTTAGCTCTCAACTTGTCCTACGTTTTCAGCCACAAAGGACTCTCGTCATGTGGCAACTAAGTCAAAGAAGGCGCCTCTAGTGGAAATAGTCAACGGACTAAATTCATCTTCATGGCTAAAAATATTATGCTATTTAGCCTAAAATCCACATAGTAGCAGTTCATTAAACAAAGCAGTCAGGTAAGCCTCTACACAAACACTTGTTGTGCGGGTCGACATCCTGTATTGGATAAGATACTGTTATCAGTTGATGTTTAAGGAAATTTTACAAGGGATTCAAAAAGAAGAGGGAAAAAAAAATTCAACTAAACCGAAATCCCAATTCAAACGGAGCATAAAACGGTTAGCATATGGATGCATCATAAAACGGTTAGCATATGGATGCATCATAACAAGTGTTACCGTCGAAAACACGACATGAATAATACAGCAGAGACACCATTGACCTGTACAATCGAGAAATCACCCTTTACATTTGTGAACATAAAGATGTACAGATTACAAATCAGAAATTTAAGCCACCTCACTTTGTTTAGTTTAGATAGGAAAGCAGTAGACAGATGAATATTATTATATGAAGCAGGTACTTTTTGTTGCTGGCCATTGCAGTATGATATGTGACGAAGCTCTAGGAAGCGCTTTTAGCTTGACTAGAAATTGGTCTCTGACCCTATCAATGGTAGAGCGAGGATACAGCACCACTTTCCTCAAAGCCTTGGCATTTCTCAGCAGAAAACTGAGAAGTTTGAGTTCATTATAATTTCCTTCAACTTCTTTAATCCTGATAAGCTCAAGGTGAGACAACATTCCAGGCACTGACAATCCTGTTTCCCAATCATCTCCCACGTCCCCTAAATTTGTCTATATCCAAACGATCACAACAACAATTGATATGTCACTTAAATATTACGTACACAAACATAAGTGTCGCTAAATGAGATAGATCAAAAAACATAGATGTTGCATTAGAACTGTTGCAACGACAGCCTAGGCCAAATAGAAAAACAAAGAGCTTAATTTAAATTTTACCTCCATCGATGCAAGAGTCAATTCAGTTATCTTAGGGGAAATCGTAAATAAGTATGCAATAGCCCGCAAACAACCTCTTGTGAACCACATATCCAGCACCAAACCTTGTAGATTACATAAGCAAGGTGGTTGACAGTCTAATAGGTCCGGAGCTCGAAAGAGAACCTTGCAAAACCGAAAAAGATTCTTTAAAAAATGTGGAAACTAAAGCCATAGAGGAAGATAAAATTATTTTGAATGGAACACTATAAACGGTCTCATACTTGTTAATAACATAACTTTTGATGTCAACTCATCCTCCTAGTCCTAGACTCGAGAAAGAAATACAAAAAGGAGAATCATCTTGATAAACAAGATGCATCATCATAAAAGCTAAGAACCTATTATAAGTAGCGAAAGATATGTTGCTTAAGCAGGAGGAACATTGGCCTTCTCATAGGTTCGACTAGGCAGTAACTTAAACTATTTCTGAAAATATGTTAAAATGTGTCATACATGGGAAAAAGGAAGCAGTCAAACACCCATACCTCAAGGAATCCAGGTGATAGTCTCATTTTTTTCACCATATAAGCCGCTTCCAGAAATTTAATCATTTGTTTAGCATAAACTTCCTTTTCCTTCAAAGGCAGTTTTTCATATGTTTCCGAATTCTCATCTCTTGTTTTTCCAGTGAATCTGATGTTGAACTGAACCGCGGGTAGTGGAGAACAGATTTCTAAAGAGTGTTCTTGTTTCATGACAGATATGCAAATGAGTTCCTCTAGATTTGGAGCACATAACTTGATAGAATTGGCCACAATATCATTTTGTGCCAACAGATGTTTACACCAACAAGTGCATTCAAACTTCTTTAAGCTGACAGAGTCAACGATCAATTTCCTTTCCTTATCAGTGTGGATATCACAATCAATTATGCGTAGCTTTTCGAGAGATGGACAACCAGAGAAGAGTATTTTCGATGATTCCACGTCAGAGACTGATAACCCAATAAAGGACAGTTTCTTAAGCTGGGGTAAGTCTATTAATCTTGGAAAAATAACATCTACATATCCAGGGGAATTGTCCACTTCTATAGCCAGCTCTGTCAGTGATTTGCAATTTAGAAGTCTGTGTGGGATTTCATATGCCCAATTATCACACTGACCGATTTCTATAATTAGATTTTGAACATTATACTTAACGGCAGCAAGACACCATCGATTAACATTCATTATAACCGAACGATCATAACCAGTGCTCCTCCAATTCACCCACATCCTCTGAATATTAAAGTCTTGGCAACGAAAAATCAATACCATGTCTACAAGCATTACAAAACAATCTCTCTTGTCTTCCAGAAATGACCTCCTACTGAAGTTCAAAACATGGAGAGATTTCCAAATATTGATCCATCTTTTCGATAACACACAAGTTCGGACTTCCCATTTAGTATCTATGGAAGAAAAGATTTCGTGAATTAAGTGATCAGGTAACTCACTGATTCTATCTTCCCCATCAGTATATGGTGCATACCCTCTATCTTCCATAGTTAACCTAAAACACACCCCCAAAATTTGTAGTTCAAAACCCTGAATTAGAAGATGTAATAGGGAGTACCTTTGTGTGTAGAAGTTGCTGATCTTGAGTTGTAACTGTTGAATCCTACAATCTAACTTCAATTCTTGAAGTGAAACCCCCCAGATTCTAATATGTGCTACTGATCACTGCGTATGACTATGAACTGACTTCACTCCAAACGGTGAAAAACCAGAAGATGACAATGTGTTTCTTGTGATAATATCTTTGGGTCCCTCTTGAACGGATCAAACCTTCAGAAAAATTAAAAACCTAAAAGAAATTTCTATAACCAAGGAAGTGAATACGAATTCAGACTTAAACTGAACTGAATAGTTAAACCGCAGAATCCCCCAAACTTTGTTATTCAAAACACTGGATAATAAGATGTAAAAGGAAGTACCTTTCAGAGTGGGAATGGATGAACTCGATGTACAATTAATTCCTTAAATCCCAATTTAATATGCTGCAGTGGTAATTTTCCAATTTGAAATTGCGAAGCGGAATGCTTGAACCCTAAACTCCGTTTTGAAGTCTTGAAGCTGTAATGGGTAAACTAAAACCCCCAGAATTCAATCTTGATGAGGTCTGAAGAACATGAGACAATAATCTTGGAGCAGAATTTTCAATCACATAAATCTTTGCAGCAGAATTAGAATCCCTAAATCCCCAAATTAGATGGAAGGGAAATAAGAAACAGCTCTTTTAGACCGTTTGTTTTAGAGTTGTACGGTAATATGATGATTTTCACTTTCACTTGCTATCGGTTTTCACTTCAATTTTTTTTTTAAATTCTTTTTTTTTTCTTTTGCTAGAAAAGGAAATTTCATTAATTAGGAAACAAGGACAGCCCAAGGGCTATTGAATGAGTATTTTTAACACTCATTCACTGTCCAAACCAGCGAGTGTCTAGCTGAATGAGGGGGTGTGCGGCCATGTTTAGCAAATTTCATGGTCTAAAAGGCTGATGTTTTTTATGTTAATCTTAGGTTATCTAATATTAAAATTTGTAGAGTGCCCATCTTAAAGAGTTTTAAATTAGTAAAACTCTAAAACTATCCCTAAGAAGCATATTTTATGCTGCTTAAGATTTCCTTTTCCCAAACGGCTGATTTTCAGCTGCTTAGTGAAGACTTTGTACCTCTCACTCGTTCCGTTGAGTGTGTGAGTGATTTTGGGAGAAAGTGGGAGGTTCACTACCCATAATGGCATCTAATTTGCTCAAATCCAGTGAGACTCATTCATATTGAATGAGAGAGAACTCTCACTCCATAGCCATTGCTCTAAGGTCAAGCAATATGGCAGGGGTTATCCTTTTCCTATCCGTTTGTTTTAGTTAACGTGGACTATTTGCGCATACAGTAGCGAAAGACATTTTGTAACTGAACCTCGTTTTGGATGTTATCATTAGTAGCCGTGGTGTTTTGGTGGCTAAATACCTGTAGCGGCCGAAATTCGTTGTAAGCAAATTTTCATATTTTGAATACAATGAATAATCCGATTTCTTCCCAATTTCTTCGTATGAGCAACTAAATTACTTTCTAGGGTTAAGGACGAAACTACTTTTGATACGTAACTTTTAGTATTTAATTTTCTTTAATTACTACTCTACAATTGTTTAGAATTTCTCTCTTCTTTTAATGCTTCATAATAACTGTTTTGGTCGTCTTTGGCGGTCGATCTTTTATAAACAAAGGAAAATTAGGCCTTAGATGATTGACCTGAGTCGAATTGATATTTCATTAACGATAAATTTTGCAAGGCATGAGATTGGGTTCAAAATGGCCTTGTGTAGTTTTGAGAGTAGATTGGAGAAAATAATTATTGAATTTAAAAATGTTAGGAGTAGTGGAATCCAAAAACCTAGACCTTGTTGCTATATTTTGCACATATTTTATAATTTTTATTACTTTTATTTATTAAAGTCTAAAATCAAAAAATTTAAAAAGTCCGAGCATCGAATCCTTATTACCACAATTAAAACTGCATCAATACACCACCAACTTTTTCGTTTGGACCTATAAGTCAAAGTTTAATACAATAGCAAGTAGACAACTTAATGATTATTGAACAATATGTATTTAGTTACAGTTTATCTTTCTTGTAAAATCAGTAGTTAAGATCAAAGACCTGTGAACCTGATTGTATATGTTAGAGCATTGCTTATGGTTGAACCCAAAAGTTTTGTTATCTCAAGATTGTTGTCAATGTTATTTGATCACAATTATATCTTGATTTCTAGTCTACTAAGTCAAGTCTCGGATAGGTTAGCATTGTAGTTCAGTATCATAGATCATCCTTGAAGATTGAAGATCAACGAAATTTTTTGGAGAACTTATATATCAGGTATGTGAAGACTGAGCCATTTTATTTTACCCACTGTACTATCATTCTATCTATTAACATTATGTCGTATGATTTTAGTTGATTTACAAAAGAATATGTTTTGAGTCAAGCTTGTCTAGTGACAAATCTTGAAATATAATTCAACAATTATATGTTCAAAGGTCCTTAAACAATTTAGTTCTATGAATTAATTTGTTGGATCAATTGAAAATTTCCCATACCAATGATTATATCATTTGGGAACGTTTTAAACATCATAAGAGAGTAATATGAAGTTACTGAAATTTCTATTAAGGAATGGTTTGCAATCCTAATTTGCATAACATTGAAATTTGAATTCAGAATTACAGGTTGGTTAGTGAACTCAACTTATGAACCGTAAGTTCAGTTAGGAATAGTTTACGAAGCTGGTTGGAGAACCTTTGTGAATTGAATTTTAAGTTGGATAAATTAGATAGAAGTTGGCGAATCCAGTTCACAAACTGTAGTCAACTAATGAGTTCCAAGTCTTGTAGGGTTGACGAACTCGGTTGACGAACCTAAGAACCCTGAATCGTGAACAAGCTCTACGGTTGGCGAACCGTTGTACCAACTGTGCCGACAAATTTTAGCAGACACTCAAAGACTTATTTTTTAAATATATTTCTCATTGATAGAACTCTCTTAAACACTTTTAAGAGTTTATTAATTTACTAAACACTTTTTTTGAATCATGATTAATTCCTTAGGTGTTTTTAAATGAACAACAAAGTAGCTTTTAATTCTTTGGCTAACTTTCCAAACAGAACAGTCATTATACACGGTTAATTTCACGAACCTATGTGTACAGTCTTCTTCTATTATAGTTTTAGGACCTAATTTGTTTGCTTGATTTTCAAGTTATCTTAGTTTCAATTATAAGTTAACCATGGTCTTTTGAAACTAAAAATAGAGTATCTCCATCGATTGGGAAAATTATTCCCTGACACTTTGTATCCTTGTTGAAACTAAAAATAGAGTATCTCCATCGATTGGGAAAATTATTCCCTGACACTTTGTATCCTTGTTGATTCTAAAGTCGCCTCTATTGACCTTTTAGGTCTATGACTATGTATATTATATTACTTATAAGTATTTTTATTTTTCTGTTTACTCTTCCCACTTTGTCCTACGACTATGATATAAATCATGCAGCTGTTTCCCTTCCTGTTTTTAGAAGATGAAAATCGAGGAGTATGAGAAGGTACTTGAAGAGAAAAGAACTGTTCTTGTTGCAGTGAAGCCTGATGGGAGGAAAGTTGAGTTGGACTAGGTTTTGAATCTATACAGTTGCTTTTACTAAAGAAAGGTAAAGATGGAATTTTCGTGAGGAGATAAATATTTTGCCTTCCGTGAGCTCTGTCTGATGACATATTTGGCACCTTGACTTATTTAGTGGTTCATATTCTTTTTTGATATGCATCATTGTCTCTGTTAGGGCTTCAGGGGAATAAAAAGAAAATAGTGGTCGCAAGGAGAGAGTCAAAGAGGTACTACCTGTTATTTTTTGTTCTAAACCCTTGTTCATGTTTTTTATCCATTGGATGTATCATTGAAAACATAAACCCAGTTTTTTCAATCATAATGATACTAACTTGACTCTCCTAATACATCTTGACGACGTTGACGTCCCACAGACGACCACAAAATCAGAATGCCCTTCTTTCACATATTCGTTACTCCTTCGTTGTTCTCTTACTTCATAGTTATTTTTTATGTTGGTAACTTATTTATCAGGGCGTGTCTGTTTTTATTTGTTTTATAGAACTGGGTACTTGGATTACTAAGCCTGTAACTGCTACATGCCATCATTTGAGTCTTGTTTAGAGTACTGTACTCAATCTCGTTTCTGAACTGGGTGTGTTAGAGCATTGCTCGGTCGACCTCGCATGTATTGTTATCTCAAGAATGTTTGTCAATGTTAGTGATCAAAACTATAAATCTTGATTTCTATCCTACATAACTAAGTCTCGGACTAGGATAGAAAAGTGTAGTTGAGCTCAAGGACTTCATGGCGTTTCATCATACAACGACGAAGATCTATACAAGGAACCGTGGAACTTCATCAATAAAAAGGTATGTGGAGACTTGAACTTATCTATCACTTAAAAGTATATCTATTCTATCTCCTACTTCTTATGAGACAAAAGTCGTATGCTATATAGACTAGATCATACACACTTGACATTTCGAGTTGAGCATTCATTGCTTATCTTTTATCTCGAAATCGTGTGTTGGTAAAGCGTTTCGCTTTGATCAAGTTTATCTTCACCTAGTGACGAAAGTCATGAAAAGTTTCAATCACTTTGAGAATTGCTCTGACGTGAATAGGTCTGTGAATAACGGCTACATAGCGTCCTCTGAGAATGTCTCAATGACTGAAATGAGAGTTTAGATTATATAAATATGTATTCCTTGAACCGAAGTTTTCGAACTTTGTTGATCAAGAGAATCAGGAGGATTGTGGAATTGTCTTGCCAAGTCCGCGAACCCAGTCCGCAGACTCAGTCCGCGAACTGTCAGAAGTTTTGGACTGAGAATTTCTGTTGGATTTTCCAAAACTCGTTTGTGTGCTTAGTCCGCGAACCCAGTCCGCAAACTGGCGGAAGTTCTCTTTCCGGGAATTTCTGCTGAGTTTGGAAAACTCAACCGATTAACTTAAGTCCGCGAACTTGTTTGTGAACTTAAGAGGTTATGATCAAAAGATGTGCTCTGAACATGAAACATTAAATTAATAAGGAATGCTTTATTCAAACCGTGGCTATAATATTCATGAGCTGATTAAAATCGAATCGAATCATCTTTGTTTCAATTGTGTCTTGTGTAGTTACATAAGATCTCATAGCAATTGAACAACTATTTAACTAGTTCATTTGAGTCAATTGAACTAGTTATGGTGAAGAAGAACAAGGTTAATATGAAATTCTCATATGGTTAACATTTTGGGTTACTATGTTGAACCAACATACACATACTCGTTTGGAAAGGTTTTCACGAACCCAGTAGACGTTTACCCAAGTGTGTGTGACAAGATAAGAATTCGATCTAACGGTTGAGAAATATTAGCTTGAATATAAATCAGGTTTTCATCTAACGGTGAATAATGATTGCTTTTTAACTAAGGCAAAACCCTGATTTGAAGGCTATATAAAGGAGACATCTAGCAATAGGAAAAACTAATCCCCACACGTTTGTGTGATACTAGTGCGCTCGCTAGAGTCGATTCTCCTTTAAACTTTGGTTTTCTTCTCTAAAACCAGGTTAACGACTTAAATACTTCATTGGGATTGTGAAGCCAGACCGATACTGCTTTTATCGTAGTTGTGTGATCTGATCTTGCATCTTTTATCATACAAGTACAATCGATTGATTGGATTGAGATCGTGAGAGCTCTCCGATAGGAAAGATATAGAAGTCACAAACATCTTCGTCTCACTGTTTTTGATTCCTCGATAATATGCTTGTGTCGTCAGGAAGAATTGTAGAGAGGTGATTGATTAATTTAGGCTGTTCTTCGGGAATATAGGACCGGCTTATCAATTGGTTCTTGTTCACCTTGATTTTATATCTTATGACGGAACAAAACCTAGGGTTTATCCGTGGGAGATAGATTTATCCTTTGATAGACTTTTCTATGTGAGACAGATCTGTTTATTATCAAGTCTGTGATTTTGGGTCGCAACAACTCTTGGTTGTGGGTCAGACCAGCTAAGGGAATCAAGTGCGTAGTATCCTATTGGTATCAGAGGCGTAGGAGTAAAACTGTACCTTGGATCGGTGGGGGACTGATTGGGGTTCAACTATAGTCCAGTCCGAAGTTAGCTTGGAGTAGGTTAGTGTCTGTAGCGGCTTAATATAGTGTGTATTCAATATGGACTAGGTCCCTGGGTTTTTTTGCATTTGCGGTTTCCTCGTTAACAAAATTTCTGGTGTTTGTGTTATTTATTTTCCGCATTATATTTTATATAATTGAAATAATATAGGTTGTGCGTTCGTGATCATCAATTGGAAATGCAACCTTTGGTTGTTGATTGATATTGATTGATCCTTAGACATTGGTCTTTGGTACCATCCAAGCTTCTATTTGATAAAGACTCGTTATTGTTTTTAGCTTGAGTAAAAATCAAATCAAGAGAGAGATATTAACTCCTTGAGATACTTTTATCTAGATTGAGTCTGACTGTCTAGTTGATTCTCTAGCAAAGTATTTCGGAGTTAGTCCATATAAATTGGTAAGAGAAATATTGGGTGGTGTTGTTAGACCCCCTCTTTTTCAATTGGTATCAGAGCAGGAAAACACGTTAACGACATCAAAAGTCTGTGTTTGTGGAGATCTGACTATATGGACCGTAAAGTCTCAATTGACGCTTCACCAGGTTTAAAAAATAACCGTAGGAAAAGGTCTGATAGCTGATAAATCTTCAAATGAAATTGGAAGAACAAATCCGGATCTACTCTGGTGTTGTTGCAGAAAGTGCAACTCTTAAGGATTTTATATCCAGTAAGAATCTCTCGTTGATTCTGAGAGAATTGAGTTGTTCATTTCTAAAGAATTGTCATCCTTCAGATAATGCTCAACGATCTTTTGTTGAGAAAACTGATGTGACTAGGAACCATTCAGACAAATGCCAAGGGTCTGGTTTTTATGGATGCTCATCCGATCATCCTCGACGACCCTGCACGTCGCTTTTAAAGAGTCTGAAGGCTGCAAGTAATCCTTGTAAGAATACTGTGCAACCTTGTGTTACTCAAAAGGGACGTACAATACTATCAGGAAATTCTGTACAGAAAAGTACCGATGGTATAAGCAGTCTTACTTCTTGTCCTACTTCCTCTCTTCGATGGTGTAGTGACAGTCATTGAGGTCCTTTTCTACATGTGTTAGGCGATTCCTCCTTGTGTCTATCTTCTATCGTGTCAAAACGTGAAAAAGACTCTACAACCAAGACAGAAGGACATCCTTCAATTGGTTTCTATTCGTCGCATTCAGAACCAAGAAACATTAATGTAACTCTGAGCAATTTCTCTTGGAAAAAATCAGTGAATGATGAGTTAGATCAACTTCATAGACAAGTTGTGTGGAACCTTGTATCATGCAAGTCCAATGTCTATAATGAAGGTTTTAAATGGGTTTCCAGGAATGAGGGAGATTGTTTAAACACCTTCAGAAATAATCTCAGGCTCATTTCTCAAGGACACTGACGTGTTGAAGAATTTCAGTTTAAGGAAACAATTGTTCTTATGGAATGCTTTTTAGCTTTTCAGCCTATTTATAATTGTCGCAGGTCCTACTTGACAAGTGCTTCAGGGAACAAAAGAAGAAGAATCTCTGCACATGTTCCTTACCTTAGAAAATCACTATGGGATAAACAAGGGGAGATTTTTGATCCCATCATGTCTTCCTAACCCTAGACGTTCGCGTCCCCATGTTTGTCTTGAGAAAATGGGGATTTGCGTCTTTTTGCTCTAGAAGTGCATTTTTGGTTATTTTTGTTTTTACCTATATAAATCTCTAAAAATACAAAAGTTGTTGTTTGTCCAAGGTTTCAGTCGTTCACGAACGGTGTATCTCAAAAGCTTCTGTGCCATGACACCTGTTACTAGATGCAACACAAGCAGGAATGCAACTCCTGCTGCTAAAGTACGTCAGTGTACTGGGATCCCCTCCACAAAGTTGAAGAAAGTGAAGGCTACAATTAATGGTAAAAATCCTTACTCAAACTGGTTTTGTCGTCTTATCAAAGTGATGAAAAATTCAGAAACCTGGTAAAAGAATTCATCAGCAAAAGAAACAGCTTAATCTCGGATCTCTGCATCCTTAGATGATATAATTCACTATGAACGATTGCTGTCTCATTCTACAAACACCGTACGAAAACTGGAAAAAGAAATTAGTAAGCTGATAGTGTTTTCAAAAGATTTGGAGGAGTTGAATGATCGCATTGTCAATGGATTCTTCAATAACGAGAAAGAATTCTCTGAAGAAGCTTTAAAAGATATTTTTGTTGCCTAGTATGTCTTCTTTTTGGTTTAGTTGGAAGAATAACTAGTGCTTTGAATAGCGATGATTGTGACCACACATAGCTATTCTTGTTTTCATATTCTTATGTTTATTCTTTAGGTTTATTGGTTTTAAATTCTAAAAATATTCGGAGGATGATGTTATTGCAGTATTTTAATGGTTCGATATATTGCAATAATTTTGTGGGATATGTATTGTTTGCGTCCTTGAACTTGAAGGTCCCATGTTGCGGTCAAAAGTAAAGTCGTTCATGAATTAGTATTCGTATTGATGAAAGCATGAATGGGCTTTTGACAAATAAAAAAGTTATGCCTATGCAATCATGTATTTGATGGAAAATAGGACAAAATCTTTTGTTTGACAAGGATAAAGTCTATTATGTCGTTATGATGGAAAATATAATAGATCCTTGTATGTTTGTCCACGATATTGATCTTCATTGATCCATTTTATTATGTTTTACCGTGAAAGCTCCATTGTTTACTACGGAAAAAATCATCATTGACGACACAAGATAAGAGTTGCAGTACCCCTACGACAACTCCATTTCATGCATTGTGGAACGGGGGTATTGTAGAAAGTCCAAGTTTTTCTACAATGGTTGACAAGTGTTGTAAAGGGTGATGTGATTCATGGTTCGACTATAGTTTGTCAATGTTGTGATTCTCTTTCAATTTTTTTTTATAACCTAACACAACTCTTGCTTGTATTGTAGAACAATCGTGGAAAACATAAGTAGCATATCGTAGAAACATATGCAACAACAATTACCAGTATTATGAATAATATTTGCACAACACTTGTATGAATTGTCGAACTATCTTGGACAACACAAACTTATGTTGTTAAGTAACTGTTTCGTAGTCGAAAACTGGAAGACAACATCGATTAGTATTGTGAATACTACTATCATTACACTTCCTAGAGTTGTACAACTATACTGAACAACTCCTACTTATGTTGCAAGATTTGTTTTTACAATACCCTTAACAGTTGTAATATTTGAAGTAACAACTTCTGTTTTCTGTAAATGAATGTGCAACTACAACTTTTATTAGAAATTGTGTGCATAAAACTATTTTGAAAAAAAAATTATAGCTGAAACTGGATTGCCGAAAGTATTTCACATTAACCTGCCAGTGCAATACACTTACATTTATTCAAGTTAACCTACTAGTGTTAACCACATACATTCAAAAAAATGGCAGTGATACAAAAGTTAAGTTTTCTAAACACACTCCAAAAAGATTTTGAAAATGTCTATGGGAACACTAATCGACCCTTGGGCCATGTAATAAAACTTCTGACAGCATTACTAACATACTTGAACTCTGAAGTTGGCATGTAGACATAAGCATCATCCACATGAGCAGTAATCACACACTGTATGCCAGATCATAATGAATCTGGAAACCGCATCCCATTCAAGTTAATATCATTTGTGGGGGAACTGCCATTTCTATTTTGGTAGGAGCCATCATTGAAGGCATGACGAAGTCTTCTTCAACCTTAGGTTGGTGGATGGTAACATCAGGCAATGGAGTCATTGGACCATTCTTTCCTTTAGGATCCTAATCCAACATGTTCTTGACCTTGATGCAAATAACACCTTTCTCAAAAAAACAAACAACAATGAACTTTAAGTTAGAAGATGAATGGAATTTCCATAAATAAAGAAAATATAACTCGGCACACAAGAAAAGAAGTAAAACAAAAAAAAAGGCGCTCTTTATAGATGCAATTAGGTCCAGCTTTTGGCAGTACAATGTAAAATACTCCTGGGGTTATCTGCAAAAATATAGCTTTAACATTTCAAAACCAAGTCGGTAAATCAACTGCAAACACAAAGCACAAGAACTCGTAAATTAAATTTAGACTAAATCCCACAAAGCACAAATAACCAATAGCAAGATGAATGAAGCGTCCATACCGAGTCTGAATAAGTATGACGATATCGATTTTCTGAAGAAAATATCTTCAGCAGCAAAAACCCACCTTGCAATCTGGCATCCCTAGTAGGGAAACCCTTAAATCCCCACATTAATGGGTCTTTTCCCTGTAAACAAAATCAACAAAAACTAGTCAACACCAAAATCAAATAACACAGATACACAAATTATAAGTGGTAGAGAAACCCTAAATCAAAAAATTAACAAAATTCAATAATCATGGATGGAATCATATCATAAATCATACTAGTTCCACAGTTGAACAAAACAAAAACAAAGAAGAGATCATTATGATTACCTCCTCTGTAGAAGTTATCTAGACTTCATACCTGAATCACCATAAAAAAAACAAAAAATGAGTGACTAGAGGCACTACAAAGTTTATCAAATGAACCAATATTAGAAACAAAGATGGGACAACTGATAAACATAAATGGAACAACCAATAAAAAACAGATTCATTTGAAAGAATTCTTGTCAAACAAACGCATTTTAAAACCTTCAATTTAAAAAATCAAACTACTCACTGTAATTGCAATAGGTTGTCGGACAAGTACATCTTTGAACCTTTTGGCAGTAACATCTTAGCAAGGAACCTACAGAGGAAGTCTATCACAGAATGAGAGCAAATAACGGAAATAAAGCAAATGTCTCAGCTTTATTGCTCAATGTCGGTACCAATTTCAGCTTTACCTCAAACACATTGTCGCAGCCATTGTAACAACCGGCATCTGCAATTGCTCTACAACTTCATCTATGCATACCACTGCAATACATTCATTCATACAGTTCCAATTTCATATCAAGTCAATCACCAGCTCAAGCTCAGCTTACAAGCCTAGCCTGCAATCATCACAAAAAGAAACCCATATAAACTTGATAAGTGATATCATTCAAAATCCTCCTCTGAGAAATTACAGAACTCAAAAATGACTCCAATTTAGAAACCCATCCAATTCAAGCTATTATACCTACCATTTGAGCTGGCATTTCGATTTCGTAGGAGCCACCATTGAAGGCCTGCTAATGAGTCTTCTTCATTCTTAGGTTGGTGGATTGTAACAACATCAGGTAATGAAGTCATTTGACCATTTTTTCCTTTGGGATCCTAATCTAACATGATATATACCTTGATAACAAGAACACCCTGCTCACCAAAACAAACAACGGATCAACTTTAAGTTAGAAGATGAAAGGAATTTCAAGAAACAAACTTAAATATAATTCACTGCAGCACCAACTGAAATTCAACAACTGGCACCTCAACTAAGCTTCAGCTCAACTCTCCAGCACCCAGGCCATTGCAAAAGTCCCATCTACTATTGCTTCCTGAGTTCTCGCGATTTATATCTCCTTGGACTGCTTACCATCAATCATCTCCACCAGATCTGGCTACAACCACTGAACTGCATAGCTCATTTCAATACCCTTGCAACCAATTCGAATGATCCCATTACATATTCGAGAAAATAACCACCACTGACTTCAGTTATATCAGCCAACGAGATCACATTTCGAAACCATCTCAGCAAAAACACATTCATGCATTGATGTTCCTGGTCGAAATAGAGGGAAAAGAATGAACAACTTATTGTCTTTGTTGATGCCGTTGCCATCACCATTAAATCAAGACCCGGTATTCATTTGCTATTGTTGACAGAATACTATGCATCAATGGCAACATCACCATTTAATCTACCATTTCTGTGTAACCATCACCCATTCAAACACGTACATCATATATCCAAGATTTTGCTGCCATCTTTTTCCAATCAAACCCAAGATTCATCTCAACTGAGTTTCACAGCGGACTCAAATCCGCAACCACCCAACACACATCATCACTAACTTCACTGATATTGATATCAATCAGCTACAAATCGAGTACAAGAACTTCACAGTAAAAATTTAACAAAAACCCAAAAGAGCAAACTCATCAAAAAAATCTTCCTTCTCTCAGGAACATCAAAAAAATCTTGGATGAGATTATAAAATCCCCAAATATGACTGCTTTTGTATTGATTTCAATCTTCAATTCCATGTCTTAACTCTCTCCAAATACCAACAACCATCACTGCAGTCTAGAATTCACGACCAACATTTAGAAATTAAACTAACCAAAATTGACGACAACAGCTTCTTTGTTTCTCGACCAGAAACCAATTCTCATTCTCTATTCTTTCAGTTGTTCACCAAATTAACCCAATTTCTCCACGTCTCTTGCTTCAAACCCCCGTCAAATCCCTGCTCTTTGTCTTTGAAATCGAGTTCAACCCTATCAAAACAACACCAGTTCTTAGTCTTCTCACCCTTGAAGAATAGCCACAGAAACCCATCACCTAATACTTCTTAATCATCTCTGGATTCTCAGTAATTAAACCCTAAATTCCATCTCTTAGCTCAAACACAGAAATCTGAGTTGTCAACAGTCTAGGGTTTTACGTTTGAGTTCGAATTATAGAGATGGAAGAATTGAGTTATGTTATGAAGATTTGAAGCAATTGAAGCTTAGGAAACTTGGGTTAGGGTTTGAGATGGTGAGCTAATAGGTACGAGTTTTCTTAATCAGAGACGGAGAAGTTGCTGCTGTTGATTGTTACCGAGAATATAGTTTACCCCAAACCTTCGAAATCGAAAAAATCTAATCAATTCACAAATTTCCAATCTACTTCAACCCTAACCACAAAAAATGACGAAAATCGGACTAGATCTACTCATAAACGCATCAAAAGTAATGGATGAAGGTGGAGTCGATTTCTTGTATTAGGGTTTTTTTTCCTAAGGGAGGAGGAAGTTTTGAGAGGTTAGAGACGTAGATAAGATAGGAAGTCGAAAAATTGTTAGAACCTTCTTTTGATCTTCTATATACCTATCTTTGAACGGTCGAGATTTGATTTAAATTGGTCATAAGGATTAAGGATATTTTTGGACGGTACAGATTTGACTTAAGACTATCATACGGATCAAGGAAAATGTGTTTTCTTTGTGTGTTTTTTGTGCTTTCTCTATGTTCTTACGGGTTAAATTTTGACTATCACATAGGTCATGAAGTAATTTCGACTAGTCATATATGTCACGAACTAGCTACAGTTCACACTGCAAGACTCGCGTTAGCAAGATACACCATTGAAATCGATAAATATGAAGCTCTTTGTGTTTTCTTTTGGTTTTCTTTGTGCTTCTCCTTGTGTTTTTGTGCTTTCTCTTTTTGCTTCCGGTTTGAATTTCAACTAGTAACATAATTCATGAAGTAATTTTTACTAGTCATACAGGTCATGAAATAACTTCAGTTCACACTTCAAACCAAGCATGATATATCATCGAAATCGATAAATATGAAGCTCAGTGATGATTCGAACTTCAAATTTTGTATGACGACAAACAAACTATGAATCATGAAGCTTCAGGAGGGTTCTGACTTCAAACTTAGCATTATACATCATCCAAATCGATAAATATGAAGTTCGGTGCGATTCAAACTTCAAATTCGGTATAAAGACAAACAAACTATGAATCCCTAAACAAACCCTAAACTGTGAAACCTTCGGAATATTCGACGAAACCTTAAACAAACCCTATTTCTGCATATTGTATGCATACCAGGCTCCGAGATCGAAACCTCGCCGGGAGTGGACTACTCTAAGACAGAAACTTAGTAAGAATGACGAATCCCTCAATTTACAGGTAAGATTCCTTCGGAATATTCTACGAAACCTTAAAAAAACCCTATTTTTGCATATTGTATGCAAACCAGGCTCCGAGATTGAAACCTGGCCACGAGTTGACTACTCTGAGTCAGAAACTTGGTAAGAACGACGAATCCATCCATTTACATGTAAGATTCCTTCGGAATATTCTACGAAACCTTAAACAAACCATATTTCAGCATATTGTATGCATACCAGGCTCCGAGATCGAAACCTGGCCACGAGTTGACTACTCTAAGTCAGAAATTTGGTAAGAACGACGAATCCATCCATTTACATGTAAGATTCCTTCGGAATATTCTACGGAACCTTAAACAACCCATATTTTTGCATATGGTATGCATATCAGGCTCCGAGATCGAAACCTGGCCGCGAGTTGACTACTATAAGCCTGAAACTTGGTAAGAACGACGAATCCATCCATTTACAGGTAAGATTCTTTTGGAATATTCTACAAAACCTTAAACAAACCCTATTTATGCATATTGTATGCATAGTAGGATCCGAGATCAAAAACTCGCCGGGAGTGGACTACTCTAAGTCAGAAACTTAGTAAGAACGACGAATCCTTCAATTTACAGGTAAGATTCTTTCGGAATATTCTATGAAACCTTAAAGATACCCTATTTCTTCATATTGTATGCAAACCAGGCCCTGAGATGGAAACCTAGCCGCGAGTTGACTACTTTGAGTCACAAACTTGGTAAGAACGACGAATCCATCCATTTACAAATAAAATTCCTTCGGAATATTCTACGAAACCTTAGACAAACCCTATTTCTCCATATTGTATGCAAACCAGGCTCCGAGATCGAAACCTGGCCGTGAGTGGACTACTCTAAGTCGGAAACTTGGTAAGAACGACGAATCCATCCATTTACAAGTAAGATTCCTTCAGAATATTTTGCGGCTTAGTCACCTGAGCATTTTTTTGGACATTATATTTTGTTTCACAACTCTTATAAAGGGTTGTCTTAAAATTAGTATATTAAAGAACCATAAACTTGACAGAACTTGTGATAGTGTAGGAATGGTTAGTGGTGTAGACTTTCATGCAGGAGGCTGGGGATCAAATCCCCCCATCCTCATTTCTTCCAACGTTCTATATTTTTACTTCATCAACACTTATAAGTGTTGTTATGCATTTTTATTAAGAAAAAAAAACAACCAAAACTTGTGAACGGTAAGGATGGTTGATGAGCTAGACTTCCATGCAGTAGATTCATGTTCGAATCTCCCTTCTAATCTCATTTTTTCCAACATTCTATATTTTTACTTCAACAACACTTATAAGTGTTGTTATACGTTTTTATTAAAAAAAAAAAAACTTGTGAACTGTAAGGATGGTTGATGAGCCAGACTTCCAAGCAGTAGGTTCATGTTCGAATCTCCCCTCTAACACTATTTTTCATCATCATATTTTGGTGTTCTTCAACAACTCTTGTGAAAATTGTGATAGGCTTAGTCACTACCTTTATGGAAGAGAGTTGTTATAGATAAATGTCGTCACAACGTTTTTGCTTAAGGAGTTGTCGTTTGTTTTCTTAGCGAAACCCCTTGTTCCTAAGGGTTGGCAGTGATGATATACAACAACTCTTCCTTTGAAACCAGTTGTAAAACATATGACTTTCTACGATGTTTAGCAAAGAGTTGTAAATCTCCAGTTGTAGATGTATATTTTTCCTGTAGTCATGTCTTATGTTAACAACCTTACAACTAAGTCGATTATTCTTATTGGCTCTGTTGGTTGTTCCGTAAGATGCTATATGTTGAGCATTATAAACTAAATTAATCAACTAGTTGTGATTAATCATGGGTTTACTTGTGATTAACTTGGTTGAGTGGATATAGAAAATCATTTCAATGGTTTTTGGTGTCCAAATTAAAAAATCCTTCTTTTCTTTCGAAATTAAGGTCGCTCTTGTTGTTCTTTCGGGAATGACATCAAATGGGGGAGAGTTCTTTTGAACTATGCTTAATGGTAATATCTTGCGGGGTGTGCGGCTGTGGAGTTTTATAGGGGTTATCTTGTATTTTAAAACTCCTTGATGAATGCATTTAGCTTCGGCTCTATGATTGCATCTAAATTAAGTTGGTATGTATTTTTCTTTTAGTCTATGAAATGTCTCTTGTGGAAATTTCATTATGATCCCGTTCTTGTACCTTTGCCAATTTTATTGACAAAAAGGGGGAGAAGAATTGTAGTTCACACTACAAATACATATGGTTTTCGGATCATGATCGAGATGGAGATGGAGTATTGACTAAGGGGGAGTGGCTTCCATGATCGAGATGGAGTATTGACTAAGGGGGAGTGATACATATCACCGTAGTATTATTGTTAAAGTCGTGATGCAATTGTACTTTGATATTACAAAATAACACTATGAAACTGTGTAATAATGATCGATACTAGTGCGCTCGCTAGAGTCGATTCTCCTTTAACCTTTGGTTTTCTTATCTAAAACTAGGATAACGACTTAAAGACTTCATTGGGATTGTGAATATAGACCGATACTACTTTTATCGTAGTTGTGTGATCTGATCTTGCATCTTCTATCGTACGAGTATAATCGATAGATTGGCTTGAGATCGTGAGAGTTCCCCGATAGGAAAGATAAAGAAGTCACAAACATCTTCGTCTCACTGTTTGTGATTCCTCGACAATCCGCTTGTGTAGTCAGGAAATATTGTAGAGAGGTGATTGATTAATCTAGGCTGTTCTTTGGGAATATAAGTCCGGATTATAATTGGTTCATGTTCATCTTGATTTTATATCTTAAGACGTAACAAAACCTAGGGTTTATTTGTGGGAGACAAATTTATCCTTTGATAGACTTTTCTGTGTGAGACAAATCTGTTTGTTATCAAGTCTGTGATTTTGGGTTGCAGCATCTCTTGGTTGTGGGTGAGATCATCTAAGGGAATCAAGTGCTTAGTATCCTGATGGGATCAGAGGCATAGGAGTACAATTGTACCTTCGATCGGTGGGAGATAGATTGGGGTTCAACTATAGTCCATTCCGAAGTTAGCTTGGGGTAGGCTAGTGTCTGTAGCGGCTTAATACAGTGTGTATTCAATCTGGACTAGGTCCCTGAGTTTTTTTGCATTTGCGGTTTCCTCATTAACAAAATTTCTGGTGTCTGTGTTATTTCTTTTCCGCATTATATTTTATATAATTGAAATAATACAGGTTGCGCGTTCGTGATCATCAATTGGAAATCAAACCTTTGGTTGTTGATTGATTCTTGGACATTGATCGTTGGTACCGTCCAAGTTATTCCTTATATTTGATAAAGACTCACTATTATTTTTCGCTTGAGTAAAAATCAAATCAAGAAAGAGATATTAACTCCTTGAGATACTTTTATCTAGATTGAGTCTGACTGTCTAGTTGATTCTCTAGTAAAGTATTTCGGAGTTAGTCCATATATATTGATAAGCGAAATATTGGGTGGTGTTGTTAAATCCCCGCTTTTTCAGGGTGTTATATATAAGCATTGAATATATGTCTACTTTTTAAATACTTCTCTGCATTTGAATAGTTGCTTTACAAGGATCGTATATTGATCTCTTTTACACGTTATTGACCTTGCAGTTTACATGGTTGGATAGTGCTAAAGTTCTACAGAAACATTATTGTTTGGCCGCAAAAAGAGGCCGGGGAACTTTGATTTAAAGATCCAACACCAGTCCAAAGGCAGGCTATTCCAGTTCTCTTATCCGTATGCATCTCAATAACACTCCATGTGTGAGATTAGAGAGGCTATGAGTTTCTTCTAGAGACGATTTTTCATATGCAGATGGTTGGTGGTGATAATTAGGTATATCTTTTACTAGTGGAAAATATTATAAATGAACGAATATTGAAAGTTGAAACCATGTGAAGGCCTGAAGGGTGTAAGTACTAGTTATCTTTCTATAATATCATCCTTGATTCTTGATACTTCAACTCATCTAGTAGTAAATGGTGTTTGTATGACAGACTTGTCTGATTGTTGTACATCCATTCTATATATTCACTTTTCAGTGATTATTTCGCACTTGTTTTATATTTCAGTAATGTTGAACCCTTTAATTTTCTGTTGGTGTGTCATTCTGAAATTGTTGATACTTAGAACTTAGATATGTCTTGGATAAAACCAGGACTTGATTATTCATTTTGTTTTGTGATTTTGAACTAGTGTAAACTGAATTCAGTTATGAATCGGGTAACCAAGATAATTATTTTAAATGGACTTTTGAATTTATAAAATCAGGTTTTATTTTTGTTTAGTTTGAGTTTAAGTCAGATTTATTTAATTCCAGTCAATAATACTACAGTCAGTCAGATCTGATTTGCAATTCTGCTGAATCATCTTTGGAATTTGGATGATTTTTTTTAATATCAAACTAAATATACGACGTAATCTTGGTGCCATATCTAGCGACAACCAGAGAGTATCGTAATTTTTAGTCAACTAGAAAGTTTCGTTCCATAAAAAGACACTAAATCTACGACACTTTCAGTGAGCGTCGTATAACTCGCTAATACGACACTTTTTGAATATCTTAAAACGGCTTTTTTCCGCTAGTGAATTTGAAACTAAAAATAGAGTATCTCCGTCGATTGGGAAAATTATTCCCTGACACTTTGTACCCTTTTTGATTCTAAAGTCGCCTCTATTGACCTTTTAGGTCTACGACTGAAAAGACTTCACTTGGGAATTGGTGAAGCCAGGTCCGAATATCTTTACCTTGATAGTTCGTGTATCCTGATCGTGCTTTCTGTTATCGAGTTTTTCATAATATCTTTCAGGAAAAATAGATATTAATCATAAAGTTCTATTCATCCCAGACTTTGTGATTCCTCAAGATAGATATCTAAAGATTGACTTGATCTTTCGACGATTGTTCTCGAGAGTTGGTTAAGAATCTAGGTTTATCTTTGGTATTTGTTAGTTACGGATTCGTGAGGTTTATTGGCTTGTAATTACAAAAGATTTCCATACCTTAATCTTTGATCTAAATGGAAATCAAATAGACTTATTTGTTAGAGGCATATTGGTATTAAAAGTATTCACTTCGGCCGAAGCAACTCTTAAGATGTAAAGGATGTCATCTAAGTGAATCAAGTGCATAGAACCTTGCGAGGTTCATAAGACATAAAAAACGCGACTATAACTGAATTGATTGTAGGGTGAATTCGGTATCAACTACATTCCAGTCTGAAGTTTCATAGTAGGATAATGTTTGTAGCGTCTTAATACAGTGTGATGTTCAATCTAGACGAAGTCCCGAGGATTTTCTGCTATTGTGGTTTCCTCATTAACAAAATTTCTAGTATCTTATGTTTTTATTTTCCAATATCATATTGTTTACCTTTATAATTGGATATGTACAGGTTTGTACGTACAATCTATGTAGATAAGTTCGTTTAATTAAATCGATTATGAGACTATTTTCTTGTAGAATTCGTATCTTGAAAGAGATTAATCAATTGAAATTTTTTTCCGATTGAATTATTTAGATACAACTGGATTGATCTAGGATATTGATTTTTTAGATCGTCCAAGTACTCTTCTTAACAATCAAGTTCACGGACCTTGTGTGCATATACAAAATGATTGAGTAGAGGTTGGGATATTAAATCTACACATATCATCAAGGATCATTAATTAACTTGGTATGCTTGCAATTGTCTTAAGTTTTGTCTATATAGATTTCCTAATGAAAATTGGGCGTATTTTGTATCCCTTGCATTCTCAGTATACAAGAACTCTTGGACAATCTAAAAAATCAATATCCAAGAACAACCTAGTATGTACCGGAACAATACACGAACCAAATACAGTTAGAAAAACTGTCTAGGTTGAATATCGAATCACTTACTGTTAATTTAATTATTATATCAACACAAATATGATGC